>NC_134531.1:185570209-185877937 GCF_050624435.1 Tenrec ecaudatus | reverse complement strand
ACTGAATAATTTTACAGCATATTTTATATCAAATCTATTGTAGTCAAGACTTTGATGTTCCATAACTCTGAAGGTGTATTATTTTGGTAAAACTACCTTATTTGAAACTACTTGTATAATACTAATTCCTCAGGATGTACTCATACAAAACTAGTTATCCTGAGTTCTTGCCATTTTAACTCACTTAAAAATAACCACAGTGCCTGTATATTCAAAGGAATGAACAGAAAAATAGTGAAACCCAATTCGTTGTCTGTGAGTGCATGATTAAAATATAAATTAAAATTCTTGTTCTATGTTGCTTTTTTATGCTGATAAGAAAAGTTTTGATATTGTATGACAGTATGTGTCTCTGATCTTAAAAGACATTTTAGCCTTTCAAGGACACTATAAACTGGAATTCTTAGTAGAACGTTTAACCGCGGTTCGTAGTTATGATCAATTTTGATTTTTCCTAAAAGGGTTATCAGTTAAGGCTTAAACAACCCTGCACATAAACATGTATGTGTTATTTTAATATATTAGGTGACTCAAATTGTTTAACTGCTGAGTTAGTATACCTGTGATCAAATGTAGGCATGAAATGCCTTAAAATCTTAATTGCATGTGACCTCCTGTAGTCACTGAATTCTAATATGTTACCAGAACTAGGGTAAACATTTTTACATTGGTTTCAAAATTACATTATTGAAGGAGGGGAAAGAGTTAAACTATTGGCAGTTTTAAAGTATAAGCATGAAATACCGGCATTTTTAGATATTATGAGTCAGCTTCAGTACTCAAATATTTGTGATTCTGCTGTCTATACAGGCTCAGTACATAATGGCTGACAAGGTAACTTCCAAGTGATGTCCCAGAATGCTTTTACTAAAAGGAGGAAATAGACTTTTTGTGCTTTCCATTTCTTAGTCTTCATCCCTCTAGTTTCTTTGATTTTTTTTCTTCTGTTTTCCTTGCACTTTTGGTAAATCGACTAACAAAGAAAGCCAGTGATAGAATAAGTTATTCCGAATATGACCCCTGTTGTGACTCCTGCTCTTGTGTGAGGCACGCAGAGTGTGCTTCTCCAACCGACCTACCGCCTTTACTAAAGACGACAACTTATTAAGACAACTGGCTTACACTTGCTGCCGGTGAAGGATGGAACTTCCAGATGACATTCGGGGACTTGACTTGGCTCGGTATTGTACTTGTGTGTGGGCCTGGCTTTTGTCTGACTGATGAATGAGCTTTCGTATGGAGATAAGAAAGTAGTAATCCATTTTGAAAATATACAAAGTTCACCAGGCCTGGTGTAGTGTGGTGAAGTTGACTAGAAAGAATGAAAACTGTACTACATTACATATTCTTGATCATGATTACTTTTTGAGGTAGAAATTTGAGGTTGATGCTCAGGCACTCACCACTAGGAATCACTCCCAGAGCAGCTAATTGGAAGAGAAAGATGGTTAGTGCCTCCCGGTAGAAGAGAACAGAAATTAACATTAAAAGCTTCAAAACAAAAACCTCAAAATTACTGTCATGGACTTGATGCTGACTCACAGTGACCCTGTAGGACAGGCTACAACTGCCCGTGTGCATTTCCGAAACGGCAGCTGCAGGCCCCCTGCCCCTCTCCGAGTGTGCTACTTTTCTCTTCAGTCCACAGTGTGCACTTTATACTCTATTGTGAATTGATGAATGATTCTCTTTTTTACTAAGTAGCCTTGCATTAGGCACTTCCCTTCCTGTCTTATCTCTAAGTGGCCATACTGAATGAATAGGAAATACGTGGTACCTTATTAAGAAGGTATGGTACAAATGCTATTTTTAGAGCTGTTGAAACACAGGGAAGACAGAAGTCCAATGAGGTAAGAGAAACTAACAATTGACGTTATTGGACATTTTTCTCTCTCCCTGTGTCCATCCCCAATTATTGACTTTCTAAGCAGATAAATGGAATCATTTGGTGACTTCTCAAAGAACTGGGTCTTTGCCATCTGTACTTGACCTTGTCTTCCTCTAATAGTGTTAGCTCACTGCCATTAAGTTGATGCTAACTCATGATGACCCAATAGGACAGGGTAGGACTGCCACCTGGGAGTTCCTGAGACTGTCACTGTTAATGGGAGGTGATTTTGAACTGCTCACCTTTCAGGTCACAGCCCAACTTCATACTGCTGTGCCACAAGGACTCCCAGTAAGCTCACCCAGTATACATTCAACAGGGTCCAAATGTAATAACCTACCTACATGTTGACAGACCTCATTGACCTGCCTCTCTTTATTTTTGATTTTGGAATAGAAATCCTTGGGTCGTGTAAACAGTGCTTGGCTGCTTCGCAAGGTTGGCAGCCTGAACCTGCCCAGGAGAAAGGTTGGTGATGTGCTAGTGAAAGGGACAGCCTTGAAAACACTGTGGGGCACAGTTCTCCTCTGGAACACGAGGGGCCGCCATGCGGCAGAATCACTTTGCTGCCCACTGATTTTGGAGTAGGTTGGATGTCCTTTCAGGTGGACAAGGATAGATGTGTGCTTGTACTCTTGGCGCCTGACTGTTGCTCTAGTTTATATTCTGAAAACCAAGAATCACCAGCCTGTTGCATAGCTTCACAGAGCAGCACAGATACGCACCATGAGGGTGCCTGCACCTGTGAGGTCCTTGGGAGCCTACGTTCCGCCTTGTGATATTGCCATTTGAAGGTGAACAAAACCTATTTCCAGTCCTGGTCATTCTAATTTCAGTCACCCTCTCCTTCCCGTCTTCACTTACTCAGTATTCCAACCAAAGCACGGTGGACCAGGTTCTTCACATTCGTACAGCCATTTCCTTTGCCACCACTGATAGGAGTTGGTTCAACCTTTTTACTGAAGGGATGCTGATCAAAGGGATCTAATCATTGATTCTTTGGCTCATTTGACTTAGGCCATAGCGCCTCATGCATCTCTTTCACTCTGCTTGGTAGAGTCCTATCTAACCTCAAAACCATTCAGATGCAACCTCTTTTAATGACTTATTATATGGTGGTGGCAGATTTTATCTTGTTTTGGGTCAATGTAGTACCTCTACATGATAATCGTTGTTTAATAACTATATTTCACTTTGGCACTTAACAAAGTATTTGTGTTAGAGTTACCTGTTTTTCTTCCTAGGAAATGGTGAACTCATTGAGGGAAGGGATTGGGCCAATTCCTCATTCTGTGACTCACACCCTCTTTACACACACAGTACCATTTAAATGGTGGGGTGATAGTTCCACTTGATTGTTTGCCCACATTGTTGCTTTCTACCTGTATCTTAGTCATCTTTTCGGGAACTTCTCACTCTTACCTCTCACAGCATCCCAAGCCTAAGGTTCATGCCAGACCTTCTTGGACACGTGTATTATAAAAGCTTATGTCTAAGCTTGCCTTCCAGGGGCCGTATCTGATGGTCCTTGGATTGTTTACAGTGCCTTGTACATGGGTATTCAAGAGATGTTTATTGATTAAATCACTGGTAGTTAAAAAAACCCAACTGTGACCCTTTTCAGACCTTACATGGAGGCTTGAAAACAATGGTGGAGATGAGTAGAGGAGGAAGACTGATAAGGGGAAGAGAAGGGAGAAATGGCGGATGGCATGGCACACAGGACGGATGGCATGGCACACAGGACGCCTGTAGGCATTTGATCATTATCTACAGACTTTTTTTCCCTGGTGGTGTAGTGGTTGCAAGTTGGGCTGTGATCTGCTTGGTTGGCAGTTCAAAATTACTTTCTCTAGAGAAAGACTGGGCTTTCTACTGTCATAAACAGTCTTGGAAGCCCACAGGGGGTCACTATGAGGCAGCATTGACTTCTATGGCAGTGAGTTTGGTTTTGTTTACATACTTACAGATTAATTTACCTACATCCTAGAGACCGGTTGGTAGCTGAGGATTTGGGAAACGAAATTATTTTTATAGTTCTTGGTGTGAATTTGCAAGCAGGCTCTGAGGGTTCTATGACTTTAGAAAAACCTGATTTATTAGAAAGGGCCTGGACTTGAGAATCAGTTACTGTCGGAGCTCTGTCATCTGAAGGGAGCTAGCTATGGACCTTAAGGAAGCTAGCCCCTTTGAGGTAGAGTTTCATTATCTGTAAAAATAAAGAAATGCAGGTATTTCCCCAGGTGGTTGACTGATGGTTTGAGAGCTGTGGGAAAGGACCTTGCAGAGACTTGTCTCCCAGCACGTTTGCCCCATGAACTTGGCCAAGTATAAGGACCAGGGCATTAAGACAGATGGTGTGGAAAAAGTTTTGAGTCTCCCCTTGAATTGTTGGATGTCTTTATTTATGTAGCTTTACAAATCTCAAATCAGACGAACTAAACGCTGTAGAGTCGATCCCTGTAAGACCCTATAGGACAGGGTAGAGCTCTCTGGCGTTTTTAAACTGCCAACCTTGTGGTTAAGCACCCCTCACGAAACCACTATGCCATCAGGGCTCTTTATGTAGCGTATGGACACCTCAAATTCAACTGCTTTTAACCATGTATCTAATGAGCCACCTTTGGGAGAAATGGTGAAATCTTATCTAATCAGTCCTGTAGCGGAAAATCTGGGAAGTCCAGCTAGAATTACCAGTATGCCATGGTGGGGTATGAGCTGGCTGCTGCTGAGCATTTGGAACCCACCAGCTGTTATGCGGGAGAAAGGTGCGGCTTTATGCTTCTGTTAAGTATTCACAGCCTAGGAAGATGTTCGGGTATTGTAGGGTAGCTATGAGTTAGAATCAACTGGATGGCAATGAATTTGGAAGAAATAAAAACATTGGACCCATATGGCATAGTTAGACTTCAGCTCTGTTTGAAGTACAGAATCCTGGTAGAAAAAGACGAATAATGAGTCTAAATCAGTGGTTCTCAACCTTCCTAATGCTGTGACCCTGTAACAGTTCCTCATGTTGTGGTGATCTCCCCCAACCAAAAAATTATGTTTGTTGTTACTTCAAAAACTGTCATTTTGCTACTGTTATGAATCTGGCGACCCACAGCTGAGAACCACCGGACTCTAAATTGACATTATTAAGCATTGTGATCTATGTTTGGTAGGTTATGTTTAATCTGGGAAATCATGATTTTGGAGTTCTTGTAGCAAAGCTGATGGTTTTGAGTTTTGCCAGTATAATCAGTGAGTGTCAATATCAGATTTCCTTCTGATTATATTGTTTTCTTTGAATTAGTTGACAAAAGGGGAAAAACCTGTTGGTCAAGCATGTTAAGTTTCTGCTGATCGTTATTGCTTAACAGGAAGTTCATCTTTGTAGACAAATGTGACAGACCAGGAAGACCTGCCAATCCACTATGTCTCTAGCCTGGATCTTATTACTGTTTGAACAATTCAAAAGATGGCTGAGTTCTGTGATGTCAGCAGGAAGCCTTTTAAGGAAATTCCCGCTCAGGGCTAGTCAGTAATGAAAACCTTCACAGAGTGGAAAGCTGTGAACTAGACATAGTGGGACATTAACATGAAGAGGAGGAGGGGGTGTGGTAGAATAATGTTCTGTCATTAGAGAGATGTGCATATATAAAGTGTAATGAATGAAGCCTTTCTCTAATAGGAGCCTTTGATCCACAGAAGGAAAAGAAAAATCAAGTGAATGTTCTACTCTTGATAAAAAGGAACTTGGATAATTATTAAATTCAAAGAAGAGTTAAATTAAGTACATTTAATTAGTTTTCAAAACTCATAATAAAATACATATTGGTTCTGGGAAATGAATATTTGAGAGACATAGAATAAGGGGCAAAGAGGAAGAACTCAGTCCTGACACTAGTCTGGCATCTATTACTTTTGTATCTCTAACCACCCTTGTATGTGTTTGAAAAGATAGGGGAAAATGAAACCTGCTAGCATTCACTGGTCAGTGCTGGTACTCTCAGATCCTGCTGCTCTGAGCGAGAATATGAGGTTGGGTGCTTCCATAAAGATTGAGAGCCTCGGAAACCCTATTAAGGGTCGCCAAGAGCCAGAATGGATTCAGTGGCAGCGGGTGTTTTTGTGTGTGGATACTTCCATGAAGAAGATGGGTTCGATTCACAGCCAGTGCACCTCTTATGCAGCCACCAGCTGTCTGTCTGTCAGCGTAGGCTTGCAGTTGCTGTCATGTAGAGCAGGCATAATCAGAGCTTTTGGAATAAAGATGGACTAGGAAGAAAGGCCTGGTGATCTCCTTCCCAAAATTAATAAAAATCCTATTGCTCACAATAGCCTGATCTACCCCACTCATGGGGATGATACACAGCACAGACGAGCATTTTGTTTGGTTGTGGCTGACTTGCCAGCAGCTACTAACACTACCCTGAGGATTCAGGAGGTCCCGAGATGAGTTTGTAATCAAGTAGCTGTGCTTTGCTAGAAGCTGCTGTGCATTTTTGGTTTTCAGAGTAAACTCCAGTTTGGAAAGCACTGTATCAGTCATAGCTCACAATAACCGCAATAAGCCATACCCTATAGAACGGAATGTAACTGCTCTATTAGAGCTTCTGAAGTGAAATCTGTGGGGTAGCAGGCAGCCTCATCTTTTTCTCATGGGGTTAAACCAGTGACCCTGTCATTAGCAGCTCAACACTCAGCGAACTGTGCCACCAGGGCTCCTTATTGTGCACTAGGTACTCTGATTAAAATTGGATTCCCAGTTTAGTCTTAGGCTCCATAGTAATATCAGTTGAGGGTAAAAATGTGAGTGCTCTTTATTTGCTTGACATTCATTTATGTGATCTCTTTTTAAGTTTAGGATATTAAAATATTTTTATTGTCTAAGGTTATTCATAGACAGTGTGAAAAGTCAGCATTTTAAGTCATTGAATATGAATTATTAACAAATATTGGAATTACAAAGTGACTTGATGGCTTTCAGTTAAAATTATGATTATTTCTCATAGCCATAATCTTTGCTGTTAAATCCAAAGACTCTTTGGGCAGTATCACAGTGCATTTTGTTTTGACATAATATTGTGGGCCTTCAAATTGCTTGACTCTTTGTGAACAAAAGGCATTTATGAGGCGGTGCACCATCTAGGGAATGAGCTTTTTCAGGATGGCTCACCTGGTTGGCTGTGCTTTTAGTTAAGACAGGCTGGCGTGCTTGCAGCAATGGTTCCAAACAGCAGTCCAGGATTGGACAGCATTTCTTAATACCTAGTATGGGAGCTAAGAGTTGCAATTTTGAGAATGATGAGGGCAACGAATGTATAAGGGTGCTTTACTCGATTGATGTATGTGTGGATTGTGATAAGAGTTGTATGAGCCCCAATAAAATGATTTATTAAAAAAAAAGAGTTGCAGCGCCTCAGCAGCATCTAACAACAACCACAACAACGGCATATTTTTGTAGTTCTCATTTTCATGTTGATTAACTTGGGACTTTTGAGAATGAAGCTTGGTTTCTTCTGTTCCTGGAATCATGCCTTATCTAACCCTTGGACTTGAGGGTTTGAGAAAAAGGCCATGGGCCCCACTGTAAAGTAGATGTGGGTCCTTGAGCACTTATTTCTTTCTGCTCCTCTTTTCTGAGAATTAGAGATAATGAGTGTAAAGGGCCTGGCTCATTAGTAGCCCTTTCCTAAAGGGTGGTTATTAGTATAATTACTGCATAGGTATTTTGGCAGTGATGTGGCAGTTACGGAAGTAGGAAATTAATATTCAAGTAAGTTCACGGTCTTGATGTTTAAGTTTTTGTGTCATCCTGCTTAATGTCTCTTGCACTTGCCTTTATAGTTTGCTTAGACTTTGCAGTTTAATGAAGAAAAATTATTATGGTAAAAAAAGAACACTGATATCTAGACTAGGCTTAGGGATTTAAAGGCCCCGCTTAGTAAATTGTTGATTAGTGTTCTTTCTTATTGGGAAATGACTGACCATTGTAGGAGGTTGTTTACTGAATCAGAAGCTTACACTTAAATTATGTCATGTATTATAAATGTTATATTCAGTGTAGAGAATTTGGACAATGTATGTTCACCATCTTATATTAGTCCGCAATTTTGGTGGCTGGGTGGGATAAGTGTTAAACTGCTAACCCTAAGGTCAGCAATTAAAGCTTACCAGCTGCTCTGGGGGAGAAAGATGAGACTGTCTGCTCGCAGGAAGATGTGCAAATCTCAGAACCCTCATCCAGGATCATGATGAATCTGAATGGGGGAGATGTAACAAACCAAAAGATTTCTTAAGTGCTTTTATAAATGGCTTTATTGGGAAGTACTTGAGCCCTCCCATACTATTAATTGAGGAGTCCTGGTGTCATAGTGGCTAAAGGGCTTGGCTGCTGAATGAAAGGTCAGTGATCAGAACCCACCAGCCACTCCCAAGGAGAGATGCACATGGCAGACTGCTTTTGTAAAGATAGACAACCCTGTGAGACATTTCCACTCTGCTTTATAGGGTTGCTATGAGTTGGGATTGACTCTGTAGTGATGAGTTAGGTGTTTGCATATCATTAATTTTTGCTGACAAGCTGCTTTTGTGGTGGCGGAGCTGTCATAGAAATTGGATAGGGAAGTTTATTGTGGTTTAATGGATATGGAACTGAATGATCTGGGACAGCTTACATGCATAGTAGAGTGTTTGTTTATAGTGGCTCTCAGGTTGTTCGTCATAAATGAGTAACTAGGATTAGTGATGCTTCATTCTTTGCCATGTGGTTTTTCTTGTACCTTCTGTCAACACACTGGTAAGGAATGTTGTCACAGATCTTGTAGGCCAAATAGCTGACTTGGGTTGTAACTTTCGGTGCCTCAGATCCACCACTCCATCAGCCCTTCCAGAACTTGGTGGCTGTCCTTTGCCGCTGGTGCCATGGTGGGTGTATGGATTGCTTTCTGTCTTTCAACAGTTGCCGAAGTGCATGTTTGGGATTTTGTGGAAGAAAATTGGATACAGTAAACGGAAAGAATCTTGGAAGATGCTTGACTGCTTGCTGTCTATTCTCAGACTAGTCTGAAGGGGAATTCCTCCCCTCCCCCCATGCATTCTGGATTGGTGGATCTGAAGTACAAAATATTTTCCAGGTAAGCAATTGCCCTGTATTGTTTTGCTTTCAGCTAACCAAAAGCAACTTAAACAAATTCGTTACTTCTTTTTCCATTCATAGGGAAAAAAAGAAATGTTAGATAGTTGTGCCTAGTTTGACTGTGAAGGTGTACATGACAGAATTGCTAATAAAAACTTCGTTTCCTATAAGAAGTGCAGTTATTTTTATTGAAGCTTCAAATGGTTTATAATCATAGCTAAGTGGGAATGCAGTAGACAAGGATTATTTTGTTTGTGGAATACCTTAAAGAGTTTGGAAAGCAAATGGTAATTTTTGAAATATCATTACAAAAATTATTCTTATTTGGTCAAAATATATTTTGTAGCTATCATGTAGAACCCTAGTGCTGTGAGTAAGTGTTGGACTGCTAACTACAAGGCTGGCAGTTCAAACCCACTAGCCACTCCATGGGAGAAAGATGAGACTGTCTACTATGATAAAGACTTACCACCTTGGAAACCCTATATAGCAGGGGTCCTCAAACTTTTTAAACAGGGGGCCAGTTCACTGTCCCTCAGACCCGTTGGAGGGCCGGACTATAGTTTAAAAAAAACTATGAACAAATTCCTATGCACACTGCGCATCTCTTATTTTGAAGTAAAAAACAAAATGGCAAAAACACCCGGTGGCCTGGATTGATAGCCTCGGCGGGCTGCGGTTGGAGGACCCCTGCTACATAGGGTCAGTGTGAATCAGAATCAAACTTGATGGCAGTACAGTAGGGTATCTTGTAAGTAGTAGTCTTTAATTCTTAGGACACGAGGCTTCTCAGGAAGGATTCCTAAATGTAATACCTGTTTATTAAGCATCTGCTAATTTCCTGGCACAGTGATTAAAGTGCTCGGCTGCCAACCAGAAGGTTGGCTGCTTTCACCAACCAGCTCTAGAGGTGGAGAAAGATGGGCAGCCTGTTTCTATAATGGGTTACAGCCTCGGAAACCCCAGGGGCATTGGTTCTACTCAGTCACGTAGGGCTGTTAGCGTGGAATCTCCTTGATGACACTGGCTTTGTTTGGTGGTCGGCACTTATATTATTTAGCTGGCCCAATGCTTTACCTGCACTTTTACACATAAGTCAAATGAAGCTCAGAAGCATTTACGGTCGTGCAAGTAGGCAGGGTCATACAGTTAGTAAGTGACAGAGACCGCCGCAAGCTTGGGTCTGGGTGTTCCCAAAGTTATGGCGCTTTCCATGTTTTAAGTGTGCTGAAGCTTGCGTGCCTATCTGAAGAATGAGATGCAGCTAACGAATAGCGTTTCTGCTCAAAGAACACATACTGGGCTAATGTTTGGCATGGTATGTTAATCAGGTCAGGTACTCTGCCTACTTGAAACATAAGATCTTTAGTCAGATTATCAAGTGAACGTAAAGGTAATTTAATTATAGAAGAGGCAATGCAAAAAAAAAAAAGAAGAGGCATTGCATTGAAATGTTAAAATGTACATTCTACTATAGAGAAGTATTGTTTGGCCTAGTGAACTCAAACCTGTATCTTCTCAGTTCCTCCTTAGTTTATATTGGTTATATGTATAACTCAGTAGCTCATACTGTAGACTTAAATTAAAAAAAATTATCATCCCTATCTGTAAGACTCAATCAACTCCTTTTGAAAACAGGACTTTCTTTAGTTATTCAGATTATTCACTTCCTTTAAGCTTAATTAAAACAAACAAACCAGACTTTACTACTCTGATTTTTGACCCTTGAGTTAGCTTAGTACCTTTCCATTTGGAAATATCCTGGGTGAGCATTTTTCACACCTGTCATCTGAAGGCTAGTCTGGGTGGTGGCGATGGCAGAGGCAGCAGCAGTAAAGGCTGATGGTAGTAACGGCTAACTTTATTCTAGGTACTTTATATATGCATTCATCCCCACAGTGACCCAGTGAGACTGGTAGAATTATTTCCACTTCCTAGCTGAGCACACTGAAGACGTAGACTAGGTCACATATCTACTATGGGACAAAGATACTGGGTTTGTCCTGGATTAAGGTGTTACGAACCCAGGCAGTTCTGACTGCAGAAAACAGGCTTCTAATCTGTGTGCTAACTGCCTTTGGTTTCTGCCCCCCTTTCAGAAAAAGAATCACTCAGTTTACCCCTGCAATGAAGAACTTTTGTATTATAGCCCACAAATCAAGATAAAGGTATCTGCTTTTTGTCCCCAGTGAATAGTCTGAGCGTCCCCCCCCTCAACCCCCAACCATGGTGTCACTGGTGTAGTGCCTCATCTTGTAATAAATCAGTTGCTGTCTGGTTGATCTTGATCTTGACTGATGGTGATTCTGTCCGTAGAACTGTGCTTTGTAGGGTTTTGAATGATGACTTTTGTGCAAATAAGTCAACAGACCTATGCCCCAACATGCCTCTGGGTAGGTTTGAACTGCCAGGCTTTAGGTTAGCAACTAAATGATTTAGTTAAATATTTGCACCATCTAATAGGAGGGCAGAAATTCTAAAGACTAAAACCATATTTTTATTTCAAGGAATTATTGTAAAGAAAATGAAAACAGTTAATAAGTGTTGTGTCTTACCTACTTCAGAAAACAAATAGTTTAGCCCAGGGGTTGGCAACCTTTTGAGAAGGGAGAGTCTTGTCAAATAATTTTAAAATTATTTGAGAACCATAAATATATTTTTACAAACAAATGAAACCACCATTGTCTCTGATATATTTTTAACGTTTTTCAATTTTACTTCAGAGCCATATGACTTGCAAGCTGCAGTTTACCAACCCCTGGTCTAGTCTCAAGTTTTGTATTTGCCAGAGGGCTTATCTATCAGACTGTTTCCCAATAGGCCTCACAGTGCTAAGGCAAGCCTCCAGAGCAGCTCTGTCCCACAGAACTTCTTGTAGTGATGGAGATGTACACGGGCAGTGCTCTTCAGTATGGTGGCTGCTAGCCGTAGGTGGTTCTTTTGAAATGTGGCTTCTCTGATTAAAGAAATGAATTTTTAATTTTACTTAATTTAAATTTACATAGCCACATGTAGTTAATGGCTTCACTCTTGTATGGTGCATTTTTTATAATAAGCTTGTGTTTATTGATATTTTTTTTAAATCACTTTATTGGGGCTCATACAACTCTTATCATAGTCCATATATACATCAATTGTGTAAAGCACACTTTTTTCATTTTGTTAAACTTTTTAATTAGAGGAAATGAGGCTAGTGTAAAACATACTTACACATTCGTTGCCCTCATCGTTCTCAAAATTTGCTTTCTGATTGGGTTCCTGGAATCAGCTCCTCATTTTCCTTTTCCCCCTCCCCCTGCCTACCACTCCCCCCTCCAGAATCCTTAATAATTTATAAATTATTAACTTACACTGTCCGGCGTCTCCCTTCACCCACTTTTCTGTTGCCCATCCCTCAGAGAGGAGGTTATATGTAGATTCTTGTGATCGGTTCCCCTTTCTAACCCCCCTTCCCTCCCAGTAGCGCCACTCTCACTGTTGATCCTGAGGGGTTCATCTGCCCTGGATTCCCAGTGTTTCCAGTTCCCATCTGTACCGCTGTGCATCCTGTGGTCTAGCCAGGTTTGCAAGGTGGAATTGGGACCAGATAGTTGGGGGGAGGAAGCGTTTAAGAACTAAAGGAAGGCTGTAGTTTCCTTATTGCTACACTGAACCCAGAGTGACTCATCTCCCCACTACCCCTCTTCAAGGGATGTCCAGTTGTCTACAGATGGGCATTGGGTCTCCATCACATGCTCCCCTCATTCATGATATGATTCCCCCCCTCCCCCCCGCCTTTGGTGCTTGAAACCTGGTCCCCTTGGCCCTTCATGATCACACATGTTGGTGTGCTACTTCCATGTGGGCTTTGTTGCTTCTGGGCTAGATGGCTGCTTGTTTACTTTCAAGCTTTTAAGACCCTACATGCTATATCTCTCGATAGCCGGGCACCATCAGCCTTCTTCACCACACTTACTTATGCACACATTTGTCTTCAGCGTTTATATGGGGAAGGTGATCACACAATGCTGTTTTTTGCCCTTTGGTGTCCCTTCAACACCTCGTGCTCACACAGGCTTGTGTACACTTCTTCTCTGTGGTCTTTGTTGCTTCTAAGCTAGGTGGTCGCTTGTTTGCCTTCAAGCCCTTAAGAAAGATTCCGGGGTATTTAGCTTCAGGGGTAACAACTGACTTTAGTAGTATTACTAGATTACCCAGAGTATAGATTTAAAGAATATATATGTTGGTATAGGCGTTGTGGGCTATGCATTGGGCCACTGGCCATGAAGTTAGTCGTGGGAAACCACCCACTACTCTGCAGGAAAAAGACAACGCTTTTTAGTCCCGACAAGATTAAGTTGTGGGAACCCACGGAGGCAGTTCCACCCTGTCCTGTAGGGGCACATTGTGAGCTGGAATCAACTTGATGGCAGTGAGTTTGTTTGTTTTGAGTACATTGGTATATGGGAATACCAACAGGTAGCTATGGGTTATACCTGAGGTCAGAACCTGAGATTTTGGAATAATGATCGATAGGGGTTATTACCACTTTCCTTTTTCTTGTGACTTGGGAGTTTTGTTACAGCCGTGTAATTCTTAATCTCATTTAATCAGCACATTCTATTTGAGGTATGGTTTTTTTCTCCTCTAATGGTTTGCTGGCTAATTAACAAAGGCACAGGTTTTGAAATGTGTTTTTAAAACTCACTGTTTCATTTCACATCTTAGGTACATTTACACAAATTCTGCTCTATATATCTGACAACAACAAAAAAGAGAAAAATAACCTAACAGTGGAGGTTCTGGAACACGGACAGGAACAGGGAGTTAGTGTGAGATGGAAAGTGGCAATCTGCTTTCCTCTCAACTTGTCTCAGTTCCTGAATGCTTCTCTTCTAGCTGTGATGAGTGCAGTTATAGTTATTTTAAACATGCACATTTTAAATGTTGGGACATTAAGCCTGAACACAAGCCAACTATTTGATCTAGTTATCAACTGATGCAACTGTGCTGCAGTAAAAATGAGCAGTGTCGGAATGATTGAGATGGAGTAAGCTGGTCTCTACAGGGCCGTAGTCTTAGAGGAGTCTTCTTTCTTTTTAATCACTTTATTGGAGGCTCTTATAGCTCTTATCACAATCCATACATCCATTTATGGTGTCAAGCATATTTGTTCAGATGGTGCCACCATCATTTTAAAAACATTTTCTTTCTACTTGAGCCAGTGGTATTAGCTTATTTCCCCGCTCTCCCACCCTCCGTCCCTCCTTAGAGGCTTTTAAAGACACATTTTTACCTTGTATACACTAACTTTAGACTTGGCCTCCCCAGATAAGCAGCAACTTCACTGTAACATGAACAGTTAATTAAATAGCAACAATCAGTACTTACTTAGCAAAATACATTTTCAAGTAGTTACACACATCTGTTACAGAATTCCTAGGTACAAAGGAGTATGCAGTTAAAAAAGGAAACCTTCCATTCCCTGTAGCTCTAGCCTATAGCCTTTCTTGTGGGTGCATGTGTGCGTACGATACACAAAGTTCTGCACTTAAAATATAAACTCTAATTTGCTGATCTTGCATATCAGTTCCCAAAGAGGGCTCATGCGTTTTAGGTAGATAATTAAGCAGATTTAGTGTACAAGTGTGCCATAGTTTCTGTAACTAGACCTGACCAAAAGCAGAAATGTTATTTCCAGTCTTTGCTATTCAATGTAATGCTATGAGGCAGACCTTTGTGCTTCAGTCATTCATGTCTTCACTCATGTTAGTACCGTATATACTCGTGTATAAGTCAAGTTTTCCAGCATTCTTTTAATGCAGTTTTTGTGGTAAAATTCAGTGCGTTGGCTGATAATTGGGCCAGCTTATACTTGAATATGTGGGATATATGTTGTGGTCTGAATTTTAAGCGGATGGTTATGTTGTTCTTTTTTCCCTATTTTTTTAACATAAAAGATTTTATGTATACAAAGTAGGAAACAAACCCCGTAGTACATCAAATGTCTGTGTCTACCCTCCACCTAGCGTTAATCAGTGACTAGCATTTTGCCTTAGCTGATCCTTTCTTGCCCCCTCTTCAGTCCCCCATTATATGTTTCCTCTTTCGTTGTTGTTAAATAATTTGAAAGTGAGTTGCAAATAGCATGATACTTCATCCCTAAGTATTTCAACATGTATCCTAAATAAGGGCCGTCCTTCTTCCCATATGTGTGTGTTTGTACGTGCATACACAAGGGGCTTCAACATGGTTACGGAAAAAAATGAAATTAAAAGATTATGGAATATTTCCACAAATTTTTAAGATCACACAAACACACATGTATATAAAAATCACATAATGCAAACCAACCATACATATGTATATAACTACATACATGTAGTCACATGCATTTTTACATAAAGCCATGTAAGCATGTTGCTTTCACAGCTCAGAAAATTAAATTAGTTCTGTAATACGATATCAAATATTAATTTAAATTTCCCGTTGTCTAAAAATATCTTTTATAGCCCTCCTTTAGTAAATTACAATAAACAAACCAGGATCCAAACAAAGTACACTCTTTATATTTGGTTATCTCCGTAGTCTCTTTTAATTTTCTTTTTTCTTCCTTATTTCTGGTCTTGACTTCTTAGTGGAGTTTTTCCTCATTGCGTAAGATGTTGCCTGTGTTTTTTATTTATGACCTTTAATGTGCTGAGAAATTTCCTTTCTGTTCCTTTTTTGTTGAGTGCTTTTATCAGGAATGGGTGTTGGATCTTGTCAAATGCCTTTCAGTGTCAATGCTTCCATGAGTGTTTGCATGATTCTTTGCTTTTTTAGCACAGGATGTCCTTGTACTAGTCTGCAATTCAGGAGCCAGCTAGTTCTCCAAGTAGCTCGGGTTCCTTTTAGTGGAGAATAATCTTTAGAAACTAAGAGAGTTGCATTTGCTACTCTGAAAGGGTTTGCATTAGAGAGTCCTGTTTAGAGAGAAACGTGAAACAAAACTCAGCGTCATAAAAGACACAGTAGTACCGGGTCGCAGAGAGATGGGTGGCCCCTGAGACTGCCCTTCATCACTGTGTCCTTGGGTCTGGAACAGAACTCAATCCCAGTTTCCCAGTTTTCAGCCCAACAGTTGACTGGTCTGTAAGAGGAAGAGCAACACTAGTGAGGTGGGCACTCCTTAGAGTGATGAGCAATGTGAGACCAAAAGGGCAGCCTCTATCTAAGGACAAAGTTCTTAAGAAAGGAGGAGGAATGGAAAGAGGAAGAATAGACTGTCTTCACTTTCTCTAGAAGGCCCTATAAGCTTTTGTGCTTATGATCCTTGCAGGGGTTGGAGGAGGGTGAAGGTGGTAGGAAGCTTTGAAAGGGGAGGGGTTTATGAGAGTGTTTGAGCAAGATCTGTGCCTGCCAGTCAGATGGGAGGATGCTTTAAAGCAGGAGACATTGGAGAAGGGAGACTGTTGGAATATTCCAGAGACGAAATGGCAGGTAGTGACAGATGGTATGTCGAGGAGGAATGAGACAGTTTAAATGTAGGGATGAATGATACTGGGAGATGTTGAGTGTGTGTGTGTGTGTTCATATGAAAGTAAGCCACGGTCTTCTCAGACAGAGGTCTGCTGCTGACAAGCTTTGCATTCAAACATGGACCCTGGAAGCTAACCAGTTTTTGTATCTGTTGCTCACTTTTGGAAGACGGTAGATAGTTTCATGCATTGTTGGCACTGTTTAAGAGTTAGCTTTATTTCTGAACGTTGTACACAAAGGGGATGTTTGTATCATGACTCCTTTGAATCCATTTCCTTTGAATTATGGAGCTTTTCAAGTGCAGGAGCCCTGGCAACAAAATGGATTATGGGTTGGGCTGGTAACTGCAGAGTCAGCAGCTCGAAACTGTCAGTGTCTCATGGGAGAAAGATGAGGCTTTCTACTTCTGTGAAGAGTTAACACTCTCAGGGACTCAAAAGGGACAGTTCTACCCTGTCCTACAGGGTCACTCTGAGTCTCAATAGATGACAGTGAGTGTTTGAGTTGCCATATGGGAGAAAGATGAGGTTATCTGCCCCCTATAAGTATTTATAGTCTTGGAAACCCTATGGAGCAGTTTTCCTCTGCCTTATAAGGACTGCCATGAACTGGAATCTGTGCAGTAGCAGTGGGTTTGAATATTTGTTTACAAATTAGGACCATTGTGTAAATGTACAGCTGGTTGGTTGGTTTATTAGGGATTTGTTTTTTAACTGATAGCAATGATGAACAAAGCTAAATTGTTCATTCTTAAAGCTTAGTCTTTAGCCCATCCTTGCGTATTATCTTGGGAGTAAATTCTAAGAGCTGGAATGGTTGGCATAGGGGTGGTGAGTCCATTTTAAAGAGCTTGTGGTTTATGTAGTCAAGGGTTTTACCCCCTCTTTGTTTTTGTTTATATGACTATCATATGGTAGGTTGGAGTCCCCGTAGGAAAGTTCTATGTTCTCCATTTTAGGGTTATAAACAATGGAAACAAACCAACCCCTAATGTATTTAAGTGCTAGTGAACATCTTTTGTTTGTAATTATTTGTATTTCATTTGTGAAGACAGGGAAATGTATAGATTGGTGGTAGTTCTACTTTGTGATTCTACAACTGGGTACACTCAGCATGGGGTGTGGTGGGAGAACGAAATAACCAGGGTGAGAGAGTGCGCAATTGGCTGTGGCTGGGCATTGCCTTCTCTTTACTCAGATGTTTCAGATGACTGTATCTGTCAGCTATGGAGGAAAGGTCCATGTCTTTTTAAACTTCTGGGAGATCTTCATGTGGTTTGGCATCAATCTTTCCTTGAGTCTAGGAGGTTCTCAGGGCAAGAATCTCAGGTCAAAAGGAAGTGAGCTGTTCCTTGCTTTTCTTTCTTGATGGTACTCTTTTGTTGTTGGCTTACTCTTTCTACTAGCTTCTCTCGCGCTCTCTCTCTTAATTAACTCTTGTAAGAGAAGAGATGATATAGGCCACACCCCATGATGTAGGCCACATCTTTCTTATTACCCCACCGGGGATGTGACTTGAGAAAGGTGCTGCATCCCATCCTAATCTCTTTACAACTGATTGTGGATCACATCAGACCGAATCATGGGAGATGATTATATCATTGCATAGCTTCCAAAGGACCGAGAATCTTGTCTCAGGCAGATTGATGCATTTTAGAGGCTACAACACAATTCATTCCACAAAACTGGTCCTGCCTTAGGGTCTTAACAAGTGTTATCAGTTACTATCAAGTTATCTTTGTTATCAAAGAGGCTTTACCTCTCACTCTGTTCTTACCCACTTGACCTCTGCTTCTCTTTTAGCCGAATCCCAGCATCACTTCCTCAGGGATATGGCCGGGTCCCCTCACTGCCCCACCAGATAGGTTTCCTGCTATACTCTTAGAATATCTAGTTGTTTTCCTTACAGTTGCGAACATAATTGTAATTGATAAAAGTGTTGTTTTTGTCACTAGACTGTGAGCTCCTTAGCTAGAATGTGGTCTCCATCTCCTCTTAAGTTTGCTGAGTTGAGTGAAGGAATACATTTGGGAGAAGAGATGGGCATTACACTCTTGTATCAGAAGACTGTATATACTCTAAAAACTGAAAGAAACCACAGATTTGCTGTGTTAGCTATTTTTCAGTGATTCACTGCCATCATGTTGTCAGGATTAATAGTAGCTTTTCAACCTTTTACATAGTTCTTTTTTAGGTGGTTAACATTTCCACACCTTTTGCTACATTAGTTGCTTTAATCACATTTTTTTTAATGTTGATAATGTCTATTTGGCCATGCTTTATTCAGCTGCCAAATCAGACAAGCGGCCATCTGATTCAAATTGTGCAGTGATTTCTTTCTTTAACTCTGTCATAATTTTCAGTTTTCTCCTGCTGATATTGCTGACTTTCTTTGGAGCCATGG
Organism: Tenrec ecaudatus; assembly: GCF_050624435.1. Lineage (NCBI taxonomy): Eukaryota > Metazoa > Chordata > Mammalia > Afrosoricida > Tenrecidae > Tenrec > Tenrec ecaudatus. Next base: position 185,859,023 of record NC_134531.1, on the reverse strand, counting down.
TTATGGTAATTTAAGCAAATAAAGCACAGTGAGGAATGTTTTAATGCACTAACACAAGCACCAAATGTCTGAGTGAGAGTGTCACTTGTATTTGGTTTGTGTAGGTCTTTCCAAGTTTAATTTTTGGTTTACTATCGAGCAAAGTTATGAACACTTGAGCAGATTTTTCTGTCTTTTAAAAAATATTTTTATTGGGGGTTCAACATCTCTTATCACAATCCATTACATTTATCTAGTGTGTCAAGCACATTTGCACATATGCCGCCATCATTTTCAAAGCATTCTCTTCTCACTTGAGCCCCTGATAGCAGCTACCCATTTCTTCTCCTTCCCTCCCTCTCCCGCCCACCCTCCCTAAGGAACCCTTGATAAGTTATAATTATTTTTTCCATATCTTAATTGTCCTCCCTCGCCCCTCACCCACTTTTCCATTATTCATCCCCCTGGGGGGTGTTCTAGATTGATCCTTGTGATCGAATCCCCCTTTCTTCCCCCACCCTCCTCTAATTCTCCTGGGATCTCTACTCTCATTGTTGGCCCTGAGGGGTTTATCTATCCTGGATTCCCTCTTATCTGTAGCAGTGTGCATGCTGTTGTCTAATCCGATTTTTAAGGTAGAATTGAGGTCATGATAGTGGGGGGAAGGAAGCACCAAAGTACTAGAGGAAAGTTGTGTGTTTCATCGGTGCTATACTGCACCCTGACTGGCTCATCTCTTCCCTGCGACCCCTCTGTGAGGGGCTGTCCAATTGTCTACAGATGGGCATTGGGTCTCCACCCCATGCGTGTCCCCCACAACCCCCCAATTTACCTTGGGTATGGTTTTGTTCTGGGTCTTAGATGAGCAGATTTTTCTTGACATCGCTGTTTGAATAGTGGAAAGTTTGAGCTTGGAGCTATTCCACAACCAAAGTGTTACTATATTTGATTTGCCTTTGGGTTTCTTGTTAACTAGTAATGAATGTAGACATTTGTTGGTTTCTGCTTGAATGTGTTTCTGCCTGTATTGAAAAGAAAAACAATGTAAAAATAAGCATATGTTCTCCTGTTCCATTGTACTTTCCTGTGTTGTAGTTGCCATCCTTTCCAAGTAAGGGATCTCTGAAGAAATAGAGTACTTCTAGTTCTTGTGGATTTTTTGAGTTCAGAATTGTACTATTTATTTATAGCTAGCTTGGCTGCAGGAATGCCCATATGTGTTTGTCATTTTTGCCAATGACATGTTTTATGAACCTGACAATCATTATTAGAATATTAGGTCTGTAGTTTTGTTTTTACCTTTTGTGGATTAGGTTGAGATTCACAAGGGGGTTATATTTGTATTTAATATCTTAAGTCTGTAGTTTTTTTCCACCAACTGTTTCCTGTTTGTCTCCGCCCCTACCCCTCTTTTGTTTTTCTCAGTCCAGAGATATGATAATCACGTTCACTATTGTTGTATATATTTAAAATTTGTTGTTGTTAGGTGCCATTGAATCACTTCCAACGCATAGTGACACTGTGCACAACAGACTGAAACAGTGCAAAACAGTGCTCAGTCCTTTGCCATCCATAGAAGTGTTCGTGTGCCTGAGCCTTTTTGGCAGCCACGGAGTCATTCCATCTCCTGAGGGCCTTCCTCCTTTTTGCTTTCCCTCCACTTTACCAAGGATGGTGTCCTCACTTTAAACCTTACTTTACTTTTAAAAAGAAAAAGAAAAAAGAGCGACGACAGTTGCACATAAAATGTAAGATACCCAAAACCCAAGCCCACTGCCATCGCATCGATTCCGACTTGTTGCGACCCAGTTGGGCAGAGAACTGCCTCTAGGTTTTTGAGGCTGTAAATCTTTATGAGAGTAGAAAGCCTCATCTTTCTCCCCTGGAGTCACTGATAGGCTTGAACTGCTGAGTATGGTTCGCAACTCATTTTGTAAAGCACTACGCTACCAGCGCACACCTTACATGGAAAGTTATGAATAAAATTAGTGGAATAATAAGATGAAGGGAAGGGATAATGAGATGAAGGTAAATTACTCTAGGAAAATAAAACGCAATCAGGAGTAAACTATATACAAAATATATAGAGTAAGTTTAGGCTGTGCTTGAAGGGGTGCTGTAATCTTAGGTGATGAATGTATTCCTTCCTATACTATATGATTACTTATTTCATGTTTACTCGATAGTCTCATTGCTTAGTTGCAATAGTGCACCTTTAAACATATGGATCAGGTTTATTAATACTGGGTTTCAGAACCCTTTGGAAAATCAGGACTCTAGTTTTTTTGAAATTCTATTCTGCCTTCTGCCATTCTCTTTAGAGTTTTGATTAGTTTATCCTTGTAGTTTTTTTCTCTTTTTTTAAAAGCATGGGTGAGATATTTTTAGCTTATTCAACTTTGAGCATTTTTATTTAGCAGTAGAATGAAATGACTTCGTAAGAAAGTAAATAGAAAGGTAAGAATGCTTCAAGCACGTAATGCTGTTTGATATGACCTCAGGAATGCTGGGCACTATTATTGAATTTAACCTAATTTATATGAATATGAGGGGCTTTGACACATTTGTGAAAACGTTTCACTATCCTTTAATTCCATTTTTCCACAAACTTTTCAAAGTGCTCCTGTAGGTAAGATTTGTTAGATTTTCCCAGTTCAAAGTGGCAGGAATCTCAAGTGAGCTGAGAAAAGAGAATTTATACTTTGAAGAACCCACAGGTAGGTAGCTCCATGCTCTCCCTGTGAGAGCATGGTGGCAGAAGGAGGCTCAGCGTTGCGCCTTTTTATTATTCGAGTTCAGCGGGGAGGGTTTCATTGTTTGTGGGATTCAACTTTGATGAATCAATTACTGTGATTGGGAGATGTGACCCAAGACAAATGTCCACCATAAACTCCTTAAAACTATAACATTATAGCCTTCTATAGTCTCATAATCAAACATTTTTTCGACATGCTGACTTTTGTGAACGTCACTTATTCAAGATTAAGCTCCTGGGTAGAGGGAAGAACCCTGATGATGAGGCAGTGGTCATGGTGTCAGCTGTTACTGAAAGGCTGATGGTTCAAACCCACTACCAGCTCAGCAGCAGAAAGATGCGGTAGTTAGCTTCCAGTTAGTCCAGTGGGCTTGGCTTGCTTGGTTAGTTGTATGGAGGCACTGTCAGGACCAGAAAACATATCATTGTAAATTGGTAAATTGCTTGACCAATTGCTTAGTTCTTATAAATTATTTAGGAAATAAAACACCCAGTTAAACCCAGTAAGTACAATTTTACAATGCACTTTGAGGTTTATGGACTAGATTTTGGTTATTGAATTAGACTGTTTTCAAAGTAAAAGTAATACCACCCTGCCGACATCCCTCTCAACCCTGATAACTTTATTTCTGTTATGTTAGAGCCTTGATTGGTTCTCTTCCCTTCTCAGAGGCAGCAGGAATGTCCCCAGGAAATTGGCCTCCTTGTTGTCCTTTGAATTTTGTATTCTCCCAGAGCTAATGAGATATTTATTAGGATGTTGACATCTATTTTCTGTGCTTTGTGGAACATCTTGGCTAATTGCATATATGCTGCTCATTCATGAAGCTTAAAACAGTGACGTTGAACAGAAGTTTTGATAAAGAAGTTGATGAGCAGTCCCCTATCTCTTAAATTTATACGAGGCCTTTTACATCATGATTTCTCCACCCTTTGTGTCAGAAATTCTTGAATAGTGTATTCTCTCCGTATTTTGCATGTACAAATACAAAAAACGTTTGTAAACATAGATTGTTGACTCTTTTACATGTATTCAGCAGTAATGATCTACTGTTGAGTCCAGGTGGTTTCAAGGAAGCGTGTACCAAAAGTACCACACTGGAGATTTAGAGGAGCTGAGATAGAGAATAATACTTTAAAACCATAGACACTGCCCCAGAATTCACTGACCTCAGGCATCAAGTGGTGTACCTCCTGGTACCCAGTCAGTGCCTTGAGGATACAGTAACTATCAAGAACATCAAAGGCACCTTTACTGTGCACAAACAGTAGGAATCCCTTAGTAAGGAGACCCTGATCCCTGACCGAAGGACAGACCCATGTTCGTAGGCACAACGACCTGTCAAACACACAGCACCTTTTCATTTGAGACCCCGGTCAGTTTCGGGGATGAAACAATGGACCCCATGAGAAAGACAAGTCAGCATGAGTTTCACCGTTCATCTAATTGACGGATGGTGAACTGTGACTAGCTAGAGCAGCGCTTCTCAACCTGTGGGGGTGGAACGACCCTTTCACAGGGGTCGCCCGATTCATCACAGGAACAAAGTGACAGTGGTGAAGTAGCAACGAAAATCATGTTATGGCTGGGGGTCCCCGCCACATGAGGCACTGTAGGAAAGGGCTGCGGCAGGAGGAGGGTGGAGAGCCGCTGCTCTAGAAGTTTTGACACACTTTTTAATGCTAGCTCCTAAGTGAGGGAGAACATTTTGATGGCCGCAGTTTTAAAAATCTCTGTGTTTGTGTATAAAAATTTAAAGCTGAGACTCTACCAACTTGGAATATGTTTATTTGGGACAGGCGCCTCTGAAACGTATATGTTCAAGAGATGCACAGTTTAGAAAATACCACAAGGTTTGTTTAAAATTCAGTTTAAATTCAAACCGTTAAGAAGAAGCAAGGACTAGCTTTCCTAGAAAGGTATTCTTCAGAGTGCATTATAAGACGGGGCAGAGCATGCTCGATGGCTGAAGCTTTGGGAGTTTTGGGAAGTAGTAAGTCTAGAGTGGATTTTTCTAAGTACTGTTAGTTCTCTTTAAGTAGTAATACTCTTGAAACAGTGAAACTGCATTAAAAATATTTTTAGGTCGTCAGGAATTTAGCCACCTCTTTTCCCTTCCGCGAATCATTAAATAGTATAGCTTAATTTGTAGACAAAAATTTTGATATCAGAATATTTGGGTTTTGAGAATTCTTGTATTTATTGAGGAATTTTGAAGAATTTAGGATCATTTTCAGTAAACTGAATGAATGTACAGTTTAAAATGAAAAAGTTAGCATTATGATATGGTCTAATTGAGTTAAAATATACTACTCTTCAAGACATGTTCTTGAAAGTGATATAATTTCCAAGGAAAAGAAGTTTTTGTTTTTTTTGTGCGTTCTTCCTCTCATGAATACAGTAAACTTTGCTATCCTTTTTATCAGTGGTTCTCAACCTTCGTAATGCTGCGACCCTTTAATACAGTTGCTTATGTTGTGGTGACCCCCCAACCATAAAAATTTTCATTGCTACTTCATAACTGTCACTTTGCTACTGTTATGAATCGGGCAACCCCTGTGAAAGGGTCGTTCAACCGCCTCCCAAGGGGTCGAGACCCACAGGTTGAGAACCGATGCCTTCTGTGAAAGTAGGGTTAAGGATTTTGGCTTGTAGAACATAGTAGGGCAATCAAATCTTGTGCAGACACCTTTTTCTAGTGCGAGTTTTTGAACGTGTGAGGGGAGGTAGAAGGACCCAGAAAGGACTGAGGATTGTGACAGGGGCCTTGGTGGGTGTGAGGGCGACGTCTATAAAAGCATGTGGGTTTTTCGTTCTGTCTTCTGGAAGTCCTCTCAGGCGTCATGCATCTTGGGACTGGCTTGTCAAACATTGAGAGGCGGTGTAGTGGTTACCGTTGGGGCTGTGATCCGTAAGATTGACCGTGTGAAATTGTCAGCTGCTCCTTGGAAGGGAGATGGGCCTTTCTGTCCTGTAAACAGTTTCAACCTCGGAAACTCACAGGGCAGTTAGTTCTGCCCTGTCTGCCCTGTCCTATAGGGTCGCTATGAGTCAGTATTGACTGGATGGCAGTGAGTGAGCAACTTAGTCCTTCAGTAAGGGATCGATAACTTACTATTTCTTAGACAGAGCACCATTTCTTAAGAGCTTTTTGCCTGGGTACCCTCAGTTAAGCTGTCTAGATGTTACAAGCATTGGAGTGAGATTGGGCTAGTGTCCTTGACCCAGCTTCTTCTTTCAGCTTTATTGAAGGGGGGGAGGGTGCCCTAGAATTGAGGGACAAGGTGACCCGGTCCACAGGTAACGGAAAAATGCCACTGTGGAACAACTAATTAAGATTAGAAAGGTGCTCTGGTGACGCAGTGGCTGAAGTGCTTGAGTGCCAACTAAAAAGCTGGTTGTTTGAACATACCATGTGCTCTGTGGGATGAAATGATGACATTCTGCTTCCATGAACATTTACAACTTCAGAAACCCTTGCAGGGCAATTGTACTCTGCCCTACAGGGTCGCTGCGAGTTGGAGTTAACAGCTTTGAGGTGTTGGTTTTGATTTTAGGATCGAGAAGCTTGAATATTGTATTTGAAAAAAGATGGCAGTCAACAAGATGAAGATTTTTAAAAGCTCTCTTGTATTTAGTTGTAGGTACTATATATGTATATAGATTTAAAGTGGTTAAATAAGAATGGGATCATAATATAGTCTTGATTTGTGTTTTCATTTACTTAATGCTTCTTGTTGCACACTTTGTATATTGTAAACTTCTTTAAGTACCCTCCTACCACAGGGTTTTCTGTTCACGTAGCATTCTGTCTTAAGAGCGATCTGTAACGTGTTTAACCATTCCCTAGTGTTGAGCATAGTTTTCCTTTGCTTGTCTGAGCAATGCTATGAAGAACATCTCTGGCTGTATTTTCTGGGCGTATCTTTGTTTTACTGCAGTGTAAGTTCCTACAAGTGGAACTGCCGAGTCAAGGCCTGTGCACGGTTCTCAAGGCTTCAGACTCTCTGTTGTAAATTTGCACCCGATTATGCTCCAGTCAGTAATGTAGATGAAGGGCAAGTAGATAATATTTGAAAATAAAGTACAGGAACTTACTCCTTCAGGAGTTTAATGTCAGGCAAAGGAAGTAACAGGCAGTGTAGTTTAGGGAAGAAAGTGGGGATTTTGAAACAAGATGGAATTGCAGTTTTGCCATTTTTGACATCTGGCAAGTTACTCAAGGCCTCTGATCCTGTTTGCATCTCTGTACAGTTAGGAGGATGCCTCTGTGGAAGGAGGCCAAAGAGTACAATAGCTAAAGCCCATACACAGAGGCCCTCAAGAAACTGTCCTCCTGGTTTTTCCTTTTTTGGGTGGGGAGGTGGTGGTGGTAAACTTAGATACCACTTATCATTTTTAATGAAATGATATTAAATTCATAGTGGCCTTCCTCAGTTCTGAGGAATATTTCTAACTGGACTCATAAGCTAGTTGAAAAAAGGCCAGATGGAACTAATTTCAGAGGTGTTTTGGGGTTGTGGATAAGAATCCATTAGGGGTGGGCTCAGTCTGCTCTCACCTGGAACTTGCTACAGGAATCTGTTTCTCTTGGAGAAAGGCAACTGAATCTCCAAGTGGTCCTGGCAGACTGCGTACCCATGTCGCTGTGCTGGAAATAGATTCTTTTGTTACTTCCTGTTCTTTATGATGCTGCTTAGAATAGGTTCTACAACCCCCCCCCCCAATATGTCTAATTCATCACACTCTGAAACACAAAAACCACAAAACTGGTGACATTTTAAAATTCTAAATTGTAGTGGTGAACTGGATTAAGGATTCCCTCAGGAATAAGTGTTAACATTTTGATATTCACTGATGTTTCTGAGGGTCACGGGGTAATACCTCTTTCTAGTGGTTAGTATTTTAAAATACATTTTAATGCTAGAGATCATTAAGATGGACTCAACATTAATCTGGGGGAAATAATTTGTTTCTAATTGCTCTAAGTAGTTAAGATACTGTAGATAAGTAGGCAAGATAAGTCTCATTGAGAATTACACAAGGCAGCTTTAAAATATTACACAATTGTTTCCTCTTGGTGTTCAATGCAGAGTCAGTGAAAAAGGAAGGCCCTTGAGGGGACGGATTGACACATAGCTGTAACGGCAGCAGCACAGGAAGGGGGGGGGGTGAGGATGGTGCAGAAGCAGCCAGTGTGGGATTCTGCGACATGTAGACAGGGCCACTCCTGGTGGGAAGCTACTCAGTGGCACTAAGCAGGTCTCTACTGAGGGGAAAGAAAAATCAGAGAATATGGATGAATAAAATTTTAGAAAGAAAAATTAGCTTTTATCCTCTTTCCAGAGAAGGACCATGAAGGTCCATTTTAATTTAGTTAGACTTTGGTTCTCGTGGATTGTCATTTAAGGTGTGATAATTGTCTAAACATTAAGGGGACAAATGTAAGAGGGTCTATGGGAGTTTTGGGCTCTGACTTTTCCACTACTGTTTCATTGTGTTTAAATCTTTAAAAGCTGACAGATAATAAAATTCAGTTGTCTTCACTCTTTTCATCCCTTTTTTCTCTCCCCTTCTCACTGCCCATTTTTCTCCTTAAAATATAATCCGGCCCGAAAAATATCCTGCGGTGTGTTTTCTCTGTCCATTAAATATCTGTTCTTAAAATACTGTTGCTAGGAATTAAAGTGTCAGCTTTCTAGGTTTTACAAAGGGCTTCAAAAAGTTTGTTGGAAAATGGAATCGAAAGATACTGAAATTCTTTTGTAATGCTTTGAAGTACCTCCCGTGTCACATATTTGCTGTCATTCTATTATAATAAAACTCCACGATATGGAAAAGGTCATGTTCTTACATATTAAGGCAGAGGACCAATATTCCACTGTTGAAAAGGCCTTGGAAAATGCCTTTAAATTGTGGATTAACTTTTATTCTACAACTTGACTCCTGCATTACAATGATTCTTAGTTTAAAGCAGTGGTGCTGTGAGAGTGCACACTCTCTTTATAGGCTCCCTTCAAACCTAGAATCCTACTTTTAAATCTTAGGAGCCTCTTCTAAGGCTTTGTGGCCCTGCTTTTCATTACAAATACTACTGCTTCTTGAAAACCAACAGTCTGAGAAATCAGGTAGAATCGGACAGTTTATAATTTGGCCTGACATTTTAAATGCTGCTGGAGGTGAGTTCATATGCTCCATTCAGAGACTAGAGCTCTCAAGCCCACGTTCATGTAGATAGCCAGGGTTATGTACTCTACTGAGCCTACTGCTACAAACACGGTTCTCAACCTGGGTGTCGAATGACCCTTTTAAAGGGGTCGCTTAAGAAAACATATGTAAGAACTGAGACACCGCTCCTCTAGCCATCTCCAGGCGGGTCACCCACATACGAGTACCTGGTGTGAAGACTGTCACCGATGCTATACTGTGCTTCAAGACAAAATTTATTTGTAGTTGGAATTATTTCACAATATATAATTACATATTGTTTTTGTGATTAATCACTGTTGTATGTTCAATTTGTAACAATGAAAATAAATCCTGCATATCAGATATTTACATGATGATTCACAACAGTAGCAACATTACAGTTTATGAAGTATCAACGGAAATAATGTTATGGTTGGGGGTCTCCATCACATGAGGAACTGTACAAAAGGGTTGCGGCGGCATCAGAAAGGTTGAGAACCACTGTGCTATGTGACTCCTCAGGACTGAAACCTCACTCTAGCTACAAGGCCCATGTGGAGTAGTGTTGCCACTGGTTACCATAGAACTTCACTGCTGTTCAGTTGATTTGAACTCATCTGGCCCCTGCATAGGGTTTCCAAGACTGAGCCTTGTGGGAGCAGCCTCCCTCATCTTCTTCCTGTGGTGCGGCTGGTGGATTTGAACCGCTGACTTTGCAGTTAGTAGTAGCCCTATGCTTACCTGACTGTACTACTAGGGTTCCTTAATTATTATAGAATAGACCTTTTAGTCTACCTAACCCCCTTTCATTATGAAGCTCTTTGTTTTCTTTGCTATCGGTAGGACATGGTGGAAGTTAGATGGGTGAAAATAAGGAGCTAAATGGATTACGAAAGTGAATTGGTTTTAGACATGTACTTCTGAAGGTTAAGCACAGGCCCTTGTAAGCTTTATATCAAAACTGAAAGAAATATCCGTTGGTCGTCGAACAAGTATGGAGAAAGTCTTGTAAGGTCCCAAGATATGTAACCTTCTCACTTCTTATCAAATCATGCTTCACTCCAGCTCTCAAAGGTTCTTCTCTGCTGAAAACAGCCTACTAGCAGCTTATCACTGCACCCAGTAGTGGCTGGAATATACATTAAAGTACTTGATCTCTTACTTGAAGGAATTTAAAGATTTAAAACCTTCTGAGTTATTAAGAATAATTTTACAGTATTTATGAAAACATTCATGGTTTGTGTAATATTAACTTCCATCCTTATAATTGGATTATTTATCACTCTCGTCCCTGGTTGTGGCAGTGACTTACCACATATTCTGGGATCTTCCTCTGATACGGACTTGAATTGACTTGGCTTTCATTTACTCCTTACCTCTCAGTCTGAGAACTGGCCCCACCTCTGTCTTGTGCACTGCATGCCCTGACGCTTTCGTTTCCCTGACAAGTAATGTTGAAATTGTACATATACTGAGTTGCAGAAACAAATCTTATGGATGTTAAAAAATAGAATGGCATACCTGGGAGGATTAACTACCTATAGGTAGTCTAGAACACACAGTTTAAGAGTTGCTGTCCTAACAGATGAAGTCCCAAGTGCCATAGGACAGTGTAGGAGAAATCTCTGGGCCCCCCTCTCTCTACGTTTTCCTTGTCTCACAGATAAGACTTTACTAATGTTGAATTAATTGCCGATTCTTACATAGGATGGGACATTTTATAGCTCTTTGGCTTTGCTTATGTTATGTGTTCTGCTGGGAATGTCATTTTCTTGTTTTCCTCTGACTGCCTCCTGCTCATCCTTGCTGGTTTATGTCTGCCTCCTGCTCTGAGTGAGTCAAGTCAATGTGTGTGCACGTGTCTGCTCTTTGATTGCACAGTCTCAAGATTTCTTCTTGGAGGAGAGACTAAGGCTTAATTGCTTTTCTAATGTAGATAAAAGACACTATACATTTTTGTTGTTGTATGGAACTATTTGAACCAGTAAACTTGGTTATTTCAGTGCTTGCTTGATATGATGGGAGTTAGAAAACCTCCAAACCAAACTCACTGCCATTGAATTGTTTCAGACTCACAGTGACCCTATGGGACAGGGTAGAACTGCCCCTGTGAGTTTTCGAGACTATAGCTCTTTATGGGAACAGAAAGCCCTGTCTCCTTCAGGGTGGCTGGTAGTTTTTGAATTGCTGACCTGGCAGTTAGCAACCCAACATGTAACCACTATGCCACCAGAGCAACTCCTGAAAGGACTTAGAAGAGTCTGCTAATAATTTTATGGGAGCTGCTTTAAAGGAAACGAAAAGCAAACCCAACAATACGTTGAAGGCTATGTGTTAAGACAGATTCTAAATCAGTGTGACATTAGAGAGATGATTAACAAAAACTAACTTTTGAATAGTATCTCCCCCAAATTCTTGCTAAGAATCTTTCATTGTTTTTGCTTTTTCAAACAACATAGGCTAATTCCGTAGTTTCAACATGGACAGTGTAGTGACAGCGAAGACTTCTTCAAGTTGTGCAGCCATTCTCGGCCTCCTTGTCTGAGTCATTCCTCATTAATGTCAAACACTGTCACCCAAAGTTCCTGTCTCATCTGTAGAGTTATTGTCAGGTTGTGTACGTGCACATGGTGCTCAAAATAGCGTAATGCTCAAGGCAGATTTTTTTTAACTAGTAGAGCTGAACTATAGGTTGATGACTACTTCAGGTATATATTTGATTTAGGGTTTGAAGACTATCTCAGGGCAACAGTTTTAGGGCTTATTGTCCTCATTTTCTCTAGAAAGTGTAGCATCCATGAGAATTTGAAATTCTGTTTTGCATCTACCTATCCCTTTGGATCAGGTTTCTTCTATGGACTCTTTGATCAAAATGTGGGCACTAGCCAGTTCTGTCTCATGGCAGAGGAGGCAGTTGTTCATGGAGGCAATTAGCCACACATTCCAAATTCTCCTCCTATTCCTTATTGACCACTTGCAAGTGTTTAAGACCCTAGGCACCATGCAACTAAGAGGTAGAATCTTTTGGGTAGATTCAAACAAACAAACAAACAAACAAACAAACAAACAAACAAAAACCCCTGTGTTAGTCTGGGTTGACTAAAGAAACAAATTTAGAAACACTCGTGTGTACGAGAGAACTTTCTATCAAAGAGCAATTGTACATTAAGAAAACACCCAGCCCAGTCCAGATCAAGTCTGTAAGTCTGATATTACTCCATATGTTGATAGTAGTCTGTAAATTCCACTTTAGACTTATGCAGCCATGCAATGACACCAAATGCAGGAAGATCACAGGTCAGTGGGTAGAAAAATCTTTTGGATCCAGTGAAAGCGGAAGCATCTCATTGCTGCCAGGGGTCTCCACATGGCTCCTCCAGCTCCAGGGCACTAGCATATTTGCATGTGTTTTGTCAGCATGGATATCTCACAGGGGGGTGAGCCTATATCTGCCTTCCAGTGATCTATTTAACCCCATTTGTGCCTTCCAAATGAGATCATCAAGCTGCGACCTGATTAACAGGCTATACTCCACCCCTTCACAAGTTGACAGGAGGTTATGTAACTGCCACACCACTAATACTTTGAGAAGAATCAGGGTAGGAAGTTCAAAACAATCTCAGAGAAGGAAGTTAACCTTTTATGGAGTCTCCTTTAAGCCAGACGGTCAGGAGTCAAGATGTCTATAACGTTTCGCTTGTGATTTGAAAGTTCCTACATTAAGAAATGCCAAACTCCGCTATTCATCTTGACTTTACTGATTTAATTTCCCTCAATTCATTGGCCTAATATTTTTTTCCCAATTGCATAATACCTATGACAAAATTTATAAATTCAATGAACTTTTCTTGGCTAATATGATTTTCCTTGGCCACAACCCCCCTTCCAACCAAACCAAAGCAAACCAAACCAGTACCATCAAGTCAGTTCTAACTCATAACGACCCTGTATAGAGTTCCAGAGATTGTCTGGAAACAGGAAGCTTTATCTTCCTCCCGTGGAACAGCTAGATTTGAACTATTGACCTTTTGCTTATTATACCAATGCCTAACCCATTGTGTCACGCTCATTTTCCTTGATCACACCAAAACCAAACTCACTGTCATTGACTTGATTCTGATTCATAGTGACCCTATAGCATAGGCTAGAACTGCGCCTGTAAGTTTCCGAGACTTCATCTTTTCAAGAGTAGAAAACCTCTGAGTTTCAAACTGCTGACCTTGCAGTTAACCACTCATTGGCCCTGGCACTTGCAAAAAGAACCCAAATTCACTGTCATTGAGTCAATACTGACTCATAGGGAGTGCCCTGATGGGGATAATGTGGCCACATGTAAGGTTGGCATTTTGAAGCCCCCGAGGGAGAAAGATGGGGCTTTCTACTCCTGTAACCAGTTACAGTCTCGGAGACTCCTGGGGCAGGGCAGTTATACGCTGTCCTATAGGGTCTCTATGAGGGGACCTACCAAGGAAGTTTCTCTTCAGTGTCTCCATTGTGATCCTCCTCGGTTTCTCTTGATTCCGAGACGAAGCCTCATAATAAAATATGTAGTGTGTCAGAAACAGTGTTGGGCTGTATTGCTTTTAGTTTTAATAAGTAGGTTGATAAGTATTTGTTAAAATTGACTTTTTTTTTCAAGCCATAGGTTCAGATTAAGTTATTCAGACATATTTTAACAGTTTGTGGTCCCAAAGTATAATGATAGAACACTGTTAGTTTTAAAAAGAGAATAGTCTTCATTGTCTTTATAGTTAATCTGAAGGAATCATATTATTCAATTAAAGAAGGACAGATGATAGTAATTTTAGAATGGTCAAGATGGAGTTCCAAATAGGTCTCTATATTTAAAATGGGGAAACTTCAAGAATCAATTATTGCTGTGGTCCTAGCTGCGTTTTCATGTTTTGGGGTTGATGCATATGGAATTTTAATTTTTAATCCATTATCTTCTAATTGGATTCGTGTCTAATCATTTCTTGGGCCTTTCGGGTCTCTGAGTCAGAATCAATTAAATAGAGAGTTTTTCAGGGTTTCAGAAAAACCTTGCTTAGACCAGCAGGGACAGACTTCTTCATTAAAAGATGGTTTTATTTCCTAGAGAGACATCTTCTATTTTCCAGCGCCGTGGCTATCACTTAGCTCCAAAATAATTGAATACAAAAGTAGGACAGTTCTAATCCTTTTGAGTCAGAACTGACTTGACGGCAGTGCTTTTGGTTTGGTTTGGTTTTTAGTCTTACCAAATAGATAACATTAGTCTGGATATTGAAGGGTCCTAGTCCTAGGATGACCTTGATAGCTGAGACTTCTGTTTACTAAAATGTGACAGTTGTGCCAGGCATGTACTAGCTTGAATATTCAGGATCAGGCTCTTCCTATTTTCTATTTTGGTGAAGAGTGACTGGTCTCGGCCCTAGCTTTAAATCCCAGCTCCAGCCCAGTACGCCGTCATGCTGTGACTGTGGATAGTAAATTACTTCATATAGTTCAGCTTGCATTTCTCATCTCAAATAATGGGGAAAGTATTCAATACCTATTGTGTAGGATTATTCTAATGAGATATTTAAAAGTAGTTAGATCTTTAATAAACTCTGGTATTAGTCTCCATACTCAGTGTATCTTCCATAGAATATAAAGATAAAAATCTTAGAAATCAGACCATCAAACTATAATTTTAAATATGGTTTCTTTATTGCAGGAGCCCTAATGGCTGTGTTGGGTGAGTGCTGGACTGCTTGGTAACTGCAAAGCCAATGGTACCAACACACTAGCTGCTCACAGCCTAGAAAATCATTTATTAGGGTTGTTAGAAGTCAGAATTGAGTAGATGTCAGTGGATTTGTTTTCAACTTTATAAGTTCAACAGCTAGCTTTAAAAAGCACATTGGGCCTCCTCACGCATACTCCCCCAATATAATAGCACCTCGCCCTGCTAAACGGTCATTGCATGATACCCACCTACCTGACATGATCACTGAAGACAGACGTGTGTGTAAGCAAACGTGGTGAAGAAAGCTGATGGTGCCCGGCTATCAAAAAGATATAGCATCTTGGGTCTTAAAGGCTTGAAGGCAAACAAGCGGCCATCTAGCTCAGAAGCAACAAAGCCCACAGAGAAGAAGCACACGGCCTAAGCGAATACAAGGTGTTGAATGGACCATCTAGCAGACACCAAGGAGCATAAACAATCATTGGGTGATCACCTTCCTCACATAAATGCTGAAGATGTGCATAAGCAAGTGTGGTGAAGAAGGCTGATGGTGCCCGGCTACTGAGAGATATAGCATCTGGGGACTTAAAGGCTTGAAAGCAAACAGGCGGCCATCTAGCCCAGAAGCAACAAAGCCCACACGGAAGCAGCACACCAACATGGGTGATCATGAAGGGCAGAGGAGACCAGATCTCAAACAACAAAGGCGGGGTGGTGGTGGTGGAGGGAATCACATCACCGTGAATGAGGGGTAATGCGTGATGGGGACCCAATGCCCATCTGTAGACAGCTGGACATCCCTTGCAGAGGGATAATGGGGAGGAGATGAGTCACTCAGGGTGCAGTGTAACAACAATGAAACTCAAAACCTTCCTCCCTGAATGCTTCCTTCCCTCCCAATTATCATGACCCCAATTCTACCTTGCGGACCTGGTTATACCAGAGGATGTACAGCGGTGCGGTAGGGATCTGGAAACACAGGGAATCTAGGATGGACGAACCCCTCAACACCAGCGGTGGGAGTGGCGACACCAGGAGGGAAGGGGGTGTAGAAAGGGAGAACCGATCTTGGAGATCTATGTGTAACCTCCTCTTTGGGAGATGGGCAGTGGGGAGGTGGGTGAGGGGAGACGCCGGGCAGTGTAAGATAAGATAAAATTTTAAACTATTAAGGGAACAGGGGGAATGGGGGAGTGAGGAGGGAGGGGAGGGGAAGGGAAAAAAAAAAAAGGAAACCGAGCTGATTCCAGGAACCCAAGTAGAAGGCGAATTTTGAGAATGACGAGTGCAACGATGTATAAGGGTGCTTTGCTCAACTAATGTATGTATGGATTGTGATAAGAGTTGTATGAGCCCCAATAAAAAGATTTATTAATTTAAAAAAAGAAAAAAATCACATGTAAAATGATTAGTATTTTGAAATGACTACTTTGAAAATTTTATTTGTTTTACATATTTTATATAAATCATATCATTAGAGAGGTAGGGAAATTGGAAAATGATTATTTTTTCTCGTTCATCAGTTTCTTTTTTCTTTGCTATAAAGTTTTATTGGAGTTCTGGGGAAAGAGACAGAGTTAAGGGTCCCACCCCTTGGTACCAGGGCCTCTGTAGGAGGGCAGGAAGCCCAGGACTCAGAGGGCCCTGGTAGTGGCCAGGTCCTTGTAGTGAGCATCCTGACCCTCGAGCAGTGATAGTGGCGATCTCTGCTCCAACCACGACTTGATGCCCTAGAGCAGCTGGTACTCCTGGTTCTGCCGCTCCATGTCGGAGCGCACGTCGCTCAGCTGGGCCTCCATGCTACTGACCATCACCTGGATCTGCGCCAGATGGGCTCCGAAGCGCGCCGCCGTCTCCGCCAGGGTGCCTTCCAGGGCGGCTTTCATGCTCCGCTGTGACTGCAGCCTGTTCTCCAGGCTCTGGAGCGTCTGCTGCAGGTCCCTTACCTCCGTCTTGCTGACCTGGAGCTACTCTATGTGGCCAGCCACCTCCAGTTTCAGCTCCTCAGTCCGGCTGATGAACCACGCTTCCGCATCCTTCCGGTTCTTCTCTCCCATGATCTCGTACTGGCTCTTCATGTCGTTCAGGATCTTGGCCAGATGATGCCCGGTGCAGAATCCACCTCCGTGCTGACTTGGCCCCCACCTGGGCCTTCAGGACGCTGGTTTCCTCCTCGTGGTGGCTCCTCAGGAAGGCCAGCCCCTCTTCCAGCCCTTCCATCTGCATCTCCAGGTCGACGCGGGCCAGCATCAGCTCGTCCAGCACCCGGCGCAGCCCGCTGATGTCCGCCTCCACGCTCACGCGCAGGGCCTGCTCCATCTTGAACTTGGTGCGGAAGTCTTCCGCCGCCTGGCGGGCGTTGTCAATCTGCAGCACGACCTTGGAGTTCTGGATGGTGGCACCGAGAATCTGGCCCCGCAGCACCTCGGTGGCCTTGTAGTTGTGGCTGTGGTCGCGGGCAGGGCCCGGGCCCTGCTTCTGGTACCAGTCGGGGATCTTCACCTCCAGCTTGCTGTTGACCGTCTCCAGGGTACTCACCTTGTCCAGGGTGGAGGCCAGGCGGTCGTTGACGTTCTGCATGGTGATCTTTTCGTTCCCGGAGAGGAGGCCTTCGGACGTGGGCAGGACGCCCTCATAGCCACCGCCGTAGCCCTCGGAGGAAGACGAGGACACGAAGCAAGCCGATGACGCGGACACGCCGCGGCCACCAGAGCCCCCATGGATACTGGGTGCGCGGAAGGAGCCGCCAACTCCAAAGAGCATGGAGCCGCCGCCCATGCCCCCGAAGGACGAGGCGATAGTTGTAGGAAGCCATGGCGAGATTGAGCCCGAGAAGGCAGGAGACGCTAGCCTTCGGAGTTGCGGCTGCAAGAGGAGTCTGCCTTCAGTTTCTTATAAAATCAGTGGTGAAGAGAGGTTGGACTAAACGGTCTGTAAGGTTATGTCAGTCTTCACACAGATTCTTTGATTTTTTTAAAATATGAAATTCCTTTTTTAATTTGTTTTAGATCCCAAGTTAATAGCTGAATTTACTGATGCTTATATGGCTTTTACCCTTTGAGACAAAGAAATATTAGACCTTGCAGATATGTTTAGCTGAATACATGAAAATATATTTGCAAGTGAACTTGGTATTAATTTGGTATTAGTTGCTGAATGCAAATATAACCCTGACTCTACCATTGCGTCTGAACGATTCTGTGATCTGGATGACTACAAAGATGAAAAAAGTAAGCATTCCATTAAACCTTGAGGGTATCTCAACTTTATGTTAAATAATTTTTATAGTAAAATATGTGACGTGTCAGAAACTTTCCCTGCCTCTTCTCTCCTGATACATGCTGATAGATGTATTCTTTTAAGAAGCAGATACTAGAGTATTTCTTTGGATAGAATTTGTTGTAGTGGAGGGAAAGTAAGTTTATTCAGCGTTAGACAAGAGTACCTTCGTGTCCTTGCTTTCCGTACACTTTGGATAAGTTACGATTTTAATAACTCAAACTTTTCTTTCCTCATGCCTTAAGTTCCTTACCTGTAAAGCAGGAATAAACTCTGTCTTCAGGTGTTCATTAGGAGTTTCTGAGGTGGTTCAAGTAGCTAAGTTCTTGTCTGCTAACTGAAAACTGGGGTGGTTGGAATATGACTCCCTGGGAGAAAGGCCTAATCATCTTCTTTTGAAAGATTCAAAATCCAAACCAAACTCATTTCATTGAGTCTCTCTGACACGTGGCAATCCTCTAGGACAGGGTAGAACTGTCCCCGTGGGTTTCCAAGACTAACTCTTTACGGGAGTAGAAAGGCTCGTCCTTTGACCTTGGAGTGACTAAGTGGTTTCACACTGCTGACCTTGTAGTTAGCAACCCCATTTGCAACCCACTACATCACCCACAGCGCCTAAAGACTGCAACCATGGAACACCCAGAGTGCAGTTCTATTCTGACAAACGGGGTTGCATGAGTTAGAATCGACTTGATGGCAACCAGTTGTTAAGTGCCATTGTGAGGATTTATTAGGTCAGTGGTCTATTAATAGCAGCTACTTCTTTTTTAAAAAATCATTTTATTGGGGACTCGTACAATTTTTTTTTTTCGTGATCCAAGTGAATTTAATGAAAGTTCAAAGAAGCATCAGGTTTTACGCGGCACCCATAGGATTCCTTTGACCATGCGGCCTGGCAGAGACTGCTCTGAGACATGCAAGGATCTCTCCCCCTCCCACGGAGATGACCAGACCGCCCTAGCCTCGTACAATTCTTATCACTATCCATACATACATCCATTGTGTCAAGCGCATTTGTACATTTGTTGCCATCATCATTCTCATAACATTTGCCTTCTACTTGAGCCCTTAATATTGACTGCTCCTTTTCCCCTCCCTCCCCACTCCCCCCACCTCATGAACCCTTCGTAATTCATAAATTATTATTTTGTCATATGTTAATAGTCCGACATCTCCCCCCAACCCCCTTCTCTGCTGTCCATACCCCAGGGAGGACGCTATACGTAGATTCTTGTAATCAGTTCCCCCTTGCTACCCCACATTCCGTCCATCCTCTAGGCATTGCCACTCTCACCACTGGTCCTGGAGGAGTCATCTGTCCTGGATTCCCTGTGTTTTCCAGTTGCTATCTGTACCAATGTACATCCTCTGGTCTAGCGGGATTTGTGAGGTAGAATTGGGATCATGATAGTGGAGGGGAGGAAATATTTAAGAACTAGAGGAAAGATATATTTCATCGTTGCTACCCTGCACCCTGACTGGTTTATCTCCTCCCCACAACTCTTCATTAAGAGGGTGTCCAGTTGGCTTTGAGTCTCCACTCTGCACTCACCCACATTTACAATGGTATGATTTTTTGTTCCTTGATAATAGCAGCTACTTCTATTACATTATACACTTACTTCACATTTATGTTTAGCCCTCTGTGTAAATGTTGGGGCTCTGAAACGTGCATTCCTAAGGTATTGATGATGCACTTCTCTATTAGACACGATACACTTTCGAGTACAGACACACATTGCACAATTGTGACATTTTCATAGAGTCCTGGATTATTTTTGTCGAATCCAAACACCTACTTCCAGTTTTATTTTTTTCCCTTTCAAGATTATAGTCCTTACTATAGTAAGTTAATTGATCTTAGATCTGAAAAAATAATTTTTGAATACCATAACATAAATAGTCTAATGGTCATTAAGTACTAGCTATAATGCACACATTCATTTTGAGATTTTACTTATTTCTTACTTCCCTTAAAGCCAGAACATTTTTCAGAGGATGGGGAAGGATAAATGAAATAAGCGTTTTATAGTCATGCCACCTGCAACAGGATCCAAAATGCAAATCATGCCTTGTAAAGTGTGTTTTCTTAGGAAGGCAGAGGTGTGTACAACACTGACAATAGAAGGGTTTGCAATCAGCTTTTATTTGCCTGTGTCCATCAGTCTTACCGCTCATCTTCCTTGTTTCAGTTTGCTGCGTGTTTCTAGGTCCCCTGTGATTGTACCCAGCTGTACTCACAAAGTCGGGTAAGCAGTTTTTGCAACAGGGCATCATAGTCTTGTGGAAACAGTGTGGGGCAAATCGGGGCTAGAATTCAGACTGCCCTCATTTGCTGTATGTCATTGTATGGAAATCACCTGCCCCCTCTGCACTCAGTTTCCTCACACTGTGGACAGCGCACGTCAAGGACCCGGCACATCGTAGGTTGTTAACTGATACTGGCAATTGTGACTATGCAATAGACCAGAAGCCATTACTTTTATGAAGCTTTAATCACAATCTCACTGCTAATCTTGTTTTGCACTCAAACTCTCGCAATCCTTTTAAATGGTGTTTCATTTAAGCACGCTCTCTCACTCTCTTGACTCTGTCCACTGTATCCTGAGAAATCACTGTTTGGCACCAGAAACTAACTTTCCAGACAGAATGGGGCCCCCTTTCCAGAGGTCTCCATATGCTGTTATCTGGGACTGTCCCTCATGCCCAGACTTCCAGGAGTGCACCCCTGCCCCGACTAACCTTCAAGCTGCCTGTGTGAAGGACTGATTTGTTGCGCCCTCTAACTGCCTCTTCTCTTCCTTCCTTTTTGTCATCCTGCAGTGTTCTGTGCCAAGGTCTTTGTGGCTAGGCTGCGCCAACCTGGTAGAGAGCATGTGCGCACTGAGTTGCCTGCAGAGCATGCCCAGTGTCAGATGTCTCCAGGTGCCTCTCTTCTTTCTTGTTGTAAATGTGTTTTTACGTATGCCATGAACATTTGTTGAAACTTGCGTTTAATCCAATGTTAAGTCTGCTAAATGTTCTGTGTAACCCTCTGCTTTCCTCTAGCCTGGGTGTCCCACATGGAGGGGTTAGTACCCAGAGGGATCTTTCTGAGCAAAATGGATCTTTGGCTGGGCCCTATTCTCCCTCCCCCTTCTTTTTTTTTTTTAATACTCCCACCCCCCGAAGTTGCGATTCTCATGTTCGGTAGTTGTGCATGTATACCCCCAAATATGACATTTTCCATTTGACTACCTTTAACAGTTCTTTGTTGAGTTGGGAGGGTTTGCTAATTGAAGTGATGGTTTTTCTATTTTGAAACATCTTTTTGGATTGTTTTCTCTCCTCCAAAAAAGGGAGGAGGGAATCACTACTGGTAAAAGCCTCAAATTGAAGTCGATAAAGACCACAGCTTCATGCTGCCAATAGCAGTCAGTTTGAGTCACTCCTGAGGCCAAATCGGACACTTACCCTCAGGTTCTCCCACTTTTCCAGGCCGAGGCCGGCAGAGAATTTCACAGATAAAAGTAAAACTTTGGGGGGCACCGGGGCGGGGGGCTGGACACCAGGGTTGCACCGGAAAAACTGTTCATAGGAGTGCAACAGCGCACACCTCACTTGTCGGGTGGGCTCCACGAGAGCTAAGGGAGGACACAGTGTGACTTTATTTGGGATGCTTCGTTTAGAGAAAAAGCATGTGTTTAAGTATGGTCTCAACAGTTAATTTTTCATTTTTTTCATCACTGCATATTTCAGACAGTTTGATTTATCTTCTAAAAGTAATACTAAATTTCTGGCATCCTGTTGAGACCACCTTGCTTCAGGAAAATGGCGTATAATTTGGGAATGGTTAGAAGGGTGACTTTATGGTTTCCAGGATTATCTTTCTATTCAGGTTGACAATCTCTAAGTGGAACTAGGAAGCCAGGAAGGAGGAAAAGTTCCTTCATTTGGGGATGGTCGGGCATTTGCTTATTTTCTTATTTATTGGCAAACATTCTGAGCACCACTGGTTAATGATTCAACTTGCTTTATTTAGAAAACTGTACTGGAGCCTCAACATAAATTCCTGTAGAGCAAATTTTATGTAAGGCCAAGGTGTCATGGAGTCTATATAAAAAGTGAAGTTTATAACTCTTAGGGCCAGTAATGGGTCTGTCAGTGAGGCTCAGAATTATGACTGTCTATGGAGTCTGGACAAACGACTTCCTTGAATGCCATGTCACTTTAACAAGCTGTTCTTCAAGTGGCAGACATGATTACATGCGTTCCCCTTATTGTTCTATAGTGCACGTTTGCATTATAGTAATTGTGTATCTGTCTCTATTCCTGAAAATGCTTATTTGTATGTTATTGATGCTAAGCTTCGTGGGCCTTCTCATTTTGCTTTCTCTCCTAGAATACTGGAAATTGAAGTTGAGGAAGTATTGTAGTTCTTAGTGAGGTTGGGAGTGCAGATTCTTTGTACTAACTTTCTGTTAAAAGTGATTGACCAGCGGAAAATATTTTTCAATTTATTTTAGTAACTGAGTATTGTGAATTTTGGGAGGATGAGAAAATATTGGTTCCTGCCATGTCAAAAATGGAAATCCAGATATGTTAAATTTTCTTAGACTCTTTTTTCTCAGTGAAAGTCATTTAAGAGAGAAAATTGGAGCTTTACCTTGATTGGAATTTATTTCAGTGAATGGAAGCAGGATTGTCTTTAAAGGAGTGTTGACAATTTTGTTTATTTAGGTTTTTATTTTCCCATGTGTATAATGAAGGGTATACAGCAGGATAAAATATGTACTCAGTCGATTGGAATTGGCAAATCATTATTGGTTTTGTTCCACGTGCCAATGGAAAGTAATGATGCAGCATGAAGCTGGAAAGATCGCCTTCTTCTCTGCCCATTGGTTTTATGTATTGCTTCGCTGCCAGCATTCTTCCTTTCCGTCTCCAGTCTAGAAGCAGCATTAAATTAAGTGACTTAATTTGGACTTGGACTTTTCAAAAGAGTACCTCTTTTCTTATATGCCACCTCTTTGTTGTATCACAGAGATCATTCTTTCTTGACCTTGCACATCTGTTACCAAGTTTTGGAAGGTTGATGGTTTGACCCCATTAGCCTGTCCTGTGGAGAAAGATGGGCAATCCGCTTCCAGAATGCTGGTCAGCCTTGGAAATGCTCGGGAACAGTTCTCAGTTCTGTCAGTAGCTGTGTGGGAATCACTCCCACAGCCGTGAGTGGTTGTGGAGAAGAGCAGGATGGGCACTCGAGTCTGTCATCAGTGAGCGGAATCCCCGAGACTTATAAAGCTCTCACTACCAACTGTATAGGTGCTCAGTGTACATTAGCGTTGTGACAACCCTGAGGAAGGTGTGATCTGCGTGGTTTAGATGTGGACACTGAGTTTTATAGGGGATGTGTGTGGTTTGACCCACGGTCACATTTACATAAGGAGTTGGTGGTGGAGGCCCTGCGGGGTGCACAGTTAGGGGCTGGATGGCTGCTTACCCAAAGTTGATGCTTTGAATCTACCCAGAGTCACTTTGGAAGAACAGGTTGATGAGCTACTTCTAAAAAAAAAAAAGGCTGTTGAAAACCCTTTGGAATAGAATTCTATCCCGACACCCCCAGGATTGCTATGAGTTGTAATTGATGGCAACATTTTTAAAAAGTGGGGAAGCTAGTATTTGAACCCAAGAGTCGGCCACGTTTTGCAACTCATTTTCTTTCTTTTGCAAAGGAATGCCACCATTTCTAGATTTTTTCACCTTATTTTTGTTTGTGGAAACTTGGACCATTGCTATTTGGAGTGTGATTTGTTTATCATAAATAACTTGAAAACCAACCAACCAACCAGTCATAAGACCTGCCAATTATCTATAGAAAAATAGTTAATGGAAAAAAGAAAGCTCAACAATAGCAACAACAACAAAACCCCAAACAAACAAAAAAAGGAAATCCCTTTGTCAAAACAAGTCCTGCTGAATGGTCTTTGTGCAAATTTAATCCATGAGTGTTTGCTGAGCAGTTAGGGTGTGCCAGGGCTACAGCTGATGCTGGGGGTAACCCAGACTTCCTTCTTCTGAAGGAGCTCATGGTACTGTGGAAGACTTGGCGATTCTAATGGAAGTGCCCTGTGACCCCAAATCCAAACCGAGCCACAAGTATGTATGTGTGTGTGAATTAGCCAAATCCATATGTGCTTCTTAAAAAAATGTGATCACTTTAAAATAGCATCAAAGCTTTCGCTCTCTATATATTTTTTCAGTTTCTTAAAGCTTTATTCTCATTTGTTCCCAGCAATGCGGAGAGGTAGTTTGGGTAGGCTATGGGAAAATCCAAGGTTTTGCCAAAATTAGTTGTCTAGTGAGTCTTTTAAAAAATTTTTAAAATTATTTTGCTCTTTAACACTTTTTAAATGAATCATATCAATCCATAATTCAGTTAGATCAAGCATAATTTTACAATTGCTACCACCATCAATTTCAAAACATTTTCTTTATTTTTGAACTTAAAAAAATTTTATTAGGGACTCATACAACTCTTATCATAATCCATACATACATCAATTGTGTAAAGCACATCTGTACATTCTTTGCCCTCATAATTTTCAAAGCATTTGCTCTCCACTTAAGCCCTTTGCATCAGGTCCTCTTTTTTCCCTCCTCCCTCCCCTCTCCCTCCGCCCTCATGAGCCCTTGATAATTTATAAGTTATTATTTTGTCATATCTTGCACTGTCCGACGTCTCCCTTCACCCCCTTTTCTGTTGTCTGTCCCCCAGGGAGGAGGTCACATGTGGATCCTTGTAATCGATTCCCTCTTTCCAACCCACTTACCCTCTACCCTCCCAGTATTGCCCCTCTCACACCTGGTCCTGAAGGTATCATCCGCCCTGGATTCCCTGTGCCTCCAGCTCCTATCTGCACCAGTGTACATCCTCTGCTCTATCCAGACTTGCAAGGTAGAATTCGGATCATGATAGTTGGGGGAGAAAAGCTCTATGTTTTTTAAAGAACACTTAAACTGGGATATCTGGCTCTCTGAACAAGCTGCACTGAGTAAATTAATTTGGTTTTGCTACCCATATTCAATTAATTGATTGGTTCTATCGGAGCAAGTAGAGTATCAGTTTGATCAAACTTCACTGGTACAAAAGGAATTCTAGTGTTAATAGCAGTGTAGTGAAACAGGTATTTATTTTCTCAGTTATGAACATTTTAGGCCTTCTACAGGGTGTAGTCTGGCCACCTTTTTTACCATTCTCTGACAGGTTTCTGCTTTGTTTAGTTTCTGACTTTTTCAGGCTTTACTATATATATAACTTGCTTTCCACCTTTTTTGTGTTAGGCTTTAGGCACTAGATTATCCTATTCAACCCTTCATGTAGAAGTCCCCCCCCCCTTTCTGCCTGTTTTATTTATTTATTTTTTTAAGGGACTCATACAAATGTAGAAGTTCTTTCTTTTTGGTCTTTTTTATTAGCTGGGATTTAAACATATAACATACTCCATAATTCAATCATGTCAAGTAGAATTGTACAATTGCTACCACAGTCAATTTCCAACCATTCTTTTTCTACATGGACTCCTTGACACTTGACATTTCTCCCCTTTACACCCCTTCCCCCCGTAGCCCCTCCCTCCTTATTCCACTTGCTGTCCCTATAGGTTCATCAATCCTGGGTTTCATATATTGAAAAACAAAGCATATAACACAGCTTCAAGAGGGTGACCTTCATCGACATAACACCTCAGAGATACACCCTACTATGAATGAACAAAAACCACAGAAAACAATACAAATGAAAAATTTTGAAACCCAGATCAGGTCCAGCCTGCATTATAGGGGTATCTTCTGACAGAGTTTAACTGTTCAGGTAGATTTATGCCTTTAATCTACCACACTCATAGTCCCTCTCCCCCAAGCACTCTATGTGGTGCTTGACCACTTTCCTCCCATCCATGAATGTTAGCTAGGGGGAGTTCTCTGGAGGCTTATTTCCTATGTTCCACCTATGAATCTCGTCTCCCACTGTCATCCATACCTTCCTTCTGCACCCCGGATTCTCACACTTCAGGCTCTGATACGGGTCCCTCCTTCGACTTCCAGTTATATAGATTCCATTCCTTTGGTGACTGATGATAGTGTGCTTCTTTCATGTGGCCTTAGTTGACGTCTCTTTTAGATGGCTGCTTGTTTTGAGACAAACCTTTAAGACCCCAGACACGATTTTATCTGATAGCTGGGCACCATCTAAATTCTGTCCCCACATTTTGCTCTAGCACCCGTATCTTCTGGGGCCCTCCCTGAGGGTGAGTACCGAGCAGAGTCGTTTCTTGTGCCATTTTTGCATATGATATCAGAAAATTGAATGACTTGCTTTAGGTCACATACGAGGAAACTTCCAAAAAAGTTCTTGGACAAATCGAGTGAAAAGATAATGAAAAATGTTCACCCATGCTTTTGAAGCCCCTTTGTATTTAAGTGCAACACTGGGTTCTAAATGGAGATTGGGTAATCCCAAAGCCCTTGCTCCAACTCTCATATTGTAGTGACACTTAACTTGACAGTGCCTACTTTAAGGGCTTTAACAAGCTTCTTCCTTTATTTTTAATAAGAACACTTAAAAACTACTGCATCCAGAATGTCACAGGTCAGGACTCCAGCTTGCAGTAGCCTGACATGAATGCCTCTGCACCCGTTAGCAGGGGCCGCTGTTTTCACTCCATCGAGTTGATTTTGACTCATGACCCTATAGGAATAGGGTAGAACTGCCCTGTGGGTTTCCAACTCGACGGGAGTAGAAACCTCAGCTTTCTCCCACAGAGCAGTGTGGTGGTTTTCAACTGCTGACTTTATTGCTAGCTCCCAGACTCCTAACACACGACGCCATCAAGGTTCCAAACTGGGCAAGTGTTAGTGCTGAGGGTACTTGGAATGATGAGGGGAGGGGGAGGAGGGAGGACCATACGTCACGCAAGTCACGCAATGCCGTCAAGTCTCTTCTGACGCACAGCAACCCAGTGGGCATAGGCTGGGCGAGAAAGCTGGTTTCCCTTCACAGCTCTTTTTGCTGCTGCTTTCCTTTGTTCAGCACTCACTGGGGTACAAGAGACCACAGTGGTTGGAGACTTTTGTATTTAACAACATAAAAGGTATTTTCTAGAAAAGCTTGGTAGAAAGAACCTTGACTTTAAAATAGATGAACTTCAATTACAGCCCTCTTCTATTTATAGCTCTGATACTAAGCAGGTTTCTTTATTTTCTGGAACTGCATTTCATCATCTTAAAAAACAACAAACCAACCTCAAATAGGAGATAGTGGTGTTTGCCTTACAGTGTTGTGTAAAGTAGAGGAAGGTAGGTTAACTTAGTGCTTGCCTTCTCTTGGGAGCATAAACTGCCATTTGCCCCTGGACTTCTTGGTTCCCTGTTCAAGAAGAGAGGATTTGGGTTGCACGGCCTAGATTCCAGGTTTCAGATTGGCCTGAGGAAAGATAGGATGGAAGAACTGGCTTCTTCAACTTTGTCTTTCTTCTCTTTTTGTTCAGGGGCCTGTCTTCTCAGGTCAGACTTGCTTGTTCCAATTCACTGCCTTTGTGGCCTTTCTAATAAGCAGTGGGGATTTGTCATTTTTGCTTATTTTCCTGTTGCACCCCGAGCTGCTCACTGGTAGACTGCACAATGTTTTATGTACATTTAAAAACAAAACAAAACATTTCCTTCCTCTTTATAAGAACAGTTATATTGTTATTTTAAAAAATAACCAGTAACCTCACAATCCAGAGAGAGCATTTGTTGCCATTTTAGGGTCTGATTTTTGACAGGGATGAATCCCACACACTTTTCAAGTCTCTTTGTGATTGTGGTTATGCTGACAACAGCAGTGGTATTTTTAAAATCATTTTATTGGGGGTTCATACACTTCTCATCACAATTCATATACACATCCATTGTGTCAAGGACATATGTATATTTGTTGCCATCATCATTCTCAAAACATTTGCCTTCTACTTGAGCCCTTAATATCTGCTGCTCATTTTCCCCCTCCCTCCCTACTCCCCCCACTTCATGAACCCTTCATCATTCATAAATTATTATTATTTTGTCATATATTACACTGTCTGATGTCTCCCCCTGCCTTCTTCTCTGCTGTTCCTCCCCCAGGGAGGAGGCTATACGTAGATTCTTGTAATCGGTTCCCCCTTTTTACCCCACATTCTCTCCACCCTCCAGGCATCGCCACTCTCACCACTGGTCCTGAAGGAGTTATCTGTCCTGGATTCCTTGTGTTTCCAGTTGCTATCTGTACCAGTGTACATCCTCTGGTCTAGCCAGATTTGTAAGGTAGAATTGAGATCATGAAAGTGGAGGGGAGGAAGTATTTAAGAACTAGAGGAAAGTTATATGTTTCATCGTTGCTACCCTGCACCCTGCCTGGTTCATGTCCTCCCCACAACCCTTCAGTAAGAGGTGTCCGGTTGACTACCATTGGACTTTGAGTCTCCACTCTGCACTCACTCAGATTTTCAATGATATGATTTTTTGTTCCTTGATGCTTGATACCTGATCTCTTCAACAGCTCATGGTCACACAGATTGGTGTGTTTCTTCTATGTGGGCTTTGTTGCTTCTGAGCTAAATGACCACTTGTTTATCTTTGAGCCTTTAAGACCCCAGACGCTATATCTTTTGATAGCTGGGCACCATCAGCTTTCTTCACATTTGCTTGTGCACACGTTTGGCTTCATTGATCGTATCAGGGAGGTGGGCACCCACTGATATGGTTTTTAGCTCTTCGATGATAACTGGTCCCTTCTGCACCTTGTGGTCAGACAGGCTCGTTTGCTTCTTCCATGTGGGCTTTGATGGTTCTCAGCTAGATGGCCACTTGTTTATCTTCAAGCCTTTAAGACCCCAGACGTTATGTCTTTTGATAGTTGGGCACCATTAACTTTTCACTACATTTGCTTATGCACGTTTGTCTTCAGTGGTTGTGTAAGGAAGGTGGGCACCCACTGATACGGTTTTTAGCTCTTTGATGTCTGATAACTGGTCCCTTCTACACCTCGTGGTCAGCCAACCTGGTGTGCTTCTTTCCATGTCGGCTTTGATGCTTCTCAGTTAGATGGCCTCTTATTTATCTTCAAGCCTTTAAGACCCCAGACGCTGTATCTTTTGATAGCCGGGCACCGTCAGCTTTCTTCACCACATTTGCTTATGCACACATTTTTCTTCAGGAATCGCGTCAGGATGGTGTGCATCCTGGAATGCCAGTTTAATAGAACAAAGTGTTCTTCATTGAGTAAGTGCTTGAGTGGAGGTCCAGTGACCATCTGCTGCCTTAATACTAAACCTATAACTATATGCACATAGATCTGTTTCCCCACACTCATATAAATATATTTACATATGTACATTCCAGTCTTTGGACCTCTATGAATACCCTTTGTCACCTAGTTCTTTCTCCTCTATTTCCTTTTACTTTCCTCTTGTCCCATGATCATGCTTAGCCTTCATTTGGGTTTCAATAATTTCTCTCGGTTACCTTGCCCTTGCTGAATATCTACCAGACCACTCACACCCTCCTTGCTACTGATTTTGGATCACTTATTTGCTCCCCTGTGCCTGGGTTGGTCAACACCACCTCCTTGCCCCCTCCTCTCCGTCTCCCGTGTCCCCCCGGAACCATTGGTCCCGTTGTTTTCTCCTCCAGACTATTCATCCAGTCTATCGTATCTAGATAGATCTGTAGAGATAATAATATGCACAAAAAATCAAGTCACTGCAAGATAGGCAATGAGTGAGTATTTTAAATGTTCCCCGGAATCTCCCAAGTTTGCTGTGGTGTCACTGGAGGGTAAAGGAGGGTCTGGCACCTTCCCCTCCCTCTCCCTTCACCCAGAATAGCTTGGAGTACCCTGTAAGTTAAATAACTTTCTACTGTGGGAATTTCCAAATATATACAAAAGTTTAGAGAATCATCTAATTAATACTTCAACAGTTTTCAAAAGAGTACTGTATTAGTTCAACTTTCCCCTTCTTTCAACTTACTTTTAAAAGCTTGTGTCCTTTAAAATGTAAGGCAGATTAATAAACTTTTTGTCAAAAAATATTGACAAGTCATTTTTTTATGTTCTCATTAAAAAAATTAAGGATAATTGAAGAGTATAAATGGAGTTGTAAGGTTTCCTTTGACTATAGGCCACACCAAGAGTGTTGTTACTTATCAGCCTTTAGAATAAAATTTAAAATATAAAAATTTAAAACATATAAAAAAGGGGGAGGGAGGGAGAAAAATGAGGAGCTAATGCCAAGGGTTCAAGTAGAAAGAAAATGTTTTGAAAAAGATGATGACAACATATGTAAAGGTATGCTTGACAAAATGGATATATGTATGGATTGTGATAAGAGCTGTAAGAGCCCCCAATTAAAAAAATTTTTAAAAATTTTAAAAAGGGAATTACAGTGGTAGTGGTGGGGAGGGTAAAAGGGAGACGATGTCCAGGAGTCCAGGAAGAAAAAGAATGCTTGGAAATGGATTGTGGTAGCAATTGTACAATACTGCTTGGTGTGATTGAACTCTGGAATGATAGGATATATATGTATTAACTCCCGATTATTAATAAATTAAGATAAATATAAAACCCCAAACCTGCTGTATCTTTATTTTTCAATGAATAACATCCATGAATCATCTTTTCATATCAATATAGAAGAATCTACTCTTTTCACAGCTATAGTAGTATTCCATCACGTATCTTTAGCATTAAGAAAAGATAGCCAGTTCTCGATTGCTGGAACTGTGGGCTCCCCCTTTCTTTTGGGAGTGTCAGAAACAATTCTGTAATTTTGTTGTACAGATGTCTGTGTTGTTGTATGCCAGCATACATATTTCAACTCATAGCAACCCTATATGGCAGAATAGAATGACTCCACAGATTTCTACTCTTACTGTTTTACTGTTTATTACATTAATGATATATAGATTTGTTTAAAACTACTCTTCTCTTTCAGCCTCAATTCCTAGAAGAAAAAAAAATCTTAATATTTGTTGTCTATCCATACACCTCTGTTTTCTCTGTTCTGACAAGTGTATGTACTGCCTCTGAGTTGGTTCCGGCTTCCGGCTCATAACCACCCTATAGGACAGAGTAGAACTGCCCCAGGGAGTTTACAAGACTACATTTTTACAGGAATAGAAAGTCTCATTTTTCTCCTGTGGAGTTTTGAACTGCTGACCTTGCAGTTTGCAGCCCAGTGCATAACCCACTATACCACCAGGGCTCCATCATATATAGTCATATACCATTGTGAGGCTTTTCCTATTGTTTTAAATAGAAAAAATAGGCTCATCTTAGAAAAATCATATTGTAGCTGCTTTTGCTTGCTTTATTTAATATCCCATTACAGTTATCTCTCCAGGTCAATACATAAAGGTCTAACACTTTCACCAATAATACTTGTATCTTATTTGGGTGGGGTGGGGAGTATAGTATACATATAGAAAAGCCGAGCCATCCTGTCCATTTTGTTCAATGCTGTTTGGATAGGCATGACCAGCTTGCTTTCATGGAGGCATGTTACTGTGGTAGGTGCCAGGGAGTATGTTCTGATTCACAGGACCTTAGCACACCAAGTGTACAAAAGACCCTCACACTACTGGGGCCTGAGCCTTTCCCACAGCGGTTGCCATGCTGGCGCCCTTTGTGATAGCCACGGTTGGTCATCTTTCTGAGAGTAGAAAGCCTTTCTATAGTCAACCTCTATTCTCACTGCCGTTGACTCAGTGCTGTCTTATAATGACCCCTGTGGGTTTCCGAGACTAGCTTTATCGCAGTAGAAAGGCATCCTCAAACGATGGCCCGTGGGCCACATGTGGTCCTCCGAGGACATTTATCTGGCCCGCCAGGTGTTTTAGTCCCATTTGTTTTTTTACTTCAAAATAAGATATATGCAGTATGCATAGGAATTCATAATATTTTTTAAAACTGTAGTCCGGCCCTCCAACGGGACTGAGGGACAGTGAACTGCCCCCTTCTTTAAAAAGTTTGAGGACCCCTGGCCTAGACTTTCTCCAGCAGAGCTGATGGTGGTTTCTAACTGCCGACCATGCAGATTTTAGCCCAGTGCATAACCACTGTATAATCAGGGCTCATTATCAGAGTTATAATATTTATTGTAAACATTTTAGACAATGGAGAAGTATAGAGAATAAAATTAGCCCACCAGTCATTATTTCACTTCATTTTGTTATCTGTTCTTTTTTTCCCCATGACAGTCTAAATTCTATATGGGCTTGGGATTTCAACAAGTTCATGGGAAAATTCTATTTTTTTAAATCCTTTCCCCCACAACATTTTGGAAGATTCACCATAAATGGGATTATAAATCAATTTTTAAAATGGAAAAATGTATGACTATTCTGATTCATATTACTAAACCCAGGCTTAAATTTTTAATAACTGCAGAGTTTCATTGTATGGGTTTACAATAATTTAATTATACTTAATGGTATACATAGGAGTAATAACATTTTAGTATGTACTAGGTTATATTATTCAATAGAAAAATTCTGAATCAAGGATGTGAACTCTCCTAAAACTTTTTAACATCTACCAAATTATCTTCCCGAAGGCTTATTAGAATTTACAATTTCATCAGCATTGTATGACTATAATGGAAATATAATGGACAGTGTAAAAAATAGGCAAATAGGTTGCTGCTGCTGTTGAGTTCACTGAGTTCCAGAGCCCCGTTGGCTTAGTGAGTTACAATTTGGACTGCTAACCGCATAGCCGAAGGTTGAAACCACCGAAGGAGAAAGGTGAGGCTTTCTACTCCCATCAGGCTTACGATATCATAACCCCCAGGGCTAGTTCTACTGTGTCCCGTGTGGTCCATGTTTGTCTGCATTGATGCCACGGTGGTGAGAGTGAGGGAGCTGTTAAGTTGGTTCCAATTCATGGCCACCCTTTGTATAACAGAACAAAACACTGCCTGCTCCTGTGCCTCCCTCACAGTTGTGTTGGAGCCCATTGTGGTGGTTACTGTAGTAACCCATTGCACTGAGCATCTCTATCTTTCTCACTGACCCTGCACTTGACTAAGCATGATGTTACTCTCCAGAGACTGGTGTCTCCTTCTAACATGTCCAAAGTATGTGAAGTCAAGTCTTGCAATCCTCACCTTCAAGGAACTTTTTGGCTGTCATTCTTCCAAGACAGATCTGTTTGTTCTTTTGGCAGTCCACTGCACATTAAATGTTCTTTGCCAGCACAATAATTCAGATATATCAGTTATTCTCTGGCCTTCCTTAGTTACATCTTAGTTCTCCAAGTGACATCTTTGCCCTCTAACTCTTGAAGGGGTCTTTTGTACCAGACTGCTCTGTGCAGTGTGCCACTTTGGAGGGAGTTGATTGTGCAGCCAAGTAAAGTGAGATCCTTGACTGTCAGTCGTTTCTCCTCTAATTATGATATTGTTTGCTGGCGCGGTTGTGAAGATGTTTGTCCTCTTTATGTTGAGGTGTAATCTGAAGGTTGCAGTCTTTGATACTCATCAAGAAATGCTTCAAGTCTTCCTCACTTTCAGCGAGCACTTGTGTTATCTACATGTTGCAGGTTGTTATCGAGTTGTTTGCTAATCCTGATGACATGCTTTTTATATAACCGTTAGCTTCTTGAATCCTTTGCCCAGCACTCACATGGAATAAGTATGGTGAAAGGATACAGCTCGGTGCGCACCTCTCCTGGTTTTAAACACGTTCTGTTGCAGTGATTGCTCCGTGGTCAGTGTGCAGGTTCTGTATGAACACAATTAAGTGTTGTGGAATTGTTATTGTTCAAAGTCTTATCCATAATTTCTTATGACCCACAGAGTCAAATGCCTTTGGTCAGTCAATTAAAAAATCCACCAGACATCTTTCTTTTATTCTCTGCTTTCAGCTCAGATTCATCTGCAATGATAATCTCTTATTCCACAACCTTTTCTGAATTCAGCTGGACATTCTGGCAATTCTGTTGTTGTACTGTTACAACTGTTCTTTTGAACTATCTTCAATAAAATTTTACCTGTTAGGAAACATCAAGAATGAATAAAAAATTACCCTATGTTCACCTTCTTTTTGTCTTTAATAGTTATTATGTTCTTACTATGTGACAAGCATCATTATAAGAGTTGGGAATGAATGCAGGGGTGTGAGAGACAAAAAGCTCTCGTGCTTGGAACCTACATTTTAGTAGAAGAAGGAATAAGGAAAACACATGTCAATGATGAGTGCTATTTGGAGATAAAGGAGAAAGCACACTAAGGTTTGGAGCAAGACTTCCGTTTTGACACTGACCATCAGGGAAGGCCTCCCTGAGAAGATAGCAGAGGAAACGAGCTGTCGAGGTAGCTGGGGGAAGGACTTTCCAGATGGAACAGCACATGTCACGATCCAGCAGTAGGAATGTTCCCGACATATCAAAACACCAAGGAAACCAAACCAAACCCACTCCCATCAAATGAATTCTGACTTATACGGATTTGATTCCACTTAAGGTTTCTGAGGTTGCAATTTTTTTTTGGTGTGAATAAGTTTTAATAGGGTGGTTGGTGGTTTTTCAAACACAGGGAAAAATCACGCCATGCTGCTGACATTGGATGCAGTCCGGGGCCATAAGTGCACACTCCTTTGCAAGGAGTCCTGTGATAGCAGAACCTTTCATCTCGCCTTCATTGTTTACTGTGACCCCGCATGATCTCCAAAAGAAACAAACACACCATCTTTCCCCCGATAGGGCTTGCGTTGTCGTACACCACCGCAGGATGTACCTTCTTTCTGAAAAATATGGAATGCTTCACGAATTTGCGTGTCATCTTTGCGCAAGGGCCATGCGAATCTTCTCTGTATCGTTCCAATTTTAGTATATGTGCTGCCGAAGTGAGCACAAGGCTGCAAATTTTCATAGGCGCAGGCAGCCTTGTCTTTGTCCTGTGGAGTGGCTGGTAGGTTTGACTGGCATCCTTCGGTCAGCAGTCTTACTGGGCACTTACTGGACAGTGCCTCTGGGGCTCCTGAGACTAGTGAGAGGAAGGGCGAGTATGGGCCTGGAATGTGGAATGAAGGAGCAAGTCACAGTGGGTGAAATCAGACATTGGAACTGTGGGGCTTGTGCAGGGCTGTAGGTCTTACTGGGTTTTGATTTTTATTTTGGATGATAGAGAAGGCATTGGAGGATTTTGATTAGAGGAGTTGTTTGTCCGATTAATGTGTTACTAGAACCACCCTGTTGTGTAGTTGACAGAATGAAGAGGTAGAAATGATTCTGGGTGTATTTTAAGATAGCTGTGAAGAGTTAGCGTTATTATTTTGATAGATTCATTTTTTTCCCATTTATAACAAATCTCAGTAATAACTTAGCTGCCTTTTTTTCTACTTGTTAACATTTCCATTTCTTAAAAAGGTTTCAAATCTAGTTGTATGGCATGCTCATTGAGCTACACTGGATTCCACCCTGCTTCCTTGTTTCCAGCCATTTTTTCTTAGGAAAAAACTGAAATTGGCCTTATTTATTTAGTTTGATGGGCAGGGAAGGGGCCCTGCTTTTATTTTTATTTCTCCACAAATAATTTCCTTGGGGGGGGGTCTTATTTACTTTAAGAATAGTTTCAATACTGTATAATTTTTAAGATTGACTGGTCGGTGACGGGGTGGAGGCTGAACTTCGGAGTTAAAGATTCAATATGGAAATAGATCTAGTTCATGACAAAATGTGGAGAGAAAAGGTGGCGAGTGACACTAGTAAAAATGGTATCAAGTCAGCATTATCTTTCATATTACCAAAGTTTAACAAGGAATGAATCCTGAGATTATTTGGACTTTAGAGCCTCAGGGAACTTCCAAGAAACTCACTGCATTGAGTAGATTCTGACTCATAGCAGAAGATGAAAGGTAAGTGTCTAATGATGGATGCCTATTTGATACAGTGTCTGACACTCATTTTGTGGAAGAAGCATAAGTATTGTTGGAACTCACAGTTATTGTAAACTTATATGCTGGACATATGAATTAGAGCTTTTCTGTACAGTCTATTTCTTACGTTAACAATTAGGCGGTCTTATGTCTGTTCTGTACACAAAGAAATTGAGACAGACAAGCAGGGAGAAATAGAGCATGTGCACTTGTTTGTGATTTTGCTGAAGGTCACTACTAAGTGGTAGAGCCAGAATTTTAACCTCATCTTTCCAGTTCCAATATCCCTTGCAGCTTCTTAAAGAAAATCCTGTTTTCATAGAGATAAATATTTGTATTTTAAATTGTTAATAGATTTTCTAAATCTTCCCAAACTCATTGCTGTCAAGTCAGTTGTGACTCATAGCGACTCTGTAGGACAGAGCAGAATTACCTCTGTGAGTGTCTGAGACTGTAACTCTATGGGAGGAGGAAGACTTTCT
This sequence comes from Tenrec ecaudatus, assembly GCF_050624435.1. NCBI lineage: Eukaryota > Metazoa > Chordata > Mammalia > Afrosoricida > Tenrecidae > Tenrec > Tenrec ecaudatus. The sequence goes on along the minus strand of NC_134531.1, from coordinate 185,822,694 downwards.
TTCGAGGAATGGCTGGTGGCTTTGACTGCTAACGTTGTGGTTATCGTCTAACTCCTAACCACTGTACCACCAGGGCTCCAAGGACAAAGTATAGAGGGTTAGAAAAGAAGGGGAAATAGAAACAAGCTTAGGGAGGAAAAGGGACAAATAATTGATGTATATTGAGGGGGATGGCAATGGATGAATTGAAACTAAGTATTTATGAAGTGTTACGTGTAAAACTTATGATCAGATTTGCAAACCTTTAGCTAATTCACAATAAAGCGTTTTTTGTTTTTTTAGAAGATAAAATAAACTTTATAAAATGCAGCTACAGGCCCATTCCCAGCCCCGGTCTAGCTTGGCACAGGAAAGAAACAAAGGCAGATGTGTACTCAAAGGGGAAACCTTTGCTTTGGTTGATGAATGAAGGAGTAAGTCAGGATTAGAGTCACCAAGGCAAGTCCCTGATAAAAGGGGATTTGCCGTTTTATACATATAGACCAGAAAGTAAATTGAGAGGATCATGAATATGTAATAGATGTCCAAGGAATATGCATTCAGGTGGTATCACAGTTCTTCCCATTAAGTGACTGTTGTGCGTCTTGCTTCTAAATGTTGCCCAGTTTGGTCTGATTCTGTTTCTCTGGTGACTTCTGGTTTCTTGACCAAGATTCTTTTGTCCCAAGGTTAGCTAGGTTGCCCCTCTTTTCTGCACATTCTCATTAGGGCAGACCTGATTGATTCTAGCTGACACTCTGGCTGACTGTGGTGGGGTACTTTTCTGGGAGGAAAGAAACAGGTTATCAGAAGGGAAAGAGCAGAAAAACAAGTTAATTATGGATTATAAATGAGGTGTACATTTTTAACATCTTATAGCAATGCATCTTATAAGTGTAAATTCAGTAGGTAAGCTGCAGAATTTATAGGGCTGAGGCAATTTTTTAGGGGGGGGAGTGAATCTCAACTCTTTTTAAATTAAGGTTTTATTGTAGCACAGCTCCACATTCATTTCCTTATTGCAAGTGGTTGCTTTTGTGTTGAGTAGTTGTGACAGTGATTATGAGGTCCGCAAAACTTAAAATATTTACTGTGTTTCATTTTACAGAAAAATCTTAAGTTCCAGTACCTCACTATTTTTATTCAAGAAACATAGTATGTCACAGTGTCTGGTAACACTAGTTCCTCCTTGAAGCTTTTTTTTTAATACCTGTTTTTTTATGTGGGGGGAGTAAGTATGAGAACTTGGTATCCACTTGTTAGCTCTATAAAGAAGCTTTTTGTGTTTTTATTGGAATTGTGTTTTTATATGAATTTTGGGAAAACCATCATCTTTATAATGTTGAGTTCTTTTAGCTAAAAAATTCTGGAGAAAAATAGAGACACATCACAAAGAATTAATCCACAAAAATACATATGTAAGATGGCTTCATTTAAAAAATCATTTTAATGGGGACTCGTATAACTCTTATGTCCATCCATCCATCCATCCATCCATCCATCCATCCATCCATCCATCCATCCGTCCATCGTGTTAAGCACAGTAGTACATTTGTTGCCATCATCATCTTCAAAATATTTTCTTTGTACTTGAGCCCTTGGTATCAGCTCCTCATCCCACCCCTTCCTCCCTCACAAACCCTTGATAATTTATAAATTATTTTTGTTTTCTCTTGTCTTACGCTGACTGATGTCTCCCTTCACCCACTTTTCTGTTGTCTGGGGTTATATGTAGATGATTGTGATGGGTTCCCCATCTCTCCCACCTTCCCTTTGCCCTCCTGGGGCCAATTCTTGGCTGAGTAGAAAGCCTCCTCGTTTCTCCCTCTGTCATCAAGTCCGTGCTGACTCACAGTGATCCTAGAGGATGGGTACAGCAGCCCCGGTGGGTTTTTGAGACTGTAATAGAAAGCCTATCAATCTCCTGAGTAGCAGCAGCTGGTGGTTTCGAACTGCTGATCTGGCAGATCGAAGCCCAACTTGTAACCACTGTGCCTCCAGGGCTTCTGCATTCCTTCTGTATATAGCCCCGAGATTAGAAGCACATTCGGCAACCAGATTGCCTGGTTCTTAACATAGACTTGCTCCTTAATAGATGTGTGACCTTGAGTCCCTAACGACTTTAAGCCTTTAGTTTGCTCACCTGTAAAATGGAAATTATTCTGCCTCCTTCTTTGAGCTACTCTGAGGATGTTAAGATTCTAGTTGACTACACCTAAAAAGGAAGGACTGCTTTACTGAGATACAATTTCAGTACAGTTTAACTCACTCATTTAAAGTGTGGAGAATGCATTAATTTATCATATATTTACAGAGTTGTGTAATTATCACCATAATATACTTAGAACATATTATTTTCATCACCCCTGAAAGAAGCTCCATATTCTTTTTTAAACAGAGTAGTTGGCACATAATCCACATATATAATTCAGTCTTTCAGTCATATCAAGAATTATACAATTGTACAATCAGTACTACAATCAAATTCAGAACATTTTCTTTTTTTCTCTCCATGATTCAATCACCTTTAAAATGATTTGTGTAATCACACTCAGTTCTAGTGCTCCCTCTCCCTCCCACATTCATGGTTTACTTCCCAAATCACCCCCACCCCATATAAACCTTTGTGTCAGTTATCTCTGCGCATCCACTCCTGCCCTTCACAAACTGGCAAACCCAACAGAAACAGTAAAGAACACAAACAAAATAACCTGGTCTGGGTAAATATCAAGATAAAAATGCAAACAATGAGTTGAAAAGACCCTCTCGAGATTTAAAAAGCCCGGAAGGTTGGGTCTAGAGCAGTGGTCCTCAATCTTCCTCACGCCGCGACCCTTTCATACAGTTGCTCATGCTGTGTTGACCTCCGCAACTATAAGATTATGTTCATTGCTGCTTCATAACTATCATTTTGCTACTGTTGTGAATTGGGTGACCTCTGTGAAAGGGTCGTTTGACCCCCAAAGGAGTTGAGACCCACCGGTTGAGAACTGCTGGTCTAGAGAGATGTCAGTTGACCCAGCATCAAGCTTGGTGCAGCCTAATCAGGATTACAATGATCTTTGTTTGAAAGTAAGCCTGTTCAGACCGTTGCCTGTGGCTAGAGAGGATCATCCAGCAGCTTAATTTGATCAGACACTCTGCAGATGAGTTTGGGCTCCCACTGTCCTCCACAGCCTTCCACAAATTAGGTGTTCACAATGTTAGCTCAGATACTTTTCCCTGTGTCATATTTGCACCGTGTTAGTGTCATCTTTGGGTCACAGAGGCTGATGTGCTTCTTCCACGTGGACTTAGTTAACTGCTTCCTCAGATGGTTGCTTGTTGGAATACAAGCCTTTGACACCCCAGCCACTATGTGGATTGATAGCCGGGTACCACCTGCTCTCTTCACCACACTTTGCTGTAGCACCCTTACTTTAGTGATCATTTCCTGAAGCGATTGTTGAGCAAGGCCATGTTATCAGAACTAACTGTCCTTGGGATTGGGCCAGAGCCAAACAGCCTAGGATCCATGTGCTTGTTCATGTAATAGGCATGACAGGTTTACTTTGGCAGTCATCTTATGACAAAATCAAATCACCAAAGACCAACTTTACCAAGAAACAAACAGAAACAAGCTAAAGGCAGGAGAACAAAAGCCTATATAAATAAGAAAGTACAGCATTGTCAGCCCTCCCCCTGGGGTATAAGGAGTTTGCACCGATGACATCAGCTTTCCCAGTGACACAGCAGTTTGACTCTGTCACTGCGAGGAAGACCTATATTCTCCAGCTGCTGTTATTGGTCCTTTCCTTTCAACCACCCAATACCAGGCATCCATGGGAAGTAGTTTAGTATTATGTCTGGTACATTATGGTTTTTCTATAAAAACGCCAATTTTGTGGGGTTGGATTTTCCATTCAGCTACTTTTTCTTGTTTTCTTTTGCTATTTTACCTAATTTTTATTCTCTTGCTTTTCTTCAATGTCTGTTATATTTTTAATTAGAATTTTTTTGACCATTGTAATTTACTTCTCATTTTTGTAATGCATCTTTTTCTCTTATTTATTCCTCTGAATTCAGTTAATTCATTTGTTTCAGATTTTAGTGCATTTCTGGTTATAATTTTTGAATTTCTGTTTCAGGGAGTTAAAAACATGCTTGTTAGAGACTTTAGTTCAATTTGGACTAACTCTTCTGAGTTTCATAAGAGTAATTAAGTCCTAATGCATGCATAGTTTTCAATAATTCATTACCTTCTCTCAGACATAACTAGAATGGTGCTCTCTATGAACTATCCTTAAGAAAATAAAAACTCAAATAACTTTTGTTATGGCATGATTACCTTGCAGGACCTCTTCTGAGTAAGATAACCGTAGCTGAGTTTTAGTTTTATATCCTTCTAACACCCCCCTATTCCCTACCCCTGCCCTTTCCCTGCTACCCCCTTTTTGTTGGGGATTTAGTTAGCTGAGCTGTCTACTGCCTGATTTCTTTGTCTGTGAATCACTTGTGGTACTGAACTATACACTTCGGGACAGCACCAGTGACTTGATGTTGTTTAAAGCTACAAGGTTTCTAGTTCAAGAGCATCCTTTGTCAGTGTAGCAAAGTATTCTTTACTGGATGACATTTTTTTGGACAGGAGAGGAAGAAGCAGAAGACCTTTATGTTCTTTGAATTAAATACATATTGTCTTCTAGAATCCTGAAGGGCCTTCCCTGGTCTTTCTGTTTTCCTTAATGCTGTGGCTTTCATAGCATGCCTTCCCCTTCCTTTGCCCCTAGAGGAGCCTTCTGAAGACATGGCCCCTGGCTTGTCCTTGTCCTTGAAGGCTGTGGCAGAAGCACTAGGGAGGGGCATCATGTAAATCAGTGTCCTGATACCTTGGCTGTCAAACTCAAGTCTTTCCAAATTTGTGCTCAAAGCACTGAAAAGTTGGAAAACTGAACATATTTTCCCATAAGAAACAGTAGAAAACCAAATACCTGGTTGTAAGGCTCTAAAATTACACTTACAAATTCATTCTTTCCAGGACTTTAACACAAACAACCCTAGGTTGTGGAAATACCCTCCAAAACATCTAAACATAACAAGTGTAGCACATTAAATAGAAAAACAACACAGCAAATTAACCCGTTTTTCATTGTGGATTGTTTAAAAGCCCATGGATTTTTGGAATGGTGCACTAACATGGACTTGACATTAAAATCCCCACCAGCATTTCCACACAGCAACAGACTGAGCCTATTTTTCATAGGCTGTGGCCTGCCAATGCCTTTTCCTCTTTAGTAATGACAGTTCCATTGGGCATTTCTTTCCCCCAAGTCTAGTTTTGTCGCAGCTGAACCCTTCTCTGGGGAATGAAATCCTCAGCCTCTGCAGTAGCCAGCAAATTCAGCTGCGAATTTATCAGCTTTGTCTTTACTTGTACTTGCTCTTCCCCACGCCTCACTATCTCCACCGTGTATGTCTGTTCTCTTTTTGAATTTTTCCAACCACTCATGGCCGCCTTTGACCACTTAAGCACTGTTTAGCACTGGCCCCCGTAACCTTCTCTATGAAATCACACTTTAGGCTTTTAGCGTTCTCATATATCATTGTCTCAGAGACGCTACTGTCATCCATTTGTTTCTGATTGATCCAAATTAACAGTAACTTCAACCTCTTTGATGGCCTGGGTTCTTGGTTTCATGGCTAATAATTTCACACCTTACACTAATTACCCGGCTTTTATCACTCTCCCCCCTCCCCCAAATGTTGATAATGTTGATTTAGTTATGTTGTATTCAGCTGCCAAATCAAACAAGTGGCAACCTGATTCAGGTTTCTTTAACTGTATCGTGGTTCTCACAGTTTTCCTCCTGGTATCACTAACTGCTTGGAGCCATGGTATTTTATGCTTATAAACAAAAATCAATGCCATCGAGATGATGGTTGACTCTTAGCAACTCTGTAGGATGGAGTGGAACGACCCTGTGAGTTTGGGAGCCTGTAACTGTCTAAGAAAGCTAGTAGCTGATAGTTCTGAATGGGGACCTCGCAGCCCAAGGTGTAAGTCCTAAGCTACCAGAGCCCCTTTGAATGCAAATATTGCACCCCCCCTCACCAAAACAAAAACACAGCAATGACGAATGTTGTAATGCACTAACACACGCAATATATGTTGTCTGATTGAGAGTGGCGCTTAGAAGACTCCTTTGTGTCTGAGGCATTTGCCTAACCCTTACAAATTTTTCAAGTTGGACTTTTGGTTTGACTGTTTAAAAAAAATAATTTTATTGGGGGCTCATACAACTCTTATCACAATCCATACGTACATTCATTGTGTCAAGCACACCTGTACATTCATTGCCATCATCATTCTCAAAACATTTGTTTTCTACTTGAGCCCTTGGTATCAGCTCATTTTTACCTCTCACTCCCTTCTGCCCTCTCCCTCGTGAACCCTTGATAACTTATAAATTATTATTTCCCTTCACCCACTTTTTTGTTGTCCGTCCCCCAGGGAGGAGGTTATATGTAGATCCTTGTAATCGGTTCCCCCTTTCCACCCCACCCTCCCTCCACCCTCCCGGTATCACCACTCTTAGTACTGGTCCTGAAGGGATCATCTATCCTGGATTCCCTGTGTTTCCAGTTCCTATCTGTACCAGTGTACATCCTCTGGTCTGGCCAGATTTGTAAGGTAGAATTGGGATCGTGATAGTGTGTGTGGCGGGGGGAGGAAGCATTTAAGAAGTAGAGGAAAGTTGTATGTTTCATCTTTGCTACACTCCACATCATCTCCAAATCCCACGGGCCGTGATATGGCACCTGAGATTGCCGGGCCAACTCCCGCTGTTCTGTGATGTCAGCCATCAGTCCCTCCACTTTGTCAATGTCCATGTCCTGGTAGGCCTTCTTCATGCCCTGGGCAGCAAGCTCCATGGACCGAAGCACTTCCGTGTTGGTGGTGGCATTCTCCATGGCTGCATGCAGAACTCCAAGGTGGATAGATAATGTCCCATCGGTTTGTGCCAGCTGCTGTTCCAATCTTTTTTTTCCTCTGCAAAGCCTGTAGGGCAGCTTTCTTATTCTTGGTTCCATGCTGCTTGGCGGTCTGTAGCTCCTGTTGAATCTTCTCCCAAAACTCATGTTTCTCGATCAGTATTTTTCCCCTCTCCTTCAGTTTCTGTATTGTCTCTTCGGGGCTTGGCCCCTTCTCTTTCTTCCTCTCCCGAAGAGTCTGCCGAGACCACTCACCGTGCCTCTCATCTCGCCCGCCTGCCTCCACCCAACGGCATCATCCACACTTCCCAAACACTAACTTTATTGAAGTGTAATTAATATACAATAAAATTCACCAGTTGTAAGCTTACAATTCCTTGTGTTTGTCAAATGATGTAATCTCCACAGGACTCATATACTGGGCTGTGACTTTTTTTTGTAATACCCTTCATAGATTTTGGTATTAGGAGAATGGGGTCCTCGAACTGTGAGCTGGGGATTTTGTAGAAGAGATTGTATAGGATTGGTGCGATTTCTTTCTTAAACACTAAATGAAATTCACCAGGGAAGAAAACTGCTTTAATAGGTATAGAGATGAAGTTATTAATTTCTTATGTGGAAATCTTGTATTTTTCAAATAATTTGTTTATATGAGTTATGTAATTTGTTAGTGTAATATTGTGATATACATATATTTTCCTTTAGTATCTGTAGGGTGTTCCCCTTTTTATACCTATATTGGTGATCTTCGCATTCTTTTATTAGTAATTTGTGTCTGCTCAGCCTGCTTAGAGGCTTATAAATTTCATGGAATGTTTCAAAGACACAGCTTTTGATTTCATTGGTTTTTCTGTCTTATTAGTTTTGTATCTCATTTTAACTATTTCCTTCTTTCTGCTTATTTTAGGCTTAAATTGTTATTTTTCTCATAATTTAAAGTGGAAGGAAAATTAGATAATTGATTTGAAGACCTGCATCTTAAAATTATACCCCTAGGGCAGCAGTTTAACGTGCCAGCCCCCTAGAGAGAAAGGCGCGGCTGTTCACGCCCGGGCAGAGTTGCAGTCTTGGAGACCCACAGGGGCAGTTCTGCTTTGTCCCATAGGGTCACTGTGAGTCAGAATTGATGGATGACGGCGAGTTTGGTTTTTGAGTAGTAATACCCCACAACATTTCTCATGTACTTTCATCTTCATTCAGTTAAAATTTTCTAATTTGGGGGAGATTTATTTTTTGACTTAGGTGTATAGTAATACATAGTTAAGCTTTCAAACATTTGGCAGATTTCAGATATTTTCCTATTATAACTTCAGGTATTCCACAGAACATAGTTTATGTAGTTTCAGCCTTTTAAAATTCATTGGAACTTGTTTTATGTTCCAAATAAATGGAGCATTTATTTTGGTGACTATTTCACTCGCTGTTGGGTAAGTATCAAGTAGACTAAGTTGGATGGATTTTTTTTCTATTTGTCTTGCCCTTTCCCCTTCTGTATTTGAGAGCTCTCTTAGTAGGGATATGTATGTTTAGGATTATTATGCCCTTTGGATGGATTGACTCCTTTATCATTGCAAAGTGTCTCACTTTATCCCCGGTGATGTTTTTGGTTTTAAAATGGACTTGTTTGATATTAACATAGCCATTCTGTTTCCTTTGATTAGTGAGTGCTTGACCTGTCTATTCCTGCACTTTTAATCTTAACTGACAAAGACCGAACAAATCTGTCTTGAAAACACTGTGACCAGAATGTTTCTTAGACGAGAGGATGGCGAGAGTTTGCTCGCATCCTTTGGCTATGTTACGAGGAGCGGCTAGTCTCTGGTAAAGGACATCATGTTTGGTGGAAAGTCAGTGAAAGCGAGGAAGGTCCCGGAGGAGGTGGATTGGCACAGTGGCGGCATAGTGGACTACAGTATAGCAACAGTGTTAGGAGGTACAGCACGAGCAGGGGTTTACCAGTAAGCCTGGTCTCTTTTATTATTTTGAGTTCTGCTCCACGTTGGACCTGTTTTTAATGCCTGGCATGTACTAGGCAAACAGCTTAGACCTTTTATTATTTGCTAAAATGTTTCCCTTTTTAATTTAAAAGTGTTTCTAGGTGTCTTATATTCATGCGAATGGTGACTTATAAGTTGCCCTTGGAGAAAACCACAGAATGGAAAATAGATGTTTGAGTCCTGGCTCTGCCATTTCCAGAACGAGTTGCCTGGGGCATTTGTCTCACTGTCTCACAGCCCCCACCCCTACTCCCCTTTTTTTGGGGGGTGGTGTCCCAGATCTATTATTATGTAGAGGCAATGTTTGATGAATACTTTCAACCAATATTAAATGTCTGCCTTGTGTTGCCACCATTGTATATGTTGAGGGCATAGTACACAAAACATTAACATGGATGTCTTCATGGACCTGGAATATCAGGGAGGACAGATACTAGTAAACATGGCAGGTGACTGGGATGGATGTTACAGAGAAAAATAAAGCAGAGACAGGAGGTAAAGATTGCCAGCTTGAGGTTTTTGTTTTATATGGAATGGTTAGGTAAAAAAAACCTCAGTATAGTGTGTTATTGATGCAAGACCTGAAGGAAGGGAGGGAATGAGCCTTGAGCATATCTGGGTGGACAACAGTCTAGTTGGAAGGCACAGCAAATGTAGAGGCCTTGAGAGGGGAGCATACCTGGACTGTTTTAGGGACAGTAAGAAGGTCAGGGATGGCTATAGCGTAGAGCAGAGTGGGTGAAAGGGAAAGTTCTGCAAGATGAGGGTGGGTGGGCAGATCCTGTAGGACAGTGGCTCTCAACCTGTGGGTCGTTTGACCCCCAATTTATAGCAGTAGCAAAATGACAGTTATGAAGTAGAAACGAACATAGTTTTATGGTTGGGGGGGGGGTCACCATAACATAAGGAACTGTATGAAAGGGTCAAGGCATTAGGAAGGTTGAGAAGCACTGCTGTAGGATTTTGTCGGTATACGAGTTTTCTTGGATAGAAAGCCACGAGAGGATTTTGATCTGTGAAGTGACTTGCTTGACTTACCTGGAAAGAATCGCAGTGGCTGCTGTGTTGAAGAAAAGGTTGTGAAAGCAGTGGTGATTAAGCCTGTCGTGGTAGCTCTCATGGGTGACCTGTGAGGTAGGAGGAGAGAGAACTAGGTGAGTGCACAGTACTGGCAGCCAAATGAGTGTTGGTTGATAGGTCGAGTAATAAGAAGTCTGAGATTTACTGTTGGTTTAGTAACTGTTCATATGAGGACAGTTCTGATGAAATGATACAGGGAAATGAAATTCAGTTCAGTCATCCATTTATTAAACTCATCTTTTTAAAAATTGTGGGCTCTTAAATCTCTTGAAGCAACCGTGTATCAATTGTATCAAGCACATTTGTACATATGTTGCCATCATTATTTCCAAAGCATTTTCCTTCTACTTGAGCCATTTAAACCCACTTTCTATTGGATCCATCAAGTGTAGGAATTTGACCAAAGGAGGTCATTGTAAAGTAGACATGAAGAAGGGTAATTGCAGTGTTCTGTGTAATAGTAAACATTTTGCTATCAATTACTGCTTCTTTTGCATAAGTAAACTACAGTACGATGTGAACTGTAGCTCTTGTAAATGAAGATAGAGATCCTCAGTGACATGACATGATAATCCATGACACATGGAAAAAACAACTACTGAAGGGCAGGTTTGAAATAGCTTGCATCTTTGTGTGTCTAGAGTGTGTGTGCTGTGTATACATATACACAAACACAACTTCATTCAGTCTGTGGACCAGAATACTTTGGGTAGAGGTATTTTGGTGTCCCCATCTCCCCCCTTCATCGTCATTTTGGCATTTTGTGAAGTACCTGTACAAATCTTTGGCCTTTTGTTGTGTTATATGTGTGTTTTCCTTATTAATTTAAAGTGCCCACCCACCCCGCTTTCCATCCTTCTCTTATATTGTAGACTGGCATTCAGGTATATTAGGGGGCTTCAAAAAGTTGATGAACAATTTTAAAATAATGGAATTTTTTCATTAACTTTTTGAACCCTCTTCACATCACACTTCATAAATCCATTTATTTCAAGTATATTGTTCAGTGATACAATATGGGTTGTGATTTTAGTTTCTTAATGAAGAAGTTTATTTTCATATAGTCTGATTTATTAAATTTGTCTTCATGGTTAGCATGCCCAGCGTAAGGCTTTGCTTATTCTAAAGCCATGAAGATGTTCTGTCATTTCTTCTAAAAACTTTACACATCGTTCTGTCACTTCCTCTAAGGGCTTTACGTTTAGGCCTGCAATCTGTTAGATTTGTGTGTTTATGAGAGGCTAACACTCAAAATAAACATTTGTTTTTTTCCAATAAGAATTGGTTTAGTTGCTATAGTCTTAAGTCACTATAGCTCTATAATAAATGATTGCTGTCTTATGTATTAAATTCTCTACCTGTATTCCTCCAGAGTCTACTTTTTTCTTTTTTAAACAGTTTTATTGGGATATAATTCTCATATGATACAATTCAATAGTTTATTCATTATCAAGAAAGTTGTACAATCATTACCATAATCAATTTTAGAACATTTTCTCTTTTTGTACTCATTGTTGTTAACCCCCCATTTCGCTTCCCTCTCCCCTGCCAAGCTCCTAAGAAATCATTAATCCAATTACTGTCTCTATTGATTTACCTCTCTTGGATTTAATATACAGAAAAACATATACCAAAAGAGTAAAACAAAACCAACAACAGCAGAAAACATTAACAGCAATAACAAAGTAACACAGAAAATCCTCAATTGAAAGGGAGGAAAGAAAAATATTGAAAACTAACCAATTAAAAATGACTCTATAGGGAGCTCAACGAAAAAGGTGTTACATTTTAACCTAACTGCATCATGGGCAGTTCCTCTTTCCAGTGCACTCTGCTTGAAAGCATGCTGTTCACCTCACTGCTCTGTGGTCCGAGTGGATTCCCTGGAGGCTTAATCTATGTGTAGATCCTGCAAATGGATTTTGGGCTTCTGCTGTCATCTATAGTCTTCTGCAAACCCACCTGTTTACAAAGTAAGCGCTGATACCATTGCCTCCTTTGGATTTGAATGATATCTTTTATAGTCCTTGGGCCACACAGGCTGGTGTGCGTCTTAGTTGACACCTCACTTAGATGACTGCTTCTTTGAGCATCCCAGACTTTTAAGTTTTTATTGGTTCTGTATATTTCCATGAATTTCCATATATTTCCATGAATTAAAAAAATGTTCTTTAAAAAAATAGGGGTGGTCGTTGCTGGAATTTTGATTGGGATGGTATTGAATTTACTTTCTCTTATATTTTGATAAGTTTTGGTTCATTTAGTTTCTTTCCCCAGTTTCATTAAATGACATAATCATTAGCAGATGCTCAATTAGTGGTGACTACTATTACATAAATATAGTTCATGACTTTATATTATCTTGGCCAAGTTCACTATGGCATCTTGGATAGGTCTCCAAGTTTGAGCAGAGTGACACAAGAACTGATTGGAATGTGGTATTCTCTAGCTTTGGCAGGCATCTTGATACAGATTTTTTTGTTTCTTTTAAAATTATGTGTATTGGAAGCAAGAGTAGAAATGGTTGTCCATTTGTATTAATTTTCCCTCTCTGAGCAGTGTTATGCTTCGTATGATTTCTATTACAGCGTAAACAGCATTAGGCTTTTTCATGAAAGAGGAAATGGAACGTGAGCAAGTGCATGGTCAAGTGATGTCCCCAGAGTCACATAGTGACTTGTGAGCCAGAGAGTCCACACTTGGACTGGGCATGGCTGACTTCAAAGGCCTATTCTTGATACTCCAGTTGACGGATTTTTCTCTGCGGTGCCATTCTTAATGTGTTCCTTGGGTGTTTTTCCTATTTCTTCTCAGACTCACTGCCTTTGAGCCAATGTTGACTCACATACCGACCCAGTAATAGGAGAGGGTAGTGCCCCTTCTTTTCTAGTGTCCTTAAGTGCCTTTAAAAGTATTACAAGTTTTACTTTGAAGGCCATCTTTGAAATCGTAATCACTAGGAAGCATTTAAGCATTTTGACCCCGTTCTTCTGTGTTGTCAGAATCTAGTGGACCCGTGTCTACTCTTCTTTTGGAACTTATTACACATTCAAATAATTAATGAGGTAATGGAATACCTTGCTAGGTAATGGAGTACCTTGACATTGATAAGGATGACTACTTTCTGAACATAGACCTTGTTTCTTACCACTTTTTGGGTGGACTAGAGAGACAGGCTGTTGAATAGGTGTTTTCTCACACATTTTGAATTCTTGCTCATTGTAGATAATTTGGAAAACAGGGGAGAAAAGTAACAGAAATAATTACTATTTTTGTCATGGCAATTTACAGGTAGATTACTTTACTAACATATTTATTATACTCCGTTTACTTCTGTAGTGTAACATAGGAGCCCTGATGGTGTAATGGGTTATGCACTGGTCTGCTAACTGCAAAGCCAGCAGTTCGAAACCACCAGCCCCTCCAAGAGAGCAAGATGAGGCTTTCTACTCCTGTAAAGCTCTATAGTCTCGATAACAGACTCAAAAGCAGGGGCAGTTCTCTTCGGCTGTGTAGGCTCACTGTGGATTGGAATAGATTCAATGGCAGTGAGTGTCCCAAGTTGAATGTGCCAAAGGAGCCTTGATGGTGCTCTCAGGGAAGGCTTGCACTGCTAGATTGATTCCCCTTGATGAGTGGGTAATGCAAGGTCAGCGATTCGAGCCCACCAGCCACTCTGTGTGAGAAAGACGAGACTGTCTGCTCTCATAAGCATTTAGTCTTGAAACCCTACCCTATGTAGGGGTTTGGGATCGACTACACAGCAGCAGTTTGGTTTTGGTGAAGTGTATCAGGAAATGATCTGAGGTAAGGATGCAGAATGAACAAAAGAGCCAGGCACCTCTGTCCTTGTTCAGTGCAGGCATAGTTCAATTTAATGTTCTTCTTCCCTGTGTGAAGGTGACCCCCATGTGACCCTGCTTTCCTCTCAGTCACGCAATGAAGAACAGATAGTACAGCAGACCCTGAGCACAATGAACTATCGCATCTGGACCTTGTGTTAGGTAGAAACTAGCCAGAAGGGAAACACACATACCTCTCTCACTCTGGAGAGAACCATAGAAAAGTAGTAGGATCTGCCCCCTGGCAAAGGTGAAAACCTCGCAAATGCGGAAGAAACAAGGGAGCCCATTGAATTCCAGCCATCCCAGGTTTCCCTGTTTATGTGAATCAAAAGAACATAATAAATATTCTAGAGGATATTTATTGGCTAGCATTTTAACATGCTTTTTCTTTCTTTTTTTGGTAGCTAATAGTGAGCTTTTTGGGGGGAAAATGGGATTGATCATACCACTACCCCCCAACTGAAAAATAAGTTGGAAATTTTCCCATGTCATAATTGTAAAACAGTATTTCCTTAGTGTTAGACAGTAGAGTACAATCTTCAAAATTTTTACCATGTCCGTGGGGCTCCAAAAAGCTTGTGGGAAAAATGGAATTAAAAGATAATGGAATATTTCCTAGAACTTTGAATACTCCTTGTATTTCAAAATCTCCTTTTTAATATCATAATTGGAATATTAATGACACTTGCTAAGATAGGCGATTGTGAAAATAAATACTATAAAAATAAAACCCAGATGAAATTCTGGCCTGTTTGGTGTTCTGTTTTTACAGAATACTGAACAGGAGGCCAGTATTTTTAAAAATGTCTATGTGTTAAAAACAGACAACTGTGAGTATTAGATTTATGAAAATAAAGAGAACTGACAAAGTAGTAACTTTTGCAATGTGGGATTCATTATACTCTTAACACTTTAAACAGAAGCTTCTAAATATTTTTCTAATTGTTTTCAGTAAGGTAGTCTAGACCTAGTACACACAGCACATGTGTGTATCTGTGTGTGTAATTGATAGCTACCTGCACACACGTAACCACTGCCATCCTGGCCTGACTGACTCCGACTGACCTGTAGTTTACAGGAGGAGGCACTCCTCACTGCCTCCCGTGGGGGGCGCTTGGTGGGTGGCTTTGCGGCCAGCACTTACTCACCTGACAGCGTCGCCAGGGCTTCTGTAGACACACGTAGTTCAGTGTATATTGTGTGCAGGTCATACGCATTTATCTGTATACACATCACATGCATAAACTCTCACATACTTCTTTCCCTCAAAGAACTCTGTTTCATTCTCTATCTTAAATGTAAGATGGTCTTGCTTGTAAAATGTACCATTATTTTATGAAGCTATCAGAAAAATTGCTACTAATTTTAATGGTAAGATGTTCTAAGAAACATTCCTAATGATAGATGTTAAAATATCGGGAAACAATACCTCTTGGAAATTGATGGAATAAGGCATATGTTATGTGTTCTTTCTGATTTTCTGGTTTTTAAAGAAGAACTCATTAGCTACTGTAGTGATATTATCGTAATGGATTAGAAACTGCCGTTTGAATAACGTGGACTAAACTAAACTACAAAAAGAAGCCACGGCTCTTGATTCTTTACCTCAAACTCAGGATAGATGAATTACAGATGTAAGTAGATTACAGTAAAGTGAAAGTTGCAGGATACTAGATGGGAGAATGTGTTTATGACTTCGGAGAAAGACATAAAGCAGAAAGCACAAGTGATAAAGGAAAACAGTTGGTAAGCTGGAGTGACCCTTTGTACAACAAACACTGCTGTGTTTGAGTTCACTGTTGCAGGTACGGTCCAGGTTCTGGAGGGCCTTCCTCTTGGTCACTGACCCTACCAAGCATGGTGGATGCACTTTTCCAGAAGCATGGATCACGAGAGACCCTGGCCAAAGTATGTGAGATAAAGTCTCAACATCATTGTTTCTAAGGAGCATATTCTGGCTGTGCTTCTTCCAAGACAGATTTGTTCTTTTGGCAGTCCATGGTACTTTCAATATTATCCATCAACACCATAATTCAAATGCATCAATTCTTCTATAGTTTTAAAAAAATCTATCATTTTATTGGGGGCTCGTGCAACTCTTATCACAATCCATACACACATCCATTGTGTCAAACACATTTGTACATTTGCTGCCATCATCATTCTCAAAACATTTTCTTTCTACTTGAGCCCTTGGTATCCACTCATCATTTTTTCCCTTCCTCCTTCCCTCCCTCTCCCTCCCTTCCGAACCCTTGATAATTTATAAATTATTATTACCATATATACTTGAGTAAAAGCTGAGTTTTCAAGCACATTTTAAATGCAGTTTTTATAGTAAAATTAGGTGCCTCAACCAGGTCAGCTTATACTCGAGTATATATGGTGTTTTTTCATGTCTTACACTGACCCATGTTTCCCTTCACCTACTTTTCTGTTGTCTGTCCCCCTGGAAGTGGGTTATATATAGATCATTTTGATCAGTTTCCACTTTTTGCCCCCACCTTCCACCTACTCTCCTGGTATGGCTACTTTCAATATCAGTCCTGAGTGGTTTATCTGTCATGTATTCCCTGTGTTTCCAGCGCGCGCTCTCTCTCTCTCTCTAAATTTTCTATGAGGTCACAGGCAATTTTTTTCTTGTGTAAAATCATTTTATTGGGGGCTCGTACAACTCTTATCACAATCCATCCTTCCATTGTGTCAAGCACATTTGTACATTTCTTGCCATCATTCCCAAAACAGTTTCTTTCTACTTGAGGCCTTGGGATCAGCTACTCATTTTCACCCCCTCTCCCCCACCCTTCCTTGCTCACCCTTGATAATTTATAAATTGTTATTATTTTGCCATGTCTTACGCTGTCTGACATCTCCCTTCACCCACTTTTCTGTTGTCTGTCCCCCCTTGGGTGGTGGTGGTGTTATATATAGATCATTGTGATCGGTTTCCCCTTTCTTGCCCACCTTCCCCTTCCCCTCCTGGTATTGCTATTCTCATTATTGGTCCTGAGGGGTTTATCTGTCCTGGATTCCCTGTGTTTCCAGCTTTAATCTGTACCCATGTATGTGCTCTGGTCCAGCCAGATTTGTAAGGTAGAACTGGGGTCATGATAGTAGGGAGGAGGAAGCATTAAAGAACTAGAGGAAAGTTGTATGTTTCAATGTTGCTATACTGTACCCGAACTGGCTGGTCTCCTCCTTGTGACCCCCCTGTAAGGGGATGTCCAATTGTCTACAAATGGTCCTTGGGTCTCTACTCTGGACACCCCCATCATTCACAATGATAAGAATTTTTTGCTCTGGGTCTTTGATTCCTGATACCTGATCCCATCGACATCTCATGATCACACAGACTGGTGTGCTTCTTCCATGTGGGCTTTGTTGCTTCTCAGCTAGATGGCCGCTTGTTTATCTTCAAGCCTTTAAGACCCCAGATGCTATATCTTTTTGATAGCTGGGCACCATCAGCTTTCTTTGCCACATTTGCTATGTACCCATTTTACCCATTTTGTCTTCAGCGATCGTGTCGTGAAGGTGAGCATTATGGAATGCTGTGTTATTAGAACAAAGTGTTCTTGAGTTGAGGGAGTACTTGAACAGAGGCCAATGTCCACCTGCTACCTTAATACTAAACCTATAAGCAGATGTACATAGGTCTATTTCCCTATTGTTATATATAAATATGTTTACATATTCCATACCTGTATGTAGATCTCTGTAAATGCCCTTTGCCTCCTAGTTCTTTTCTCTATTTCCGTTTACTCTCCTCTTGTCCCAATATCATGTTTTTAGCCTTCATTCAGGTTTCAGTAATTTCCTGTCAGTTACAATACCCTTGATAAAGCCCTACCAGGCATCTTATGCCCTCCTCACCATCGATTTTGGATCACTTGTTCCATTATCCCTGGTGTTGTTAATACCCACTTCCTTTCCCTCGCCTCCCCTCTCCCATGTCCCTCTCGAACCATTGGTCCTGTTTTCTCCTTCAATTGTTTATCCCCCTATCTTACCTAGATAGACGTGCAGAGACAATAATAAGCATCAAAACAAGAAAAGAAAAGAAAACAACAAAAGCGACAACCCCCGAAAGAAAGAAAGAAAGACCAGTAAATAGTTCAAGGTTTGTTTGTTGAACTATTTAGGAGTGTTGTCCAGTCCAGTTGGATGGGGTGCCACTCTCTGGCCCCAAAGTGTATTTTTGCTATTCCCTGGAGATTTCATTGCTTTGCTCCCCTTGCTGCTCTGCTGCATGCCCTTAGGGTTCCACCCTGGAATCTTCTTTAGGTTTATGATTTTTTTCATTCTTGATTGTTTATATCCATAGTGTGTGGTATGAGGTAGCATTTAACTTTTATTTTTAATACCACTTACTGATTTATACCTTTGTTACTAGTTTGAAGTTCTTACTTTATACCCAAATTCATAAATATAAGTGAATCTGTTTCTGGTGCTCTCATTCGGTTTTATTATTTTTTTGTACTTTAAGTATTATAGCTTTAAAAAGTAAACCTTAATATCAAATATTAAAAAAAATATAAAAGTTGATGAAGCAAAGAATGACATCCACCTCATGTTCATTTTTCTTAATACTTGTTTCTTACCATGTTTGAAATTTCTTTTGTGACTTAAGATGCTATACATTTAAAAAATGTTCTTTGGAAACTTGTAAATAGTCTTCTATTACAGGGGTAGGTACTTGATATGTATTCAATAAATAAAGTTTAATTTTTATCTAATTGGATTTACCAAAGGTAGAGAGTGGTTAAAAATATATTTCTCTTTTGCATGGTGTATTTTATTTAGTACTTGAAATTACATATCTTCTTTATGAAATTTACTTTTTAGGGGGGAAGCCCAACTGTTATTATTATTTTGTTTGACTTGAATATTGATCTCTGCAATAATAAGCCTTACTTTTTATTTATGTTTTCTCATTTTTGTGGTGTGGTGTGTGTGTGTGTGTGAGAGAGAGAGAGAGAGAGAGAGAGAGAGAGAGAGAACACATATGAATATTACCCCTATGGGCAGGGGAATGCCCAAACTCAATTTATTTTAAAAATGCTGGTTGCAGTCCAACCCATTAGATTGATTTCATGAGTCACAACTAGCAGTTGGAAAACACCCAAGCACCCAAGATGCATTTTCCTGCATTACCATGTGACATTTAACCAGTGACTTAATTTCTCTGAGGTCAGATTTTTTTCTGTAGTATTTGAGTATCTACTTGATATTTTTGTCTCAATGAAAAGGCAGTATATGAAACTTACTTGCTTACATAGTTAAGTTTGCTAGTAGTACTTTGTATTATTTATGCCATCCTTCCTATGGTAAACAAATATGTAAAAATATTAAAGCAGACTGCAGAATGCCTGTTTCCTAGATCTCTTCTAGGTTCTTTTTAGGAACAGAGATTTTTGTTGTATTAAGATCTTCTATTGTGTAAGTATTTTTAATCACAAAACTGAAAACGTAGACTTGGCAGCATTTTAAAAGCAGGGAAGTGATTCCTCTTATATAACTCTTTAAGGTAGAAGGTTTTCCAAATGAAATATATTCTGTGTTGGATGGTACCTCCTGGCAGGACTGTATCACTGCCCACACCTGCTGTGCCCCTCTACTTTGTACATTAAAAGGCAGAATCAAGAATGGCCGAGGTCATTGGACCCAACGTATGTCTCCCTTCCAGTGATTGCCATGGCAGTGAGAAGGTGGAATGTGAAAAAGAGACTCCAGGATTAGTGAAATGCTGGGAGAGGGGGAAAGAAACTCAAGGTGGTAGCTAGAAGGAGCGCTGGTGGCATAGTGGTCATGCATTGCCTGTTAGCCCCAAGGTCAGCGGTTGGAAACCACCAGCCCCTCCATGGGAGAAAGATGTAGCTTTCTACTCTCATGAAGAGTTAGTGTCTTGGAAATGCGCAGCATTGTCCTCTGGGGTTACCAGGAGTTGGAGTCAGCTCAATGCCAACATAGGTTCTACCATTGATCAGAATACTAGTTTCTCTCTCTCTGCTGACCCGTTTTCAACTCATATTGTGATATTTTCTTCTTCTTTTTAGAAAGATAGTGCAGTAGTAGGGTAAACTTTCTAGGTCATGTTTTGTTTTACAGAATGTATACCGGGGCTACCTAGGATGCATTTGCTCATGAAGATGAGGAAGTGTTGCCATTGCTAGCCTAGGGTTGGACTCAGACATGAGAGCGCTTGTGAGGATGTTGCAGTGTTTTGTTATGTTGTGCATAGGATTCCTGTGTGTTTCAACTGGCACCTAGCAACAATGACAGGGGTAGCAGTGTTATTTAAAAAGCTCAAATACTTCAGCAGTTTATTATACTCACAGATGACCCAACATATATATGTTATGCTTCTGACAGTAGTGTTGGATTTCATTATTTTTCTTGCCCTCTTTGGTTCGACACGTTTGTAATCAGTGGCACGACATTTCCAAGGCCGACTTTGAGGGTGGCGGGGATCTTCTGACTGTAATTGTCCTTAGTTTGGAGAATTGTATTATCAGTTATGCTCAGAATGCTATTTATGAGGACAAAGTCACTGCCTGTACACCTGCGCCCTCATTTCTGATAGTTGGAAAATGTCCTTAAAACAAGACTAGGATGAGTCGTCATCAATCAGCTGAAAGTAGTGATATTTATACCATGCCATGTAGGGAGGCAGTATATGTAGTCCTATTCCATTGACTACATAGTTTCTTCATAGCCGCTCTCTTAAAAATGAAAACAAGTAAATAAATTAGGAGAGAAAGTTTTATCTGGGAAAATATAAAAACAAAACCAGCACATTATACCTAAGGCATCATCCACTCCACCACGCTCAGATATTTGGTCAAAGACATACTGTATATACTTGAGTATAAGCTGACCCGAATAACAGCTGAGCCACCTAATTTTACCACAGAAACTGCATTAAGATGTGCTGAAAAACTTGTCTCACCGGGTGCAGTATAGCAGCGATGAAGCATACAATCTTCCTCCAGTACTTTAATGCTTCCTCCCCCCAACTGTCATGATCCCAATTCTGCCTTACAAATCCAGCTAGACCAGAGGATGGACACTGGTACAGATAGGAACTGGAAACACAGGGAATCCAGGACAGATAAACCCCGTAGGACAAGTGGTGAGAGTGGCGATTAGCAGTAGGGTGGAGGGAAGAAGATGGGGCAGAAAGAGAGAATCGAGCACAAGAATCTACATATAAGCACCTCCCTGGGGGACTGACATCAGAAAAGTGGGTGAAGGGAGACGTCGGACAGTATAAGACATGACAAAATAATAATTTATAAATTATGAAGGGCTTGTGAGGGAGGGGCGGGGATGAGGAGCTGATACCAAGGACTCAAGTAGAAAGCAAATGTTTTGAGAATGATGACGGCAACAAATGTACAGATGTGCTTGACACAATGGATGTATGCATGGATTGTGTTAAGAGTTGTACAAGTTGTAAAATGATTTTAAAAACAAAAAAACTCAGCTTATACATGAGGATATGCGGTATGTTGCTATTTTGTTGTCTTTAGGTGTACTACTAAGAATCCAATGAAAACTGAAAGTCTTTCTGGGGACTTGCATATACATTACCTTTTATGTATAGTTTCATGGTATTTATAGCTCTTGTCCCAAGCCCATGGATCTCTAATCAACAATCCCTGGAATAAGAGTTTCCCAAACATGAGCTTAACAGCATATAGGGTTTACCCCAGAATTAGCTATCTGAGGCATATCCATCACTTACCGTATATACTCATGTATAAGCTGAGTGTTTCAGCACATTTGTAATGCAGTTTTTCTGGTAAAATTAAGTGCTTCGGCTGCTATTGGGGTTGGCTTATACACTAGTATATACGGTACTTGTCCAGGGTGAGCTCAGACTGTATGTGAAGATGATCAGATGCTGTCATGGATACTAGGGAAAAGAGGCCCCAGGAGAAAGAAAATCCAGGCCTGAGATGGGCCTGATTGATGTGTCCTTAAAAAAGGGTCAGTTAGGAGTACATCTTCTTAGAGCAATGGCTCTTCAAGGGGGGTGGGGGACAGTTTTAGCTTCTCCTCCATCGGGACATCTGTCCATCTGGAGAGAGTTTTGTTTGTCACATTGAGACGTTGGGGTGTGGTGTGGTGGGCAAGTACTACTAGATCCCCTAGGGTATATGATGGCCCATGGCAGCCTCAAATGTCAGTAGGACCAAGGTTGACTTGCACTAGCGCTCAGCCCTTACTCAGAGTGTGTTTTTCATCGGTGGCAGTATCACAGGGGGAGAGCCTGCATATTTATCTATTACCTAGAAGGGACCTTCCAAATTTAATGGAAAATGGACTTAAAAGAGAGCGGTGGTTAGGAACCCTTTGAAGCCTCTTTGTAAGTGTGATGTTTCTCAGTAGGTTAAGGAGGAAAGAGATGATGACAAGACGTGAATAAGCCACTTTGGTATTTCAAAGAACTTCCCTTTCCCAAAAGTGTTGGAGGCTCACCCTCTAATTGGCTTACCTCATGGTTTCACCTGAAAGTTCCCATGTAGGAAACCACCTTCCGTCTCCCTTGGGAGACTCATCACCCTGTCCTCTCCCTCTGTACTTCACCTGGGACCTTTTGTCTATTTGTCTTTAAGGATTAAAAGCCAAAATAGGTATTTTTAAAAAAGTTTTGTGGCTCCTATGAGAATTTTCTCTTTTGACCCCCACTCATCTATCTGCCCCATGGAGCAGGCTGGGAAAGGGCCGCAGGAGTGGGGAAGAATGTGCGGCACTTCCTGTCTCCCGGAAGTATTCATTTGGTGAAGTGAGAGGCGCAAGGGAATAATTACTGTGTTACTGGCCTCTTCTTAATGTTGATGCTGTAAACAATTTGTTTTACTTAGAATCCACAATCAATGAGCCTGGAAATAGCAATCAGGAAATCAGAAGACACACCGCATTGAGCAAATCTGCCGTCATAGACCTCTTTAAAGAGTTCCAGAAGCAATATGTCGCTTTGGGAAAGCTCAAACTTAAAAACTCAAGCTCAATGCCACTGAGTAAGAACTGCCTTTGTAGGTTTCTGAGACCATAACTCCTTTTTTAACAAGTCCGTGGAGCGCTTTTTGTGTGTGGGTAGCAAATACCTTTGTTGTTTACATTCATCACTACTATATATGTATATGTATGTATAAGAATCATCTATATCTTAACATATTAATAAAGAAGCATGATAACCCTATATCACAGATGTTTTCATTTGTATGTTGTAACGATTTCAACACAAGAGATTGTAACTTGAGGAGAGCAGAATGCCATGTCTTTCTCCTGCAGAGCAGCTGGTGGTTTCGAACTGCTGACATAGTGGTTAGCAGCTCTACACATCATCACTGTGCCACTGGGGCGCCTAATGTGAAAGCTAGACAACGAGTATCTTGATGCCTCTGAATTTGGGCACTGACAAAGACTATTCAATGTACCATGGATTGCCAAAAGAATGACCAAATCGATTTTGAAAATTTTTAGCCAGAATGCTGCTTAGGTGTGAGGCTGGTGAGATTTTTGTCTCGTGTACTTTGGATCTGTTATCAGAAAGGATCAGTCTGGAGAAGGAAGGAGATCAAGCTTGGTAGAGGGTCAGTGAAAAAGAAGACTCACAGGAGATGGCTTGACTGACGCAGACCCTAAAGCAAAGAGCTCAAACATCGCAATGATTGAGTCGGGTGCAGGAATGGACGGGGTGTTATTTGGTGTATAGAAGGTCCCTATGAGTAGTAAATGACTCAGTGGCAGCATTGCCTGATTGTAATAATTGCCGGTGTGTGGCCACCACCATCTGTTAGTCACACAAGTGTTTTTCATGTTGTTCTGATTCTGGTAGTTGTGCCACTTGTATTTCAGATACCAGCAAGTTCACGTGCCCATGGTGGGTAGCTTTCAGTACCTTCCAGACTCTGACAGATAGAATGAAAGGCCTGGTGATCCAGTTCCCACAATGAGCCAGCGAGTACCTTCACAACAGACTATTGCCTGTCTCTGCTGTAGAACCGGAAGCTGAGCCGCCGCCTCGGAAGGCACTTCCAGACCACAGTGGTCACAGGGAGCTCAAGTGTACCGATGATTGTGAAGTAGGTTCAGGACCATGCTGCACGGGGGCTCCCCATGAATCCAGCTGCCTCCATGGCAAATAGCAGCAGCGTTCTACACAGATGGATAGGTTTCCTTATAGAAGGGGGGTGGGCCATCGAAGTCCAGCAGCTTGGAAAGGTTGGGTTAAACTAAACCAGTCTCATTTTGAAAAATTGCAGGACATTAGAGATCCTTTAGTATCGTAATGCCATTTTGGGAGGGTGGGGGGAGTGAGAGAATGAGAGTGAAACTGCTCTCAAATTTAATTAACCTTTGGGATTAATATCTGGAATACACTTCATCAATGATCTCATAGTTTAATCACAGAATTTTGCCTTTGGCATCTTCTGAGGTTTTATCAGAGAAACTGAAAAATATGTGTCATGGGGTGGTGGTTCCAGCCTCCACAGGGCCTCATTGCGCACAGTTGTATTAAATTGCCTATCTTCATCCACTCTCACCAGTCCTTACGAGGTGAATAGCTGTTTGTAGCAGAAGGGTTAGGTCCTTTGGGACCATGTAAGTCCAGGCCATCTCTCCCTTTCGAGGAGAGTCAAAGGAAGAGTCGGCTTCCTCACGCTAAAGACAGTTACTTCTTGTGTAGTCTACTTGGCTGCTTTTCTGAGTGAGGAAAACGTTGTTAAGGATTGCTCTGGAGGATCTAGGCTGCACTTCCCTCCAGAAGTTTCTAGTTCAGAACACACATACCCCTCTCTATTCTTCCCTTTCTTCACCCAGTTCCCCATTCTTTTCCCGGTTCCCCTTTCTTCTTGGCAGTCATTCTCTCTCCTCCTTAGAATCCAAGACATTGTGACATTGTAAGCGTAACACTGTAACTGTACTGGTCAAACCCAGGAGAAGGTGTCCTGAGGGTCACTTTGTTCCTTCCCTAAAGGAGCACTGCCACATCTATTCATCGCCAGGTCCCTCAAGGTCACAGTAAAATTGCATCGAGAGGCCCATCAGAAGTAGTCCCTTTGCTCCCCTCTCCTCACCCTGTCTACCCGTTCTGGGTCACTTACTGCCACTTCTCCAACCTTGCTGTGGACCCTACTTCCACCGTCCTCTGTCAAGATTTCTCGTCAGCTGAGCAAAGTTCCAGTCAGAAATGTTGAAGAACGGGAAAGAACCTGAAAATAGCAAAGGGAAATGAGTATTGGGCAATGTGAATTTAGGTAATCTGGCTTATAAAGTGCTGTTTATTTTCTGTAGACATGCTGCCTTCCATGAGCTGGTGGCTGCCGTTTGCATCGAGAGGCCCATTTCCTCCCCAGTGCAGGCACTGGAGCATGGGATTCTGTGGTTTTACGGAGGAAGCCAGTTGGTCTTTTTGTAGTCAGCCATCTGGAGCCGTTCTGTCAGAGTCTCAGTTTAGAGAAGCGGGAGAAGAGAAGCATCGGGGAAGGGAAAGTAGCATCTTCAAAGTAGGGAGTGAACACTACTTACAGCGTTGGAAACGGTACAGGGCAGTCATGCTTTTTACTTAGGCTCGCTGAGCCAGAGTCAACTCTGGAGGAGCCTCAACTGGGAAAATCCAATCATGTATCACCTCTAGTTACTGGGCATCGATTGAGCAACTGGGTCACCAGAAAGAATAGTTATTACAGTGCCTCTTTGTGCAGTAAACAAAACTCACCAGCTACTGTATTTCCAGGGCAGGTCAGACTGTTGCTGGCTAACAGCATCCTCTTCAGGGACACGGTTGGGCACCCACCATGCCTGCTGGAGGGGATTGCAAAGCCACTGCAGACAAACAGCCATCCAGGGAGTACAGAGGAAGCAGGGGGGCTTTGTCAGTTCTAATTGCTGGCGGGTGGGCTGGATTACTGAATAGGAGACACTCAAGTAAACAGTTTGTACAATCATCAGGAACTTAAGGGGGTCTCTGGGGCTTCTGGCCACGGTACAGAAGAACCATGATGACTGAGTTATAGCTCCAGCCTCACTCCCACAGTGTAGCCTCTTTTCTCACAGTTTATGCGGAAGCTTCATAAACAAGGGTTTTATGCTTGATTCTTGTCTACCCATTGCCCATATTGATTTATGAGAAATGAATACAGCCTCTTGGCTCAAAATGGCATGTATTATTATCCATAAGCCAACTTCATTCTTGGGTTCGTGTTGTTAGACTAGCTTGGGTTTTCAAAATGCTATCTTGGTGTAGTTATTTAGGATTTACAAAACTTGGCATAATTCAAATAACCTGTTTTTCCCCCCTTAGAACACTTCAGTTATGGAGGATCAAAATGAAGATGAGTCCCCCAAGAAAAATACTCTTTGGCAGGTAGGAATGACTGCGTAAGATAAGATAGCAATTGAGTTAATGTAGATAAGATGCTCCCGTAGCTGGTTGCACAAGGAAAGCAAGAGCCAAGCGTTTTGTTTAGTTTTGTGTGGTTTTGCAAGTTTGGGAACCCAGTCTCAATGATCTGCTTCTCCTTAGGGAAATGTTGTTCTAAATAGTGCAGAATGAAACATTTTGGTGTTTTCATGACAGTTCTAAAGTGGATGTGGCCTAAAATGTTCGTGGCTGTGATCAAGCCGGAGGTGGACAGTGGTGGTGCCCTTTGTCGCCAGAATGGCATCATGCCACACAACAGTGCATTTACATCGACTTTCACTTTCCTCCTTCGGATTGTGCTCCCCCGCCCCCATAAACCTCAGCCTCCTTCTTTTCTGGCTCCAGTCTCTTCCCTCCTCCCTCCCTGATGGTATGTTTGTGAGGAGTGGGTATATGAATGTTCATGCTTTGAGGTTTTGCCAACTACTGTGGTACATAGGTGTTTCCCTTCTTCCTAAAGGTATGATTACAGGCAGAACGATTGGCATCTAAATGAAATAAGGTTTTAAGAAAGAAAAATAACTTGGCTGGTTTGATTTGAAAGCACAGAGGCAGATTACTTAGCATGAATAAAATACCTCCAATAAATTTAAGATAAAATGACAAAAAGCAAAACAATGCCAGGAAGTTCTTACTGGACCCAGTAGGGGTTGGAAATAAAACATTGAAAAGTGCACACCCCAGTATACAAACAAACACATTTTGTTTAGTCTGAATTTGTTCCTTTATTAAAAAATACGTGTACACACACACACACACACACACACACACACACACACACTTGTGTATAAGCCAGGTTTCCCAGCACATTTTTAATGCAGTTTTTGTGGTAAAATTAGGTGCCTGGGCTGATACTGGGTTGGCTTATACTCGAGTATATATGGTATATATAAATCTGATTTTCTACATTTACTCTGGATTTTCCCATTCAAATAGAGGCTTAACACTGGAGCTTTTGGCTTTCCTTTTGTCTGCCTTCTGTCAACTCATTATTGGTTTATAAAGGCTCCAGGGAGACTAGATGATTAGAAACCCTTCTATAAATGAAATATTATTACAAATGAGGTAGTGGCTGTAAATGATAGAACAGCACACAAATGCAAGCTGTTACTCTCTGGTAATTCTTACTGGCTTTTTAAAAAAAAGAATATTTTTGACCTGTTGTGAAAGCAATTAGTTTGGCAAGTTGTCTAGAAAGGGGGGAAAAAAGGCATGTGTAATGTTCTTTCTCAAGATTATGTATTCAAAGCATTTTTGATATATATATATATATATATATTTCTTATCCTATGTTGGTTGCCCACCTTCCCACAAATCCTAATGATCACGAGACAATGTCAGTTTCTGGACCCTTACTATTAGTTCATGAGTGTGTGCGCCTGTAAAGACAGCCTTACTTTTTAAACCTGAGTTTAATGGCGACATAATAGCAGTGTGCACATGTGATCATATACAGACATACCTCAGCTTGCTTCCAGCTCACCTTAACAAAGCAGATCTGCACAGTAAAAGGAATCACACAGAGCTTCCCAGCTCATGTAAAAGTCATAGTGAGCTACAATGTAGTTTGTTAAGTGTACAACACAGCATTATGGAAAAGTTTGAAATAATGCAAGAATTGCTAAAATGTGGCGCAGAGGCATGACAAATAGTATCGGTAGAGTTGCTTGATGCAGAGTTGCAACAAACCTTCAATTGGTAAAATTCGTGATATCTGCAGTTCCATAAAGCGTAGTGCAATAACACGCAAGGTGTGCCTGTAATTTTCTCTAGTTAGTCCTACAATTGGGTCATTAATCTTATTTCTAATTTCTCTCACTCATAGCTGGATGAAATCCTTACGCATAAGCAGAAGAGATGTACTTTATACTTGCCAGTGTTTACTGCGACAAAAATGTTCATTTCCGCGCTGTGTGGCACTGTCTTTTGGTGTCTAGCTTCAAGGGGCTGCACCAAATTCCGATTTCTGTTCAATGCTGCCCCCTAGTGGTGTATGGTGCCAGGGAGTGCTCTGACTCAAATCCAAATCTTTGCCCACGCATAGCAACTCTATAGAAAAAAAAACCAAGACTTGCTACCACTGTCTCTATTCCAACTCATAGTGACTGTATAGGACAAGACAGAACTGCCCCTCTAGGTTTCCAAGACTGTAGGGCATCATCTAGTGGAAGCATCTTCTTTCTTCCTCGGAGTGGCTGTTTCAGAACTGCACACCTTGCCATAGCAGCCCAGTGGGTAACCTCCTACACCACCAGGGCTCCTTAGGACAGTGCAAAACCACCCTGTAGAGCGTCGGAGGCGGTAAATCTCTATGGATACAGACTAATTCATCCTCCCAGTGACTGGTGTGGGGCTCCACACACCAACCTTTGGGTAGCAGCCAAATGCTTAACCTCGCTGCCACCACAACTTCTCTCCTCCAACATACAAGGGGGAAAACAGAGCTAGATACTGTTGTGGGAAGATGAATAGGATGATGGAATAATGCCTTCCTGCTTTGTACCTGTAAACGTGGACAGAAAAAACTTGCGTCACACACAAAAGAGTTACGAGATTTTTATCAAGGAAATTGTAGGTGTGTTTGGAAGTTGATAAAGGCTGTCTTCTTTCTGAGATGAGTGCAGAGGACATCCTGATAGCAAAAGCTCGAGGCTCTTTCTGTGGAAGACTTCTGTGATTTGGCTCCTATGGAATGAGTAGAAATTTACACTGCCTCCTCGGTGTTCCTCTGAGCAGTATAAGAGGAGGGATGGACGGAGGCGCTGAGGCTGCTTGTTTCTGATCAAGAATGTTGCTGAGTATCATCACATTAGTAGCTGTGGTGTGATTTTCGGGCGGGGGGGTGCTGTCATGCTGATGTAGTGTATATAGAGTTTCAAAAAAATTGAAAAACCAATGTACACAGGCACACCTACATTTTGTTTTCTTGCCACTGCTTTATTTTAACCCCCACCCCCACTACCCTCATCCCCGGATGCTTCTTCCGATATGACCCCCTGAATAGCTGCGTTAGCTAAGAGAGAAGCAACATATTCATGAGGGAGTTTTGAACATTGCATGTGTGTATATGTTTGCAGTAAATCAGGTTGTACAAACAGCGGCCATGTGTCCCATGTTCAAAAAAGTGGTGTCCTTGGCATGATTGGTGGGAGGTTGCTTTCACAGGCGATGTCTGGGTTCTGAGTTCTTCAAGACATGGCTAACCCACTAATGGCCGTTTCTAGTGTTTAGGTTTTCCCGAGTCCTTACTCTCCACCACCCCTCCATCCTGGACTCAACTTGGTGGAGACAAAGTTTGACAAGGCTGAGGAGAGAGACACTAGGGTTATATAGGCCTCTCACCTTCAAGCCTTGAAAGGTTGGGTTTCGGAGTCTCTGCTCCACTCCCCACTTTTAATGCAATGGAAGCAGCCCTCTGTTGAACAAATGTATGGCCATTACTTTTCCCAACAGCATGCGCTCACTTCATGTTTCTGTCACATTTTGGTAATTCTCATCTTTTTTTCATAATGATGTTGCACACTTAATACAATACAGTATACTCTAAGCATAACTCACACACACTGAAAACGCCTAGCCTCCAATGAACGATCCCCTTGCTTGTGATAATTGCTTGGTTGCAGTGCCTGAGGTGTACCCGTAGAGGGCAGTATACTAAATTTTATGCAAGGCTATGTTGGTAGATTTGATGAGGAATGGGTTGTTAGTATAGAAATCTGCGGGTTATCCACAAGTCAGGTGCACAAGAGAGGAATTTTTCAAGCAGTCAGAATCTACCTTGGGTCACTTTCTGAGAAAGTCTAAATGGTTTGGCTGAGAAACTATATGGAGGAGCTTGAAACTGTTAGGTAAAATGAAACTTTTATATTGAATTGCCTTCAAGTTTCAGCACACAGGCTTATAAACTTTTCCATTAGATGGATCAGTGATTCTCAAGATGTGGCCCCTGCCCCAGCAGCACCGGCGCCATCCGAGAACTTGTTACGTGTGCGTACCTAGACCCGCCTCAGAATCCCTGGCGTGGGACCTAGCAGTCTCTCTGTGTTAACAAAGCCTCTGTGTGATTCTGATGTGTGTGCATGGGTGAGAACCATCGACTTGGACTGTGCATGACATTAGCCTTGAACTTTAAGGAAACAAAAACAACTGTTAACAGTTGGTCGTCACTTGAGTGACGATCCTCTCCAGCATTTGCTATCTAACAACAGCTTGGTTTTGAAATAAGCTTAAGAATGATCATTTAAGACAGACCGTTTAGGATCAGCATTGACTTTTGTGACTAACTTGAGGACATGAGCCCTGAATTTATTTTTAATTACTTCTGAGTGAATTAATAAAGGGACGAATTTGACTATAGGGTGAGATTGCTATTTTAAGATTAAATACACAGGGTGAAAAATGTTTTTAATGAACTGTTAATTAGGTTTATTTTCCTCGCCAAACTAATTATTTTTTTCTTCTCTTTTTCCTTAAATAGATAAGTAATGGAACATCATCTGTGATCGTCTCCAGAAAGAGGCCATCCGAAGGAAACTATCAAAAAGAAAAAGACTTGTGTATTAAGTATTTTGACCAGTGGTCTGAATCAGATCAAGTAGAATTTGTGGAACATCTTATTTCACGAATGTGTCATTATCAGCATGGACATATTAACTCGTATCTGAAGCCCATGTTGCAGCGGGATTTTATTACCGCTTTACCAGGTAACCGCATGTGTCTTTTAAAAGCTGAGTGGTAGAAGAAAGGCCAGCCTGAAAGCCTCGGCAGAGCTGAGTGGATTCTGTGACGTGAATGGCTGAGAACTATGTGACACAGTATCTCTTTTGTGTATACAAAGTATTTTATTTTAAAAAAATAACACTTTATTTGTGAATTGGCGAAGGCTTACAGAGCACATCATCCTTTTTTCAGGTTTAGTTAACTCGTAAGCATTTTGTTTCAACTCATTGAAATTCATCTCAATGTATCATCATTTATTCCATGATTCCTGCTTTAGTGCCTCCTCTGAAGCCTCTGGACATTGTGTTAGGGTTCTTTCTGCCCATTTGTTCTTAACTGGTTGATGATTCTCAGGGGTGCATACCTCACTAGTGATATTGTTTCCATTATAAGCTTGTCTATTGTTTGGCTGAAAATTGAGCCATGAGGGTGAGTTCAGGATTTCTAAGGACCCTGGTCTCTTGTTTGGAGAGTCAGACTGGTCTCTTTGCATTTCCAATGTTTTAATGTATAAGGGGGTTTCAAACATTTTGTGGGGAAAAAGAATTTAAAGACAATGGATTCCCCTCCCCCCCACACAAACTTTTTGAAGTCCCTTTAATGCCAATCGAGGTGGAATTAATCATTCAGTATATACCTAGGAACTGTAGGTAATTCCTAGGATTAATAGTGTTGATCACTTGGATGCCATTGATTCTGGTAGGCTATGTATGATCCTTTGTCTTTAGATATCAATTTTAAAATACAGGCCTCCTGCTATGTGTAAGGGTACTTTGAGTTTTGATTACTCGCTCGTTGATGCCCTTCTCCCTCTGTCTCTTGGTCCATGCCCCATCCCCCACCCTTCTTGAGGTTATCATGCTAACACATAACCACTACACTACCAGGCTCCCTCACGCCACCTTCTTTGAAAATATAAATTGGCTAAGTTGCATGGGGAGTCCCCTGGGTGGTGCAATTGGCAAACACACTCTCAGGTCTGAACTGAATAGCATGTTGAAAGTTCAAGTTAACCTAGAGGTGCCTAAGAAGTCTGGCGGTCTACAAGAGGGCTTAAACATTTTGTGGAAAAAATGGAATGACAAGATAATGGAATTTTCCCACAAAACTTTTTGAAGCCCCCATGTATTTCTTCCAAAAGCAGCTTTTGAGAACTGTTGTGAGCATAGCTCTTCACCGTATGCCGTGCGTGGTGTTGCTGTCCACTCTGTGGCTCTTGGTTAGACAAGGGAGCTTTCACCCCTGGAAAGAGCGCTGCTCTCCAGGATGTTTGCCTCGTATCGAATCGGTTTCCTTAGGAGCTTACAGTTGCCATACTAAGCCAGTCCTGGAAATTGCCAGGAATGAGTCAGGGCCATTGTCACCCGTCGTCCTCCGCGTCAGAGCTACTGGGTACCAGGTGCCTCTTCAAAGAATATCTCTCCTTTAACTTGTCTGAGGTGTGTGGTGTGGCAGGACGCTGTCCTAAGTGCTAACCACAGCCCATAGGACTTGGGCTCAGCTCTCAGACTGTAGCTTAGGACTAAAATCTGACAGACCAACCTCTGATTTCAGTCCACTTCCAAAATTTGTAAGTTAATCTCTACCGTGGGAGTGGAGAAGCAGGGGTTTTCGCCATCACGCCGTCCAGGTCCTTGCTGTATAGGCGAGGCAGGTTCACTAGGAGAGGCGGATGAAGAGACTGGCCTCCTACCTGTGGGTCCTTGTGACGGTGCTGAGGCTGGGTCAGCAGCCAGGGCAACAGTTTCAGATCACGAATGGGGTTTGTCTAGAAAGTTCTCGACGTTGGCCGTTTACACCCCAATTCAGTAACACTTACTTTTAGTTGTAAGAAAGTGAACAGACAGATGGACAGAAATGCTTTAATTATACGAGAGGGAGCACTTTAACAAATTAAAGTAAGATGAGTGTACTGGTAATACATCTCCTGTGTACATTGTGTGACCTGGATCCAGAACCCCCCATTCCACAATCATTTCTATTGAGCCAGTCAGCATTTCATGCCAAGAAAAGAGGTTCGTTTTGTTTGAAAGCTGGCAATTACACTCGTTCCTCATAAGTGCTTTTAACTTTCTTTCTCAAGCAAATGATGGTTTATTGTTTGCCTCCCCCCCCCCCCCATTTGTTTCTCACACATTTTAGTTGCGGAAACCTCACTTTATAGAGTAGCCACAAGGTGGCACTGTTGAAGTGTTCTTGGTTTGCAGGGCTTAGCGCAGAGGCAGCCCTTTCTAGGGGGGGGGCGCGGGTGGGGGGCAAGTAGCGTGCAGTCTTGGAGTAGAGAGGGAACACATGAGCATGTGTTACGTATATAAGCATGGTTGGTGTAATTGCACACAATTCCGTTTCGTTACAGTGGATTTTAAGGCATTGTCCGTATCTGTTAAAGAGGAGTTTTGTGGTATTGAATCTTACATGAAATGAATGGACCACTGGCTGGGACGTGGAAATATTTTTGTTAAAATGGTATTTGTTTTAACAGGATTTGCTGTGAACATATATACAGCTGTCGGTATGTATCGTACGTAGGAATCGACTAGCTGGGAGAAGCTGACCAAGTGGGCTGTGTGAGCTGGTGTCGAGGCGAGTCGGGTTACACCTGGCCATAGTTCCTTCACACAGACCTTGCTCGAGGAGCACTAGGGACGCACAGGCCCGCGTGCGCGTGCTGAGTTTTACTTTAGATGAGCTTGAGCTTGAGTTTTTAGTCTCTTAAAATGAAGAGTCAACCCGTTATCTTTTGATTGCAAAAGCCATTAATTCTAAAATTGCCTATAGTTTTGGCTTTTTGATGCTTGCAGTGAACATTGTACCTGTCAGAATAGGGAAAATGGAAAATGTTTTGTGGTCTCTGGCTCCTTTTGGTTTAGTGGAAAAAGTGATAATTATGATCTGCTTTTCTAAAAATCACGGTAACTGTTTAGTCTGCAATGTCAGTTTCTGCAGGATGAGTTTGTGGTTTGTAAGGGTCGTTGTTAGAGGACGTATGCATACCACTTACAGCACAGGCAGCTTGTACTTCCCAAAGGACCATGCACTTTAATGGTCAGCTTTGAGGTGGCTAAGCAATTAAGAGGTTTGAAACACCCTTCTGACCACGGCCTGCTCACTGGTCTTATCTCCAAGGAAGACGGGTGAATCTCTGCTGACTGTGAATGTGATAGACTTAGTAGATCTTGGGCTTCGGCTGGACTGTAGGTCAGAGACCCAGCCTGGTCTCCAGGCTCAGCAGCTCCCAGGTTTGGATCCAGTCCTTGCACTGATGAGTGACTCAGTGTTTGACGCAGTGTTGTCATCTTTGTGGGAATAATGCTGCGACTTCCTGGAGAGCCGGTTTAGTGCTCATGATTTGACCCTGCCAGCCGCTCCTATCAAGGCTACAACCTTGGAAACCCTGTGGGGCAGTTGTGCTCTGTTCGACAGGTTGGTATGAATCATAATGAACTTGAGGGCAACAGGTTTGGTTTGGTTCGTTCCCCCCCACCCCCCGATATTGGGAGGATTAAACACAGTGTTTTAGTATGCCTGGCATCTGGTGGATCTAGTGGGTACTCGGAGGATGGCAGCTATAAAAAAGAAGGAAGAACCCCAGAGAAGCAGGAAGCACCTGCTTCTCCAGAGGTAATAAGATCAGTGCCGGGTAGTTTTAATTATTCTCTCACTCATTTCCGAACTGATTCATTCTGACATCATGTAGGTGTGTGCCACTTTGTTGGGTTGGTTCTTGGATATTTTTGGGAAGAGATGTTCAACTTTGTGACCCCGGGCCGCCATCGCTTTATTGGGGTTCTGCCTGAATCCTTGGTCAGTGTATTCTAGGTTAAAGGCACCCAGCAGCAGCAGACTGTTCTGTCAGCGGTTTAAGTGTTTTTCTTTGAAAAGGTCTCTAACTTTCCGTTTTACAACTAGAGCTGTGACTGGGAAGGGGGAAGGGGAACGGGCGGCTGGTGTGGGTGGGGAAGGAAGTTTCTTTGCAGCTGCTCTTTGAAATGCGTTTCTAAAATAATAAAAGTTTCTGTAATTGTATGATCTAAGCAGCTGTGTTAAAACTGGCTGTAGTTAAGGGCATTGAACTGCCATTACACATTTGAGTTTCATTTTGATACAGTGTTATTTACATATTGAGCTTTGAAATTTGTGCCTTTTAATTGTTTTAATTTATTATTGAAATTTTTCCAGACCTTCATCTGGTGCCTATAATTAGCAACAGCAACATTTCTTCAGCAGTGTGTGCAGTGTCCTGGCCTCAGTGTTTGTTTGAGGCCTTAGTGCTGTGCTCTTGTTGCCTTGGGGAGGGGGCGGCGGTGGTGAGAGATTGGGGGCGGGGATCCTCCCATGATAGAGTAATGAGAGCCAGGCATTGGTACTTAAGAAAAATGGTTACCTTTAAAAAAAAATAAAAACCACCTCAAAGCACTTTTTAGCCTCAGCAAATGGACCACCTTACTCAGTAATCTCTTTGTCTCGAATAGCCCTCAAGCCAGAAAGTTAGTGGGTCTTCCTGGGTCCCTGAGGCAGCTGCTCTCAGGTGCCCAGTTCTAGAGCCACGTGATTCCAGTTCTTGTGAAAACATTTCAGGCAGTATAGAACTTAAGCCAAGACACTAGAAACGGTGAATCTCTTTGCTGCGGGAGATGTATAGTAAGCTCTGTAGCAAGAGAACAAAAAAGAGGAATATTGCCCACCTTCCTGGATCATCAGTGCCGCTAAGGGGGTTGGGAGAGGGAGAGGAGAAGAGCACAGACAGGGATTTACGGGGTACTGATTATGTCCTTCATTGTTTTACTACTCCCAGCCAGCCAGTGAGTACCTTCTTCGTAAAATGAGCGTATTGGGAATACCTAGCTATTTCAAAGAATAACTATGCAGATTATGTGAGATGGTTCATTTCAAACAGTGGGGTTTGATATCAAAGTGCATTGGTGCCCAAAAAAACTCACTGCCACGGAGTTGGCGTGTAGTGAGTGACCTTGTAGGACAGAGTAGAGTTGTCTTTTGTGGGTTCCCAAGGTTGTAGATATTGAAGGAGATCGGGAAGTTTCAGTTTCCTTCTGTAGGGCAGGTTGTGGATTTGAATTGCTGACCTTTCAGTTAGCAACTCAGCACGCAATTAACTTTAGTTTATGGTTTTAACAACGGAAGACTTGTATTTATTTTCAGCGAGTTTGAATCCTTGAGGGGAGCAGCATCACACAGACTCTGTGTCCAGCGGCTCAAGCAGGCAAATTGCTCCTGAATTTTGCTAGAACCATGCTGCTGTTTTCAGGGCCACAAAGTACCTTTCCCCAAATGTCTCTGGTTTGGGTAGATTTGCCACCAGGAGTCACTCTGGTGTCCTTTGAGCATCTCTCTTGCCTAAAGAGAATTCCGTTTCGTCTTGGGTGAGAACAACTTCCGTTTTAAGGAGAGCCGTGCGTGCCCCCGAAGCAAAAATGGCCTCGGACCACAGCTTCCCGACACTTGCTGTTTGGAAGTCCTGTTCCCAGCAGGCCACCACGGGCTCCAGTATGGCAGAAAAACCACGTAGCTCACTCTAAGCACTTGATTACATCCTTATTTTACAGGTTTTTATTTTGCAGAGTTCCACACAGGTAAACTCACACACCAGTAATTGACTGAAACTGTAAGTCAACTGTGACGGGTAAAGTGAGTGAAAGTATTAACCACAAGGAAATAGTATAATCTCATGGATACAAACTGGTGGCGTATATGTTGTGGAAATATGTGTTAGTAAGGAGTGTACTTATGCAGACATGCAGTGTACCATGAGAGTATTTGAAGGGAGAAACAGAGAAGGGCTATCAAGGAGTCTGATGGTGCAGTACCACTGCTAACAGAAAGATCTGCGGCTCGGAACGCACCAGCCCAGGTTCCCCAGGACACAGGTGTGGCAGCCTGCTTTTGTAAAAGTTAGTCCCGAAACATTGTGGAGCACTGCTGCCCTGTCCTGCAGTCACTGTGAGGTGGAACTGACCCAAGGGCCCTGGGGTTCAGAAGGAAAATCACTGTTAGAAGCCAGTGGTTCCTAGCAGTCAGAATTCTTATAAGAATTGCATATTCTATAGGTCAGGAAAGTTCCAGAAACCTGTTTTTGTTATTATTGCCTTAAAAAAAATATCCTTAGCCTTGTTAGTTGCCGCCCCGTCAGTTTAGACGCATAGTTACCTTCTGTACAGCATAGCGAGACACTGCCCTGTCCTGTGCCAGCCCTTCATTTCGCTCTCTCATACTGACCTTTCACCCGGCAGCTCATGATGCCCTTTTCTAGGGACTGGTCCCTCTTTAAAAAAATCATTTTAGTAGGGCTCATACAACTCTTATCACAATCCATACATACATCAGTTGTGTAAAGCACATTTGTACATTCATTGCCCTCATCATTCTCAAAACATTTGCTCTCCACTTAGGCCCCTGGCTCCTCATTATTTCCCCTCCCTCGCAGCTCCCCTCGCCTTCATGAACCCTTGATAATTTATAAATTATTGTTTTGGCATGTCTTACACTGTCCGACGTCTCCCTTCACCCACTTTTTCTGTTGTCCGTCCCTCAGGGAGGAGATTATATGTAGATCCTTGTAATCGGTTCCCCCTTTCCATCCCACCCTCCCTCCACCCTCCCAGTATCACCACTCACACCACTGGTCCTGAAGGGATCATCCGCCCTGGATTCCCTGTGCTTCCAGTTCCTATCTGCACCAGTGTACATCTTCTGGTCTAGCCAGAGATGTAAGGGTAGAATTGGGATCGTGATACTGGTGGGGGAGGAAGCATTAAAGAACTAGAAGAAAGTTGTGTGTTTCATCATTGCTACATCGCACCCTGACTGGCTAGTCTCCTCCCTGAGACCCTTCTGTAAGGGGATGTCCAGTGGCCTACAAACGGGCTTTGGGTCTCCACTCTGCACTTCCCCCTCATTCACAATGATAGGATTTTTGTTCTGATGATGCCTGACAGCTGATCCCTTCGACACCTCGTGATCGCACAGGCTGGTGTGCTTCTTCCATGTAGGCTTTGTTGCTTCTGAGCTAGATGGCCGCTTGTTTACCTTCAAGCCTTTAAGACCCCAGACGCTCTCTCTTTTGACAGCCATAGAAGTGTCTTTTGTCTACCAATTTTTTCTTCTGTTTCCTTGTACTTTCATCCTGTCCCTCTCTCATGCTCAACTTCCATCTGGTTCTCCATACTTCCTCTTGATCAGACCCCACCAAGCTACTCTCACAGCTCTTTTAACATTCTGTTTATCAACTGTATCAAGCACACTTGTACCTATGTTGTCATCGTCATTTCCAAGACATTTTCTACTTGAGTCCTTGGTATAAGCTCTTCTTTTCCTCCCTCCCTTCCACCCTCCCATCCTCGTGAACCCTTGACCGGTTGTATATTGTTATTACTATTATCTTACACTGTCCGTTGTCTCCCTTCACCTACGTTTCTGTTATTTGTCCCCTTGGGGGGGAGGGTGGCAGGGGCACGATGGCTATATATCCAACTTAGTGATGGGTTTTTCCTTTCTGCCCCATCCTCCTCTATAGATTCCCCCCATGATATCGCTACCCCCACTGATGTTCCTGATGGGGTTATCTGTCTTGAATTCCTTATGTCAAGAGCTCTTATATGTACCAAGGTGTCTTCTCCGTTCTAGCCAGATTTGTAAGGTAGAACTTAAAAATGGTCGTGGGAAGGGGGCCAGGGAGGAAGCATTCAGGAACTAGAAAAGTGGTGTGTGATTCATTGGTGCTATATTGCACCTTGCCATCAATTTTAAGATCTCTTGTTCCCTTGTCCCTGAGTTTGTTGTCTTCCCACCCCTATCCCCCCTTGTCTCCCCAGAACCATCAGTCCGTTTTCTCCTGGGGATTGTTTATCCTGCCTATATTATATAGATGGACATAGGAATAAAGAGAGAAGAAAAACCCTATAAATAGTTCCAGGCCTGTCTGCTGACCCTCACGGATATTTGCCTAGGAGGTCTGATGAGATGCCAATCTCTGCCCCCGAGTGAGAAGTCTATTTTTGGGATGTCTCAGGAACTTCTTTGCTTTGCTCCCCTTGCTGCTCTTTTGGTTCCCTTCGTTTCACCCCGGTGTGGGAAGGTTGACAAACCGGGCAAAATTCCCTCATTGGGTCACCATTGTTCAGCAGAATTCTTAAAAGGTTTGGCAAAAATTAATAGGTATCTAAAAGATTATATAGACTCGTAGAAACTTAGAAGGGTATGTAATAGAATGTTAGACGTGGTTATCGCTGGGAGATGGGCTTAAGGAGAGAAGCAGTTTGCTTTGATGCATCTTACCACTTTTCTACAGTAAAAGTACATTTGCTGGTTGCCCCTGAGCCAGTTGTCGCACCTTGCGCCCACAGGGTTTGCTAGGCTTGGCCTTCCCGAAGCAGCTCTCCAGGCCTGCCTTCCAAGGCGTTTCTGGGTAACTGCTAATGTCCATGAGCAGGCATTCAGATGTCTGTAAGCACTCCATGTAAACAGACGATATACAAGGGCAAGTCAATGTAGTATTGTAAGTAGGATTCCAGTTGATAAATGCATGAGTCGATTCCAGACAAAATGTGTCAGACATGTCTGTGTGGTCAGGGGAAGTCTGCAGAGAAGTTCTCTAGGAATACACTTGTCTTCACCTCTGTAGCGTGCCATAAGAGAGAGAGGGAAAAAAGTCCTGAGAAGTCAGCTCAGGAGGTTATGTCAGCTGCTTTTAGGGATCCCAAAGGGGTTCTCTTGAAATTTTCTCAGAGGACACAGGATGGTCATGGAGGTTGATTTGGAAGAAGTTTTTAAGAAAATTAAAAATCACACCAGTAAGAAAAAAGCCAAGGAAGTTTCAACAAGACATTTTCCCCATCACAACAATGTCCTTGCTCGTTCTTGGAGGGTAGCAATGATGGCCCTCTGAGACTTTCATTGGGAAGTCTTAAACCATCTGTCCTTTAGGCCTGATCTTGTTCCCCTTCTGTGTAAAGCCAGGTTGACTTAGAGAAACCAATCCAGTTGTGTTTATATGTGTGTAAGAAATAACTTTACATCAAGAAAGCATGCCAGACTAGTCCAACTCAAGTCTACAAGTTCAGTACTAGTCTATAAAAGTCCCTCTTCAGACTCACACAGCCACATGCAGTGACACGAAGTGCAGGCAGATGACAGTCCCGTGGGGACAGAGGTAGTTGGATCCCAGGTCTGGGAAACATGGCAGGGTCCCAGCAGTTCTCTGGGTCAGTGACCCAGTCCCGGCAGGCAGGAAGGTGAAGGCCGAGAGACAGGAGTTCCCCAGGGTCTTGCTGAGAAGAAGGCCATGCCCCAAGGAAGCACCATCAGGCTCTGACCAGATTCCCAGGCTGGCTTTCCCTCATACCATACATCTTTCATATGTCTTCAAGGATCGGCATTGACATTTTTCTTCAAATGAAATCCAAGATAGGTAAGTCTATAGAGACAGTCACTGGGTTAATAGTTCTTGGGGTTATGGCGGAGGATGTGAGGGCACAGAGGGAGCTAACAATTAGGACAGGAATGATGAAAATGTTTTAAAACTGTGGTGAGAATCACAGAGCTCTTTCATTCATCTTTACGTTGACGTTGTCATCTAACTACCCCGCCTTCACACTCCTTTTTGTTCCTGAAACACAAAGGACATTGGAGGAGAACACAGTAAGTGTGCCTCAAAGATGTCCAAACTCTGTCTTGAGGGTGGTGTACATGGAAAAGCTCAGAGCCTTTGGTGAAAGGTAAAAGATAGAGAGCAGGCACTTTACAAAAAAGAAGGAAAAGAAACATGACCGTCAGAAGTATGTAGAACTGGATGGAGGATCCATAGAAAAACCATAGCTTCGTATTTTGATATTTTTATTGAAAAAGATTTCTCTGATTCTGTAACTTTGTCTTTTGATGTAGCCTCCTACATTAAAAAGGGGATACAGAGCAGCTCGTGCAACTTGTGAGCAGAGAACTGCAGTGCCAGCTTTACATGGTTAGCCCCAGCAAGGGAATGAACCCAGTGATAGCCGTTTCACCCACTTGTCTTTTTGTAGCATGTTACCAGACTAGTAGTGGAGGGAAAAACGAAACAAACCAAACTCAGTGCCATCTAGTCACTTCTGGCTCATAGCAACCCCATAGGACAGACTAGACAGAACTGCCCCAGTGACTTTCTAAAAGTATAACTTCTCAGGAGCAAAAACCCATCTTTCTCCCTCCGAGTGACTGGTGGTTTCAAACTGCTGGCCAGCATGTAACCAGGACACCACCAAGGCTACCAGGAGAGAAAAAGACCCTAAGAAGCCTGCACTGTTGCCACTGGCACAGAGTCTCTAGGTAGCCTGAGGACTGAACAGAGAGGTCCAGGCTGGGCCATGTGAATGGTAGGCTGGGTTGTTGTTCACCCGTGGTTACCAAGCTTGTGGCTTAGTGTTGGTACCCTGTGGGTCTTAATGAATGGGTCAGAGATAATCCCGAGGGAAATAGCTAGACTCAAGGGTGCTGTCCTTTGTTCTGACCCATTTAACCTACTTGTCAACAACTCCAGATAAAGACTTCCACATTGCCTGTTGTGCAGATCTGAAGTGGAGCATCCACTCTTGCAGATGACTGAATCTGGATTCTAGAGGCTGACACAGATGGATGAGAAAACCTTGGAAGTGAATTCTCATACAGAGAGAGCCAAACTACACAGAGCTGCCGTCGCCTCACAGAAGTAGCTTTTAAATACACAGTGGGATGGGGCAAGGGCTGTTTTAAATAGATATTCTTAGGGGGAAAGGACTACGATTTTATTTTAAGTTGCTGGCACCTTATGAGTTGACTGTGATAAGACTATTAGATGAAGGTAGATTGTAATCTCACAAAAACTCAACTGCTATTGAGTTGATTGCTACTCATAGTGACCCGTAAGATGGAATAGAGCTGCGCCTGTGGGATTTTGAGCCTGTCAATCTTAGGGGAACAACCTCACCCTCCTCCGAGCTGCTGGTGGGTTCAAACTGCGGGCTAAACTACTCTGCCACCAGGGCTGCAGGGACGACAGCAGCTGTGAAGTCATGAGAGGTGCAGCCTTAACTTGCAGACTCCAGCTTGGGTATCCATCAGCAGTCGGAGTCTCGTATATGCTAGACTGGGAAACTGTAGGCAACAGACAGTGTAGCAAGTTCCATTCTTAGAAGTAATAAAACCTCAGATGTAGAGAAGTAAGGAAAAAAAACAAAAATTGTGAAGTAGACAGACGTTATAGAGCAGGGCATGAGTTTTACATTTAACAATTCGTCTACGTTTGGTTCAACTCCTATGTACTATCACGTGTCCTACTTCTTCCCCACGCCCCTTCCAAGCCCTTTGAACTCTCTCCTTGGTCAGTACTGCCTTTTTGATCCTAAATGGTTGATTACTGTCCAGTGGTGAATTTAGTTACACACCTGAAGGATTATTAGGGCCAGTCTTGGAGACTATCACTAAGGATCACCAATTTCTGTCCTAGTAAACCTGGTCCCTTTTTAAAAATTTTGAGCTGTATTAAAGTTGTTTTTTTAAAAAAAAGACAGTTTTATTGACATGTAATTCACGTATCATATGGTTTGGTGGTTTAAACAGGTTAAAAAGAGTTGTGCAGTCACCACCACAATCAGTTTTAGAAAAATTTCATCATTCTTATACTATTATTTGCTCTTCATTTCCCCTACTCCCCTCGCCACAATCCCAAGACACTATTAATCCAGTTACGGTCTCTATAGATGTAACTATCCTGGTTTCATTTAAGGACTCCACTTCTCCCCCCCCCCCCAACAACAAAAATAAAATAAAACAGATAAACCTCCATCAACAGGAAAGCAGTGAAAACTAGACCACATTTGAAATGCGTAAAAAAGGAAAACAAATAATAAGGTGTTAAATTGTAACTTAATTACATCTGCATTAATTCGTTTTCCAATGTACTCCTTCGGATAGCAAGTCTGTTCACATTCTTTAGTCAGAGGTCAGAAGGAATTCACTAGAAGTTAAAGCAGTTTGTAAATGCATCATCCAATTTTAATGTTTTCAAACCAGAGCAGAGAGCATTATCAGATGGGGAAACTGAGGCTCTGAAGGTTTAATGATTTACACCTGATGTTTTAGCACCAATGCTTACTGCTACAGTACTGCAGCTACTTGAAAAAGAAAATAAATACTAACCTTTGCATAGTGCTTGACTGTCTTTAAAATGTTTTCATTAAATTGTTTGATTTGATTCTTAAAGATACAGATTGAGAAAAACAATTGTTAACTCATGATGACTATTTTAAATATTGAGATGCAGGAATGCTTCAGTATTTGCTTTATGTCACAGAACTAGGAGTGGTGAAATTGGAATTTTTGGATGACATAGTGTTTTCTTCACAAACAGAAGAAATCTTGGGGTGAACCTTTTCTTATAGCTTTAGAGATATGCCTGTACCCCAAGACAGGCACTTCCAGGGACAGCCGTGCTGACCCTGCTGATCTTGTGCCAGTGTGAATGCCAGGCAGAGGTTGCATCTCAAGTGGTTGGTTATCTTTGAGCTGGCCCTTGCATTACATGAGTGTTTGAGCCCAGTGACTTCTATGGCTGTAAACTTTTTCACATGTGGTTCTTGCTTTAGGAGGACTTTGACCACCCATTCAAGAGTAACATAGATAAGAAGAGGGATTGATAAAATACTTGTGCTGCCTCCTAACTTTGAAAGATGTCATGAGCTTTTAAAGCTGTCTCTGTGATTAATGGGCTATGCTTTATTCCAAGAGCCAGTGAATGGGAGCGAGGAGAGAAAGAACCCAATCTCTGAAGTGAGAGATCTGGCTCCAGGGTTGACTTTACCACTCACTCACTGGTTGTGGAACCCTGAGTACTTTAGCTCTTTGGACCTTATCTGTAAAATTTGTCACTCCTCTATGCATCGAACAAGTCTTCTTGTCACAGTACCTGACAAATGTAGAACATACTCAGCATCAGCTTTTACACACAGAAAATAGTTTCCATCCATTGTTTTGTTAACAACCCCCTCCCAAGAAAAAAAGGAACCGAATGAAGGGAGACATTAACCGTGTAAGACACGAGAAAGTAATGATAATTTATAAATTATCAAGGG
Source organism: Tenrec ecaudatus (assembly GCF_050624435.1). Classification (NCBI taxonomy): domain Eukaryota; kingdom Metazoa; phylum Chordata; class Mammalia; order Afrosoricida; family Tenrecidae; genus Tenrec; species Tenrec ecaudatus. The sequence continues at coordinate 185,778,569 of NC_134531.1, read as the reverse complement.
TTTTGAGGGAGGGAGGAAGGAAGGGTGGAGGAGGAGGGAAAAATGGGGAGCTGATACCAAGGGCTCAAGTAGAAAGAAAATGTTTTGAGAATGATGATGGCAGCAAATGTACAAATGTGCTTGACATGATGGATGTATGTGTGCTGTATTTCCAGCTACCCTTCCCGTGCCTTCATTGCTTTTTCTATTTTTTTAGAGCAAGGCTTAGATCACATAGCAGAAAACATTCTTTCCTACCTGGATGCCAGGTCTCTGTGTGCAGCAGAGCTGGTGTGTAAAGAGTGGCAGCGAGTGATCTCGGAAGGAATGCTTTGGAAGAAGCTGATCGAGCGAATGGTGCGCACGGACCCTCTGTGGAAGGGGCTTTCGGAAAGAAGAGGGTGGTGAGTACTTGAGTTGCTTGTTCCCTTGAAAGAAAATTCTTTGACGTAGGATAAGATTGATTACCCCCAAAAAACTCATATTTGTGAAATGTGTCAGCGCCTTTTAAACTAGGGTAGAAGGACACGTGATCAGGAGTTTGAAGGGCTGGGGGGTTAAAATGTCAACATCTCCTTCTTTTTCTTTCACATGTATTTACATGTATTAACTGTTACAAGCGTTACAGCTTGAATGGGTGATTTGATATTTCAAAGCTATGCATCTATTATGCTTTTCCCATCACATTTTTCATAAATATAATAGATTAGACAAGGAAATATGATAAAGTCAAATAATGCCATTTCACTTTTATTATTGCTTCTGCCTGAGGATGTGGGGGCATGACAGGCAGTGCAGTTTTTAGAGGAAAAAGTCTTCATTTTGAAGCGATTCCACAAAGCAGTGCATTTTCCAGGCACGGCACTGGCCTTGTCCAGTTAGCACAGAGAAGCAGAGAGCTGCTGCCATGGCTTCTAGTGGTGGCGTGAGTGAGCGCTGGCGCAGTGCTCTCTATTCTAGTGGGGCTCTGAGATGGTTTCACACAGGCATACAGCACTGTGTAAGTATGGCTTTTGATTTACCTCTGTAGAAGGAACAGCTAGATGACTTGTCTTACAGATATACTCAGAACCACAGTAATGGATCTGAACTGAAGCATATTTGCCTCGAACACGTAAATTTCCTTGTCAGAAATCCTGCTTTTGCTGTTCAAGTACAGTGCAAGTCCAAAGACAGGACAGAATATCTTTGTAAGCATCATGCTTGAATAAAACACATCCATTTATGTGCAAAATTGTAACATCTGTTTGTTTTTATTTGCCAGGGATCAGTACCTGTTTAAAAACAGACCCACAGATGGCCCTCCCAATTCATTTTATAGGTCACTGTACCCAAAGATTATCCAGGATATAGAGGTAACTTTACCAGTTATCTGTTTTATGGGCTCTTTGTGTCTTGTTCTCATTTTTTTATGTTGCCTTAGAATGTTCCTTTTTTGTTCTAAAATCATGAAGGTTTTATATATATTCGAGCTTTTAGTACACAGTGAATGTAGAATCGGCAGCTGTTCCTGAGCATGAATGTTGCCTTTTGGTCAAAAACAAGACTCCCTTTTAAAAAATAATGTGTGTCTGTGAGGCTGCCAGATAATCCCAAAAAAACTCTTTGTCTTAATTTGATAAAGTTTTCAAAATCCAAGGCTCAGTGTACTGGGTGAGAGCGGGGTTTGAGATTTTTGAGCCATCTCTAGAGAGCTAACACAGTCTCAGCTTTGGCTTTTCTGTAAGTTATTCATAGTTTTGTTTTATACAAATGACTCTTATGATCCGAGCAATAGTTAGTGGGGCTTATAGAGCCAATTATTATGTTCCTGGACTATTGGCATTTGAATGTAACTTCACCAGACCAGTAAATCTCTGTAAACTTGATGAGAAACATTGGAAATGTTTGATACTGTTCATGTGTTCTAATTAGTTTAGTTTTATTATTTAGCCTCCTTCCTTGAACCAGGAAAGACATGCACAGGCATTTCTCATGAACTCACATGTGTTCTTGGCAGGTTTTGGTTACTTCACTATTTCCTCGTTGGCGTAGAAGTTTCACCGTAGTTAGGTAATGCTGTCTCACTCATAAAGTTACACTCGTTCTCCCAAATGTGAAGTAATCTTCTCCCCCAGGTGATAGACCTAAAAGTTATTGTGCCAAGATCCATTAATGGAGAAGCATGTGCTCCTTGGGAATTTTTCTTGTTCCTTTTTTTAAAAGGCAGATGTGCACTAATGAAATCATTCCATTAACAGTAAATCTGAATGTGACTGGAGTACCATTATTTACAGCGTAAACCCTTGTCTTGAGTACTCTGCTCTGTAAAATGAACTATATAGTAAGCTCTTAGGGGAGGGGTAAATAATTAAAAACGTCTGCCAGACAAGTGATGAAGTTTGGGAACAAATTGATTCGCCAACAGTTCAAAGCCTTAGGGTGACTTGTCCTGCAGCTCAGGAGCTGAGTCGCCATGCTAACTGTATCCTTACATTGGGGTGTCGTGCGCCTGCACTTCAGAGGACAGTGCTGTGGGCTGTATCGTACTCAGATTTGTGTATATTGATGCATTGCTCATGCACAGATCTTAGACACAATGTTACTCTGTTTTCCCTCCCAACTCCTTCCTGGAGTCATATTAACAAGTCTTTGCCTGTGAGAAGCAAACTGCAAGACCTTGGTTGGGTTGAAGATGGGTAGTGACATAGATTGTTTAATTCTCATGACTGTACTATTATAATAGAAAATAGAAACTTGGTATTCTATTTCATGGCAGCATGTGACACCATCCACCATACCCTGGTCACCACTCAGGCTGAAATACGTTTTAAAGTTAGTTTGATGTGAGAAAAGTTTTAAGCGTTTTAAGGTTAGTAGTTATGTGTTAACATTAGCAGGTGTCAGAGAAGACCACTCTTGGGGGTGGGGTGGGACCCACTTTGACACAGAATCTCTATATCACGGTGGTCTGCCCAGGCTACTTAAGGTGTGGCTTTGAGACAGCCACTGGCTGGATGGCCCGGCCACAGAGTCTCCTCCAGAGCTCTTAATGTAAGAGATGATGCTTATACTTTGGCGTGTTCATTAATAGTAATAATAATAGAAAGAATTTACCAAATACAGAAGTTATTTTTGCCAGAAACTTTGTTGAAACTCTTTCTAATGCAGTTTCTCACTGACCACTCTGGACAAGTCCTGAAAGATAGGTGAGATCCACATTTAAACTACAGCTCAGAAAGGTGACCTGATGTGCCATCTCCACATGGCAGGGAGGAACAGCGGCTATGATCCCCACCCCCGCCACACACACACACACACACACACACACACACACACACACACACACTTAGTAGAGTTTTGCAAAGTAGACCTCTTCAAAGTAGCAGAGTTCGTTCCTTACCTCTGTCTGGGGAGTATGTTTTACTCCATGCAAGGTAGATATGCTGATAGAGTGGTCATTCAGTGATTTGTAGATTTAAAAAACCCTCCAGGGACTGTGGCCTTGGCGCCGACTCATAGGGCGGTACGGAGTCCTCGGAAGCACAATATCACAGTTACAGTACCCTCTTGAACTCTGAAGTATCAGAAACTAGGTTGGGTGATTTACATAGATTATTGCGTTTAATTCATATAACAAGGTACGCATTATTATTTCTGTCTAATATGGGGAAATTTAAAGTAAGAAAAATGTTTGGAACTTGCCATACCATACAGAAGACGACAGAGGATTTTTTTTTTGAAAAGGAAAGATTTTTCTAATTTTGTTGAGAGCATACATAGTAAAATATAGTCTGTACATGTCCGATGTACTACAATGACTGCCCACCCACTTGCACCCTCTCTCACTAACAGACTCATCACCCATAGACTCCATCTGATCTCTCAAGTATGATTGTAAAGTTGATTCCACATAGATTGGGGTTAAAGATGGGCTTTTAACTAACTAACTCTCTGCTTGTCATATTCATTGTGGAAAGTTGAGAAGTGAAGCAGAAGGGATTGTGAATATGGCTTGAGACATCTCAAGGTGGTCTCCCCATCTTTTTCTGATTATGTGAGTACTCATTGTTCCTGACTATTCAAAGAGTGCGCGAGTTAGCACAAGGTTTGCTGGCTTTGTTTCAGTCTAGTTACAGGGCAGGCGGCGCATTAAAGGGCGTTGAAGATGATGCCAAAAGATAACTTACAGTGGGAATGGCAAGAGGGTGCTTGTGTCCCCATCGCCAGCTGCAGAGCATGTGACTGTGTCTGTCTCTCTTTTTCCCGTTATGCTTTGCACGATTGCCAGTGGCCAGCACCTTTTCCTTTCTTTCCTCCTGCTCTTCCTTGACAGCTCTGGCTCATGCGCTAGCTCCGTCGTCCCCGCGGTGAGCAACAAACAGAAAGGCAGTGCCCGTCTTGGAGCTTGCCCTTGTACGTCAGCTCACCAGAATTTAAAAGGGAAAAAGGCTTAACTGCTATGACGTAGGTAGTGAGGGAAGCTGGGGGCAGTAAAGGAGAATTGTTAACGTTCTGCTAACGTCTCTTACAGTTTCCTTGCCACACCTAGAGATAGGGTTTGCATAGCCTTCGAAATGAGGAGGAGTTTCTGGAAACTTTGAAGCAGATTCCCTGAAGAAGCAGCTGTGTTCTGAGCTGTGTCTTGTTTCTTAGCTACTGTTAGTGTGAACGGTGGGCTTACTGTTAGGTGCTTAGCTCCATCATTTGATTGGCCCCTCGCGTCCTTGAAGCTAAGGGCTGTGCTCCGAAGTCCATGTGCTTTTCACTCTGTTCTGTCCTCAGGTGCCCCTCCCCAGAAAGGAGTTAGTGGAGCTGATCTGACCCACCCGCACCCCGCAGTCCATGGAACTTGTTCTCTCTCCACTTCCCAGTTGTAGTGAGTTGCTTCTCACCCGTCGGCTTTCCCTTCTTTTTGGTTCACTGCGTGTAGGGAAGCTTGGAAGCCCTCTCCGTAGAGCAGACCTCTGGTAAAATGATGGGGTGCTGCGTCACACCTTTTAATGCACCACACAGTATCTAAGGAAAGTGGGGAGCTTTTTTTTTTGTGGTTTGCAAACTTGATATTAACATTGTCCTGACCAGAAAATGCTGAAACTTGCCCACCCACCCAGTTTTGTTTAGGCTTCTAAAAATAATGTTATTCCTCTATAGTCAGACATCTGTTTTCACTCTATTGCCAATTTAAATGCCGCTGTATACTCTGTGTATCATGGCGACTTTCCCAGGATTTTGAAAATTTGTACAGGGTAAGGGGATTTTACGAGTTCTGCAAAACATGAAATACTCTACAGTAGCCACGCCGCAGGACGTCGAGGTGAAACGGCAGGTGTCCACGCAATTGCAGAGGTGCACCTGTGTGCGACGACCTGAATTCCGGTTGCTGAAGTTGAGAGAAGAGTTGAAGGCCGAACCCCTAGCCCGGGGACATTGGCTGTGGACTCGACTGTGAGCTGAAACAGACTCCACTATTTTGTTTTGGGGCGGACAGCCATTGTGTTTGGTCTGTGTTCTCCGCACACAAGGAGCGGCATGATCGCTCCTGCTTGTCGATGCCCACACTTGTGACCGCCTCTGGGTTTTAACCCTGTGCAGTTTGCGGGGTGGACACTACCCCTTTCTGTGGAGGAGCAAACTGACACTCAGCTGCGATTTGACCACTGTACGTACTTGCCACTGCAGTGGGCTGCTCTCCAGTGTTAAACGTTTCTACACAAGCCCTGGCTTCTAAGCACGCTCCAGTCAACGTTGAGGCTGCCAGTCACTGAGGCAGTCTCTCGGGCAGGCTGCATCAGTGGGACTGATGCTTTCTGGTGGGGTGGGGGTGGGGCTGTGACAGAAGGAGGGTAGTCTCAGGGTCATTCTGGGTCGGTGGGCAGCAAAAGGATTCACCCCCTCATCGGGTTCAGTGTTGCTTCTCTGACCTTTAAAACAAGCTGCACTGGCCCTGGGTTCCCAGAAATTAACCTGTTTTAAAACTGCTCTTAGTGGGACTTCCAAAAATTTGGAAGTTCAGGAATAATTTGGTAGACTGTTGTTGTTGTTTTTTTAATTCAGAAATGTGTTTTAAACAAATTAAGATTTCTCTAATCATTGACAAGCTAAGCCTCCTTCTGCTGCCCTCCATCCGACTTGGAAGGGGCTGGTAGTCCCATGCTGAGCAGGGCTCTTTGGAGAGGTCCTGTCCTCTCGTGAGGTGAACTCCTGGGGACGGAAGGCATGCCTCCACCTTTCATGGTCTCAAGCACCAGTCACCAGGCATTAGCCAGCACCCTCTTCTCTTGTGCTCTTGGCTCCAGAGCTTGAGGTGCCGGCGCTATCGTCGGAGCTTGTAGTCACATTTTACAGATGCCTTACAGTGGAATTGATAGCACACGGGAAATTCTTTTTGATAACCTTCTTTCCACTCCTTTCAGAAGAGTAAGTACCGTCTCTGCCGGTGCGGGTGCAAAGTCCTGTGCGATCGGAGGCAGTGTGCCCTTTTCACTCATCGAAACACACAGCGCTGTTTATGCTGAAGCATTGGAGTAGGTTCTATAATGTAAAAATATATCTGTCATGAGATAGATCATCGGGCTGGTTGCAGATTCATTCGATAAGCCCCTGGGATCATAGAGTCATGAATGCTGCAGCAGGGCTGTGAGCCGCCACAGAGTATACTTGGTCGGTAATGATAATGGTCACCACCACAAGGCTGTCCACGGCAGCATTTTCCTGGAGTGTTTCGTATGACGAGGTGGCAGTAAATTATCTCAAGCATGGAGCCCTTTTAAATTTCATATGTCACCAAACCTTTTGTCTGCTGGAATAGGGATAGACACGCAGCAGATACATTTTTCTTGGTTTTATATGACTTGACATTTCCTGAACTCCCCGGAGGCAATGACTTTGACAGGGACTCCCCATCGTGGTAGCAGATGGACAGAGAAACCTGTTCTTGATCTTAGCCTCAAGGTGCCACCTGCCTGTGCCCGTGGGTGCAAGAAATATCCTAGCCTGTCCCTCATGGCTGTGTGTGGAAGCTCCTTGAGGGCAGAAGGGGTCTTTCCAAGGACTTGTATTGCCAAGTGGGGGCAACCAAGGGAGCTACTAAGGAACGGAACAATATCCTTGAAAGTGTAAGGATAAGTCCAAAAAGTATCACTATAAAAATTGTAGAAATCTTTATTAAGCAAAAAACATCAAAAGTGTGAAGCTACTGTTTTTGAGCAAATCTCCCACCTCTTGGTCTATACATCCTGAAGGCAGTGTCTACATCTCCTTAACCTTTCCCTGAAGAATTCTGTGCTCTTTGATTTACACCATGTCACGACAGCAGTTTGGGTATCCTTGAGGGACTAAAGTTTTGTCCCTTTTAATTGTTGAGTTTGGGCAGCGAAACAAAAGTTTGAAGGGGCAATGCCCAGGCTGTAGCATGAATGGGGTAAAATTTTCCACCAAAATTTTGCTACCCTTGAAGAATGAGCAGGTACATTGTTGTATGTGTGTGTGTGAATGCCCCAACACAATATCTTTAGGCTTTTTTCCTGATGCCACTTTCCATTTTCTTAAAACTTCTTAATAAGCCTCTGGGATTTTTCTGTGACCTTTAAGATCATAAAGATGACCCTGTTTGAATTCCTTAAAACAGTAACCATAACCTTCTGAGCTGACTTCTCCGCATTGGCTTGAACTGCCCTGGCCCATTCTTTTGGAAGCCATTGGTTTGATTGCACTTTCGGAGAGAAGGCACACTAAAGAGTCTCAGACAAGTGTATTCCTGAGCGAATTTGTCAGCAGCCACCCACTGAGCACAGAGACATGTTTTAAGCACCCTTTTTTTGGGGGAGGGGGGTAGAGTATGTCCAGAATTAGTGGCATTTTTCCCACTAGGTGAATATTGAGCAGCTCACTCTGAGTTAGTGCACCCATTGATGTTGCCTGGGAAGGTACTCTCTGGTCACAGTGAATTTTTTCATAAAAGCAGTTTTGCTTAAACCTTGTTTTTTTGTAATGGTCAATTTAAGAGAACAGTGTGCAGTTGTGAAATTTTGTTTCCTGCTGGGGAAAAATGCCGCAGAAATTGTTGTGCTGTTGAACACAGCTTGCGTGGCAGTGCTATGGGAAAAAACTCAAGTGTATGAGTGATTTTCTTGTTTCAAAAAAAGGTGAAATGTTGATTTATGGGCAAACTTCATTCTGAACAACTGTCAACTTCTCGAGTGGACCAAAGTGTTACTCGTAGTGCATTTGGGGTTCGGTCCACCAGGTGTGACTGTTAATCAAGCTTTCTAGTTAGAGGTTCTGAGAAGATTGCCTAACACCGTTACTGGGGACTGATTTTGCCACCACAACACTGCATCTGCTCACACAGACATCTCAGTGCGCCTATTTTGGGCAAAAACCAGCATGCCTCTCTTGGCCCATGCACCAGACTCACCTGACCTTGCTCTGCACAACTTATTTTTGTTTCCGAGAATGAAGAGGGACATGAAAAGACAGTGATTTGATGGTGAAGAAGAAAACTAGGGAGGTGCTGTCAGCCATCCGGACAAACGAGTTTGAAAAAGTTTCCAAGAATGGAATCAGAGAGTTGACAAATGTCTTAAGTATAATGGAGAGTACTTTGAAGGTGATAGGTTTTGTAGAAAAAAAAAATCCCATGCATAGCTGGGGGTGGGGTTTGGGGTTCGCCCTCCTGCCCGTACATGTATGAGCTGAAACCCTAGCAGCAATACTGTTTTTCACTTACCTTCTTGTCTTGTGTGTGCGCATTCATGCACGCATGCCCCGACATCCTTTTCCCCTGTAAAGGCAGAAACAAAAATGTATGCCACATATAAGTACCATATGTACATATACATTTATATGCACATGTATTCACACGTAGCTATCTGTACTCACCCTTGCCGTCAGGTGCAGTCCGTGTGTGTGTGTGTCTCGGTATCTGTCTATACATACCGTATATAAAACATGTAAGCAAGTGTTGCAATCGTGTACTACCCGGTGCACAGTGTTGGCTAGATTTTAACATTTCAGAGCTGCGGCATCATAGTGCCTTCAGAATGAGAGGAAATGCTGGTGGGTGTCAGCAGAGCCAGTCATTGAGTGCTTACTGTGAATAAAGATGGATGAGCTTATCTTCCTTCTTTAACAAAGCAAGTGATTAAACTAAGAATTGCTCCGAGATGATCTTTCAAAAGATCTCCTGTGTTGAATGTCACCAGTTATAGATCCTTATTGTCCTCTCATTTCAAAAATATAGAATTTTTGGTTGGCTGTTCTTGGTAGAAACACTTATCTTTTCATCCTGTAAACACATCTCTGTCACCAGAAGGTCAGTCTTCCTGCGCTCTGGATCCCCTTTCTCAAACTCTGCTCACCAGTCCCAGCCCACAGTGCTCAGTGCCTCCCCGGAGGCCTGCAGCACTCAATTTTTTTATTACCCATTTGTGATACATGCTTTATCCGGAATTATTACTGATTTTTATATATTTCATATTCATTGCCTCAATAGCTAGGTGTCAAATACCTGTACTTCTTTATTTCTCTCAGTCACTGCCTTTGAGTTGATTCCGACTCATCTTGACCTTGCAGGATAGAGCAGAGATGCCCCTTTGGGTGTCTGAGGCTATAAATCCCTATGGGAGTAGAAAGCCTCATTTTTCTTAAAGAGCAGCGAGTGAGCTCGAGAACGTGAGATCTCGGGTGAGCAGCCTCTGCATGTTTTAGAGCAGGGTTCTCCACCTTCCTCAGGCCGCAGCCCTTTCAGGCAGCTCCTCATGTTGTGGTGACCCCCCAACCATAACATTATTGTCGTTCCTACTTCATAACTGTAATTTTGCTACTGTTATGAATCGTCATGTACTTATCTGATATGCAAGATGTCTTTTCATTGTTACAAATTGAACATAATTAAAGTGTAGTGATCAATCACAAAACAATATGTAATTATACTTTGTGAAGTATTTATGTTCTCTGGTGGTCTTAGGTGACCCCTGTGAAAGGGTCGTTCAACCCCCAAAGGGGTCGCCATCCACAGGTTGAGAACCACTGTTTTAGATGTTACTTGGGCTCAGGGTCCAAAAGAACGGGCTTGATTTTTGGTTCATCCATTTCCTACTGCTGTGGCCTCAGTCAAAGGAAACTGTTTCTTTACTTGTCAAGGGGAATATTAGGAATGCCTCCCCAGGGTATTGTGTATATTATTTACTAAATAAACTTAGACTTAACAGGTGTTTGGTCTCAGATGTGGTGTGTCCGGGTAATAGTGATGCTTCATTTGAAACTGTTGAGCTGCTTGTTGATCTAGGATCTTTCTAGGACCTGGGCCTTGCACAGTACCTGATTCCAGTGAGCATCTCAGTAAATGTTGCATGTAAATGTATGGAGGGGTGGGGGGAGGAGGGAGAGAGAGACCGAGACCAGGGCTGAATGTCATTCTTACTGTAAACGGACTGGCAGCCCAGTGGGAGATGAAGCGTGGTAGCAGATCCCCATTCAGCAGTTGCCGGCATGTAAGGATTGCTCAGTCTTGTTTTGACTCTCACGGCAGTGCTCTCAGTGAGTGTGTACGGTCAGTGAGTGTGTACGGTCAGTGTAGACTTTCCATGGTGATGGTGGCCATTTGTCAGCTAGTCGAATCGGCATTGGGGAGTTACCCTATGAGTCATTATTTATTTGCATGCTTTGGGTACAAATAGCATTCTTCAAATGTATTGAATCCTGTCTGGGCCATTTCTCTCAAACTCAAAGCAAACCCCATTGGAAAGCCTATCAGAGTTGCCAGATACTCCGGGAAAGTCTGAGGAGAAAACATTGGAAAAGAGCATGTTTCCTAGTCACAGACAGTTATGCAAACCAAGATTGGGGTATCAGTGGCATGCTGTTTCTGGAAGCAAGACCAAAGTCTGAAGCCTAAGAGAATAGTGGATTCACAAAACCGCCTCTGTTGCCTCTTTCCCCCGTAGACCATAGAATCTAACTGGCGGTGTGGCCGGCACAACTTGCAGAGGATCCAGTGCCGCTCTGAAAATAGTAAAGGGGTCTACTGCTTACAGTATGATGATGAAAAAATTATCAGTGGCCTGCGAGATAATTCTATTAAGGTGAGTGACTGCATTTCGTATGCCCTGTTTTTAGAAGTCATAGTTATGTGTTAGGCACCAGATGTGACAATCTCTCCATTTACCCCAGATTGGTTCTTATCTGTTGCACTCAGTCCTGGCAGCACTCGGTGGCTTCTAAGGAACCCGAGCCAGAGCGTTCCCTGTAGCTACCACAAGACCCCTGGATTATCTCACGCCTTAGCCTGCTTGGAGCACATTCGCATTCTGTACCCTGTAGTTAGGTGCAAATTGAAAATATCCTGGTATCTCAGGGCTCTTGATTCCGTTGCCAGCTGATGAAAGTGTTGTTTGCTTGCCTGTAAATCAAAAGTCATTGCCTTTTATGGTTTCTGAGAAGGAAGGACTCTGGTGCTAACACAAAAGAGTGATAGAACAATCTATATTGTTTTTACTCACTTTTCACTGGCTTAGAAACCAAATTATTTGCCCATGTTAAAATCATCTTTTAGGTAACTGAGCTGATTGGTTTTGTTTTACATTGTGGTTTATTTTCTCATATTTAAGAAAACATTGGGTAACTAAAATAATTTTTGGGGTGTGTGTGGGTTAATGTCCACTTTAAAAATGTCCCTCCTTTTGGTGACCGAGGAGGTATTCTGCAGGTGTGAAGCTCCAGGATTATGGTAGACATTTTAGGCAAAGAATAGTTTTCTTTAAAGACGTTTAGAAAGCACTGCATGCTAATTCACACTCTGAACTGACAAGGCCATTGACCTGCTAGAACAGAGTAAAATTACTTTTTAGGATCTCTGAGGCTGTAAATCTTTACAGGAGTAAAAAACTTCATCTTTGTCCCAGAGAACACCTGGTGGGTTTGAACTGTTGACCTTGAAGTTAGCAAGGGTGACAAGTAACCCAGTGTGGTGCCAAGGCTCCTTCGGTAGTGTATAAAACACTGAGAGGGAAATAAAGGAGGAAAAACAAAACCACTGAGGGGGCTGCAGTGGACACAGCCAAGTATTTCCCAACTTCCCAAACTTCCTTGACTACAGAATTTTATTTTTATGTCCTGCTTATTGATAGCCCCATCCCGATGGGCACAAGTATGAGGGAACTTCAGAAAGTTCATGGAAACTATGAATGAAAAGATAATGGAATTTGAAGTCCCCCTCATACACTGGACTAAAGACTGATGTGTTAATTAGTTAATTTTAGGTGTAGATAGGAATGATTTCCAAGGAACTTATCACAGCGTAGCTGGCCTTGGGCTTGCACTCCACTTGAACTGGGTGTGCTTCTAAGAGGCATTGCTGTGTTCAAAGTAGGCTTAGGGGACATAAAACTGACTTCACATGTACTTTTAACTTATAAGCCATGGGACAATAGAGCAGAAATGTGCTTTAGAGAGATGACCTAGTTTAATGATTGGAAAGATTTTGTACTTGACTCTACACCAGTCCTGGTCACTAGTCACTTTCAGAATAACTCAGGTTCAGTTTTTCCTCTTTAAAAAATAAATAGCATTGATGTCACTATGTAGGTTATTGTAATTTAACCTATTTATTTAAGTTTAACGCTACTAGAGGGATTATACTTTCTCACTAAAAAATTTTCACAGCTTACTTTGGAATTTTTCTGTAATGTTGAGCATTACAGTTTTCTTTTTGCGTAAACAAACATAGATTAAGGGATAGGAATTTTTACAGTCTCTTGACACAGATGTTTTCAAGACGGTAAGCCAGCTTTTCACACACCTTGGTTGAACAAGCAAAACCCTTCTAAAGTTGCTGATAACTGTCAGGAGTGCAATGACAAGGACCAAGCAAATGCATTTGCAAGTCTTTTCCGGCAGTTACTCAGCAGTTCCTCATTGTAACCAAGAAGGAGGTCTTTATGCAGACAACAAGGCCACGCAGTAACGTTTATCAAAATGTGGTGTACTGGATCACTGTCTGTTCTAACCTTGTCTCAACAGATTTGGGATAAAACCAGCCTGGAATGTTTGAAAGTATTAACGGGACACACAGGTTCTGTCCTCTGTCTCCAGTATGATGAACGTGTGATTGTAACGGGCTCTTCAGACTCCACAGTCAGGTGAGGCCTCAGTGATCTGCGCTTGTCTGCCGGGCATGAGGATCCCAAGCCTCACACCCTCTTTCTGGGATTTGTGCGCACACACTTTGCGTATGTTTTTATATGCTGTCAGAATGACTTGATGTAGATGTGCTTTATCAAAGTAAGCAGGGAAGGGGGGTTAGTTTGGGCTAAGTGGGCCCTATCCTCATTGTGGGAGTCTATGGGTAGCACAAACGGTTAAAGTGGACTAAATAACCTCAAGGTCGGCAGTTCGAACCCTCCAAGTTGTACCTTAGAAAATAGGCTTAGGTGACCCGCTTCTGAAAGTTCACAGCTTAAAAAAAAACACCCTACGGAGCAGCTCTGCTCTTCGTGAAGAGTTGGAAAGATTTGATAGCAACTAACAACAATAACTTTCCCATTGGCGTACTTTAGAAGGTGGGCCCTGTGCTCTCCTGTAAGATCACAGTGCCTGGTAACAGGCTGGCTTTTTCTCCCAAGAGCGTGTGGTCCAGAGCAGAGAGGAGGAACGGCAGAGGCTCTGGCACAGTGGCGGGTAGAAACCTGGACGCATCCGAAGCAGACGTTGGCCGCTCCTTTTGAGGCAGGCAAGGGAAGTAAAACCAGCTAGTGTGCAGGGTGCTGTACGTTGAATTCTCACAACCACCTTTCAGAATAGGTCGATATTCTCTCCCCTTTTAAATAGATGTATTAGGAAATGAAGACTAGAGAGGTGAAATAACCGCGCAGAGTCAAATGCAGTAATTAGCTTTGAGTCTCGAGTTTATGTAGTTGAAGGCTGTCTTCAGATCGTGTTGCTGTTGCCATAAGACAGACTCAGTGCTTGTCAGTTGCCACCCCAGGGCAGAGTGATGAAGCTTCTACTAGGCTCCGTTGTCTGAGGGAGCTGAGAGAGGAAAGGATTAGTATTGCAGTTTACTCTTAAACCATGGGTGACAGGACCGTTTCCCACAGTGGGACCTTTGAGGTTGGGTGTGGTGTTGAGTGTCAGGGCCTGGAGGGCATCAGTGACAGGTCAGTTGTCCTGCTGGTAACTTGGGGGAAGACCTGAAAAGTATGGGTGAGCCGAGGCCTCTCTGGGTGCAGTCAGATAACGAAAAGTGTTTCAGGAGCACTTCAGAGGTTGGAGTAGTCAGCCATCCTGCCCGTGGGCTCTCACATGCTCCTCCTTTCACACCTTCCTGTGTTAGTTCTCATTTCCGGTTCCTTCCCCTCCCGGTGACTCCTGCTAACCCCCATCTCGGCATGCCTACTGTCCTTTTGCTGACCCAGTGCTCCCAGCATTTCTGCCCGAGGTCAGGTGTCAGTCTCGCCAGCTCTGGTGGAAACGGGGGCCCTAAAGCTGTGATGTGAAGGCTGCCTCTCAGAACCTTGTCTGCAGGCAAAGCCATTGTCATTGGGAGGGGCTGGCTTTGCACAGAAAGAGCTGGGTAAATAGGGGGTCTGGGGGTTGTTGAGCCATCGCGACTTACAGCCTCCACTTGGCGGTGGATGAAGAGTAGGCTCAGAGGTCTGTCAAAAGTAGGAAAAAACCTTAAACTTGGAGTGGCCTTAGTTCTCCAGCCTTTACACCTTCTTCCCGGCATCTCAGACCCATTGCGCTGGCCACTGACTTGAATCATCTTTCACCATCAGCACAGGCCTGCAGACGAAGCGCCCGGAAGGCCTGTCAAGTAAATGTTCCCCTTGGCGGAGCTAGAATTCACGTTTCTTAAAACAACAACAGGTTACCGGGGGTTCCTGCTGCACATGCAGTGAGCTTCAGGTCCCAGTTCCCAAACACAGTGTTCATACCACCTGGCCTCCTATTAGAACGGGCCCAGCACTCCGATGCTGTGCTCAGTTCATGGCCATCCGAACAATGGAGCATCATAGTCATCTGTCTTCATCTAGGGTTTGGGACGTGAACACGGGTGAAGTTCTGAACACGCTGATCCACCACAATGAGGCTGTCCTGCACTTGCGATTCAGCAACGGACTCATGGTGACCTGCTCCAAGGACCGCTCCATCGCCGTGTGGGACATGGCGTCTGCCACTGACATCACTTTACGCCGCGTCCTGGTTGGCCACCGTGCTGCTGTCAACGTTGTAGACTTTGATGATAAATACATTGTGTCTGCCTCCGGTGACAGGACCATAAAAGTAAGTTAGTCTGCTGCCATACCTTGCTCAAATCCTATGGTTTACACCTGTTTAAATCTGCTGGCAGATTTTTAGTCACCTGTTTGTGTCGGTGATGCTTGGGGCCGTCGCTTTCCTCATGCTCTGGTACTCACAAAGGGGAAAGGGGCCTGGGCTTGTCCCATGACCTCAATACCTCAAGAGAACTGACATATTGAGCTTGCATCATGCCTGTTACATTGTCGTATCACTGAACCCTCGCAGCGTGCTTCTGGGGTAGGTATTGCCTGCTATTACAGATAGGGCTGGAGAGGTGAAGGACAATGCCAAAGATTACCCGGCTAGTTAGTGGCAGGGCTGAGATAGAATGCATCCACTGAATGAGCCTCAGTTTAGAGCTTGCCGTGCCACCTGTCCGAGGCTCGCTGTCGGAGGTATGAGGAACACGGCATTGTCCTATCTTCTACAACTTCAATGTTGTTATGAGCGTGTGCAGTCTAAGATATCCAAACACAATCAAACCCTCTGCTGCTGAGTCACTTCTGATTCGGGCGATCCTCTACAGGGTTTCTGAGGCTGTAACTTTTTATGGGGGCAGAAAGTCTCACCTCTCACCCACAGGGTGATTCACAGGACCTAGTAGATACAATTCTAACTCTAATAGTCATGTTAACCTTTTAAGTTTTAGCTTTCTTGTATTTTTATGACACCATTATTGATAATGTAATTCACACACCATAAAATTCACCCTTTCACATTGTGCACATCAGTGGCATTGAATATATTTACAAGGTTGTATAACCATTCTTAATATTCCAGGACGTTTTTATCTTCCCCTCGCCCCAAAACCAAACAACCAGCACTATGCACGCTTATCAGACAACAACCGCACAAATACGCCCCACTGCCATGGAGGAAATCCTACTTAGAGGAGCTTTCCAGGGCAGACGGGAACTGAGGCTGTGAATCTGCACTCCTCTCCTCTCGAGCAGCTGTGTTTGGTTAGCAGCCCAACGCTTAACCCACTTTGCTACCAGGGCCTCCCTGCTCCAACAACACCAACAGGGGAAATTGTCCCCATAGCAGTCCCTACGATACTCATTAACAGCCTTCCCCGAGTCCTGTAGCCGCTGAGCTATGTTCTGTCTCAGATTGCCCATTCTGGACACTTCGTATAAAATGGAATGATACGATACGTGACCCTTTGTGGCTGGCCTTTTTAAAAAATTAAAACTCGGACTAATATTTTCAAGGTTCATCCAGGTATTAATACTTCATTTCCTTTCCTGACTGAAGACTATTCTATTTATTCATTCGGTAGCTTATAGATATTTGGGTGGGTTCTCCCTGGCTATTATGAATGATGCTGTTATGGACGTTTTAGTACAAGTTTTTCTTTTAGCATACACGTTACATAGTTTTATAGATATCAGGGTACTCTGGAAAGTACGTAGAACTTTCTAGAAAGGAACTCTAGAAAGTTCCTGGACAAATAGAATTAGAGGATCATAGAATTTTCCCATACACCTTGTGACGTTCCCGTGTATATCTGGGAGTGAAATTCCTGGGGCATATGGTAACTTTGTGTTTCACATTTTGGGGAATTGCCAAACTGTTTTCCAAAGTGGCGGCACCATTTTCTCCTGCCACCAGCACTGTATGGACATTCCGTTTTGCATATCCTCACCAGTACATGTTTTCTGCCTTTTTGGCTTATTCATCATTTGCATATCATCTGTGGAGAAATGTCTTAGTCCTTTGCCCTTTTTAAAAATTGGTCACTTACAAAAGTTTTTTCTGTATTCTGGATACAAGTTCCCTGTCAGAGAATATGATTTGAAACTGTTTTCTCCCACTCTGTGAGTAGCAGTTTCACTTTCTCGTGCTGTCGTGCTGTCGGGTGCCCTTTCATGCAAAAACAATTTTAACTCTACCTTTAGTTTCCTCTTTCAGACACTGTTGCCTAATTCAAGGTCACAAAGGTTTACCCTGCTGTGCTTTCGTCTAAGATTTTCAGTATTAGCCTTTCCATTTAGGTCTTTGATCCATTTGAGTTAGGTTCTCCACCCCCAGTGTCCTTTTGCATGTGAGCTTATTGCTGCTCCGGCATTCATGCCAACAGAGTTGCAAATGCAGTAAGTAAAATAATGCAGGGAAGTCTTTGTTATTTGGCTTGCGTATTCATCTGGGTATACTAGAGAAACAAATTTTTAGACACTCCTATGTGTATAAGAAAAAGGTTTATATACAAGCGCAATTGAATATTAAGAAAATGCCCCAGCCCAGTCCAGATTAAGTCCTTAAATCCAATATTAGCCCATATTTCCAATACCAATCTATAAAGCCCTCTTCAGACTCATGAAATACATGCAATGCTCCCGAATGCAGGAGGATCACAGGCCAGTGGGTGGGAAGTCTTGCGGATCCAGTGGAGTTGAAAGCATCTCAGCACTGGCAGGGGTCTCCACGTGGCTTCTCCAGCTTCAAGGGTCTGGTTGCACCGGGGCAGGTCCATGTGGCTTCTCCAGCTCCCAGGGCATAGCGCCCTGTGTCTTGCGGGACAGTTTCCCAGGGAGTGAGCAGAGAGAAAAGTGTCTCCTGCCTCCAAGGAGGAAATACTGGAGTTGCCAGAACTCTCAGGAAACGGCCATGCCCAGACAAGAGGACTCGCTGGCTATATACCGATTGACAGACCAGACTCCACCCCTTAACTCTTAATCCTCTCAAGTCCTAAACTGACACCAGATTATATGACCTCCACAGTTTGTGAAGCCCTCATGGTGTAGTGATAACACATTGGGCTGCTAACAACAAGGTAAGCAGTTCAAAGCCCCCAGCTGCTCTGCAGGAGAAAGTTTTCTGCACCCATGAAGAGTTGCGTAGTCATGGAAACCCACTAGGGCAGTTCTCTCCTGTCGTGTAGGGTCACGGTTCGATGGCAGCCAGTTTTGTTTTCTTTCTTTAGTGTGTAATAGATTAAGTACATCTGTGAACATTGAAGTCTTGCAGGTGATTCACAAAAAGAGCTGACTCGTTCCACTTACACAGTGTGCAGCAGTGATGCGTCAGACCAAGCGGCGCGGTGGAAGAAGCCGCACTGGCCGGAAAGATGAAGCTTTCCCCATCAGCTCCATTGGTTTTGACATGCCTCCTGGCATAAGAATAGAGCATTGGCCCCAACTCTGCCCTCTAAGCAAGTGAATGGCTAAACCATCCAGGGGGTGACCTGATCTCTTTTGAAGAGCTCAAGGTTTGGAGGCTTGACAGTTTCCCTCTCTCTTTTAATCTGGTTTTATTATCGCTCAGGAGCCAAGACAGTTTTCTGCTGTCCAATCTCCTCCTCCAGCTTCCAGCCTTGAGTCAGAAGGGACATAAAAGAACTGCTACAAAACAATAGAAAGCCTTTTTAAAACGAAATAGTAACACGTGGTGCTCGTGTTTCTTGACATATCCTCTGTCTAGGTCTGTAACATTTTAACACTTTTACCCCTTACTAATTGTATGTGTTGTTACTAGGAGTACCCATGTGTGAAGGCCTGGTTTCCATCTCTAAATCTTGTCTGAAGAATTCCCAGCTCCTCAGTTTATGCTATGTCAAAATGGCAGCTTTGCACCCTTGATGACAGGCTCCGATCAGGTTCCTTTTCGATGTTATTTAGGTTCTGGGGACAGAGGAAAATTTGAAAGGGGCAAGATCAAAGCACAAGGTGCATGGGGCGGGGTTTCCCTAGGAAACTCATGGGATAGCCATGCTACCTTTGAAGAATGACTTGTTGGAAAAAATGCCGTGGCACAACTTTCTGGCCCTTGTCAAACCAACATAGCCTTCCATTTTCTTAAAACTTCCTCCCAGTAAGCCCTTAAAAATCACCCTGAGAGTGTCCTGTGAACTAGTCTCCTAAGATGGCCCCTTTGGAGACCCCAAACAGCCATCCTTACCTTCGGGGAAGCCTCTCTGCCTGGAATTGAACCGGCCCCACACAGACCCTGGGAAGCCGTGGGTTGGAACAGATTTTTCTTGCTGGATTGTATTGATAAATTCAAGACTCGTCCTGGTTAGGGTTCATTCCATTCAATTGTCTTTATTAAGTTCAGTCTTGTTTAAAAGACTGATGACAGGATGATCCCGTTGAGCTAGCTGATCTTTGTGCAATGCTCTTGGCACTCGTTAACCTGAAAGCCAAAGTTTTGAGGCTAAGATGTTTGCTCAGAATAAAAAATAATGAACCATGTGAGCTCCTAACTTCACTAGCTGTCCTACAACCCTCACCCCTTCTGGACATCAGCCAGTGTCTCCGTTCCCAAGGTGGATCTTCCCTCTGTTGGATTGTCTCCCCAAATGGGTGATACTTCTCCCTGCTGGGTGATCTGAGGTGCCCTCCAAGCAGATAGCTATGTTATATCCTAGATTATGGGCTGTAGCACACAAGTTTTGCATTGCAGAGGGGTGGGAAGGGGGGACCGGCAGTCCAAGCAGACTTTGGGAGCCCAGGCTCTAATGGCTCAGCTTTAAGGTCTTCCAGCTCCTTCTTAGCATATTTGATCCATCTCGAAACTGCTGTTTTATTCGGGCAGCTCTCCTATTAGCTTGTTGCAAGCATCAATGATTTGGAAAGATTTCCACTTGAGTTGTGTTACAAATTTGTTGTCAGCCTTGATCTCAAAAGTCCCTTTTCCCAAGGCACCAAGAGTGTGTTTTTCTTTCTTTGAGACTTACCTGCAGGCATCCACTGAGACGTGGCCCCCCGGCAGCAGTACTTTCTGATTTTCCCTTGTTTTCCAGAAGCGACGCTTTGGGTCATTTTCAGAAGCTCTGACTCTTTGGTTTAAAGGTGTGCGATGGCATGACTACTCACTCTTAAAAACATTGCTAACCCTCTGTACAGGTCTGGAGCACGAGCACCTGTGAGTTTGTCCGGACTCTGAATGGGCACAAGCGAGGCATTGCCTGCCTGCAGTACAGGGATCGGCTGGTCGTTAGCGGGTCCTCGGATAACACCATTAGGTGAGTAGCACTGACTTCCCGGGCAGGTTTTCATTGTCCCGGTGTTGTCACCCTTTTCCTAATGCGCTAAAGACTCAGAATAAATGGGATATTTCAGAAAGAAAACTTTCAACAACAAGAGAAACCAAAAAAACAAACCCATTACCACCGAGGTGGTTCTGACTCATGGTGACTGTAGGGCAGGATAGAACGACCGCTGTCAGTTTCTAAGACTTTAAATTGTGACACAAGTGGACAGCCTCATCTTTCTTCCATAGAACGGTGGGTTCAAATCGCTGGCCTTGTGGTTGGCAGTTCAGTGTCTCGCCGCCTATGCTACCAGGGCAGGGCGCCTTCAGAAAACTGTAGGTAACTCTAAGTAATCTATTTGGCTGCAATACTATTGCAGAACTGTACACCCGAGTGTTCCAAGCTTCCCCGGTATGTAAGCTTTTAAACCTCCACTCCATGCAGGATCACTGAGCACCACCTCAGCACACAGTGAGACGCTCCAGCCGGCTGACTCTTGCAGGCTGCGAGCCACCCTGCCCCCGCTGAGCCTCCAACCCCGAGTCCCAAACCCAGGGCAGGCGCTTTATGTCTCTCTCCCAAAACTGCGTCATGAAATCAGCTTCTCTTGTTTCGTCATTTGTTTTACCTCTTGTTTTTCTTCCTTTGCTTCAATTTCCTTACTTTCTAATAATTGTGGTCATCCTTAAACATTGTATTTCATATTAAGAATTTCCCTGAGTTACCTTTTCAGTCATTCAAAGTCAGTTTTCTTTTGCAACACATGATTGACATCTTAACACAAATAACTAACTTTGGGACTCATAACCAAGTAGCTTACTGTACGCACAAAAGAGGGTAGTTTAAAGTTTTATTTAAAATTTTTTTCATAAATCATTTTATTGGGGGCTGGTACAACTCTTATCACAATCCATCCATTGTGTCAAGCACATTTGTACATTTGTTGCCCTCATCATTCTCAAAACATTTGCTTTCTACTTGAGCTCTTGGTATCAGCTCCTCATTTTTCCCCCTCCCTCCCTCACACTTGATAATTTGTAAAAAAAAAAAAATTTTTTTTTCATGCCTTACACTGTCTGATGTGGCCCTTCACCCACTTTTCTGTTGTTCGTCCCCCAGGGAGGAGGTTATATGTAGATCATTGTGATCAGTTCCCCCTTTCTTCCCCACCTTTCCCTTACTCTCCTATTATCGCTACTCTCATTATTCGTCCAGAAGGGTTTATCTGCCCTGGATTCCCTGTGTTTCCAGTTCCCATCTGTACCAGTGTCCATCCTCTGGTCTAGCCAGACTTGTAAGGTAGGACTGAAGTCATGATAGTGGGGGAGGAAGTTTTTGTTTTATAAGTGAGAAAAGAGCGTATAGCAAAAGAAAGAAAGCTGACTCTGACTGCTAATAATTTTTACCACTTTCGGTTTTAAGATACCATACAAGTCAGCTTGAACTTTGAATTGTTTTGTTGTATCCATCAGGCTTTGAGGTTTGACTGAAGCCTTTCACTTCCTTGTTGGAATCTGAATTCACAAGAATTAATAATGAGTTTTACTGTCCCAGCTACAGATGGGAACCACTGTGGGACCATATTGGCAGCGCTGAATGGGTCTGCTCACAGTAGATTGGCAAAATGAGTATCTCTTAACATGGATTAGGTTTGCTGAGTATTAACTATGGTTAATGCTCCCTGGATATATGATTGGAGCTACCGGTGGAGAGGCCACCATGAGGTCAGAAGAGAGTGAGTTTGCCAACTTGGCTTTGTATGTGGTAGTTGCTATGATTTACTTTTGAAAATCATGTAGAAAAACAATAGAAGGAAAAACATGTAGAGAAAACAACAGAAGGGGAAGTCTCCAATTGTTACTCAAATTGCTCTGCAAATCCTTTGCTGGACTTAGCCATTAGGATTGTATTTCTCTGACATTGCATCTACTTAATACGAGTCTCCCACTCTGATCCTATCGACTGGACAACCCACCATCAACTAAGGAGATGGTCCTCTAGTTCCAATCGCAGCCAACCTCAAACTCAAGGCGAGAAGTGCCAGGGGTGGATGCTGCCCCCTGGATGGACGAGCTCCCCGTCCCACCCTACATACTCACGTGCTCTTTCTCCTTCACTATCTGCGTGCCTCCCCTCTCCACCCCCAGGGAAGTCATTCCAAGACCATTGAGCTGCATACAGCTACTCAGGCATAAAGAGCAAACCAAAACTGTCGCTGTCATGTCGATTCCAAGTCATGGTGACCCCCATATGTTACAGAGTCCAAGTTCTCCCTAAGAGTTTTTTTTTACTGCGATCTTTATAGAAGCAGAACTCCAGGCCTTCCTTCATGTGCCATTGTATGGGTTTGAACACCAGCCTTTTAGGGGTTCTTGGAGTGCAGACCGCCTGCATCACCCAGGAGCCAGTTAGCAAGGGAACGCTTTAGGAATGAACTGTAATCAAAGTTTTTGTTGTTGTTGATCTGATTTAAGGAATGATACAGGCACATGATTTCATGAAGTTTCAAACTGTATAAAGCAAAATAAAATGCAGAGTAAGACTTACAAAGTAGTGCTTTAAAACCCGGGTTCTAGAGATGCGTGTATACAGCTGTGACTACGGGAGTGTGACAAAATGTGGTGGTCTAGGTTAGCGAAGCTTCCGTGTGGGGCATGCGCAAAGCTGTGATGCGGGTGCGAGCCATGTTTCACAGAGCACTGGTTTCCCTTCAAGGCTGTGGGACATTGAATGCGGTGCCTGTCTCAGAGTCCTAGAGGGACACGAAGAACTGGTCCGTTGCATCCGGTTTGATAACAAGAGGATTGTCAGTGGGGCCTATGATGGGTATGTTTTCCACCTTTCCGATGTGTTGCTATGACTGTATCAGGAGGAAAGGCGTGCTGGATGGTGAGGTGCTGTGCGAGGCCCTTTCTGCAGAAAGGGTGGATGGCAGGTATCACTAGGCCCAGGGTTGGGTGAGCACGGACAGCCAGGCCTGAAAGCCGCTCTGTGCCTCTTCCGCTTCGGCTCATTTGGACATTGTAACCGTAAGTTCAGGGAGTAGTTTAGCATGTGCAGTGAACTTTGCCTTAGCTCTAAATTAAACCAGGCTTGGGTGTATTGTGTGTGAGTTAAATGGTGAAATATGTTTCTTGCCCCCTTTTGCTAAATTGAACCAATCATCTCAGGAAGCCTCACGACCTCGTGACTGAGCGAACGGCACCCATAAACCTTTCAAGATGACCGATGTACATCTCACAAATGGTCTCGGTGATCTGTTTATAGGCCTGCTAGTAACTTCCAGCATTTGCGTCCTTGGGACAAAGGTATCCTTGGAATTTCACACAGAGCCCTCGCCTCTGTCAGCAGCACCTCCTCAGCCCCCGAGAGCCCCCTGATTAATGAATTTGGTGACATACATTATCACGTCAGGAATTGGAAGTCAGATAACCCGAAGTTGTTTTCTTGTCTCCCTTAAAATAACATTTCTTCAAAATTTCAGCCATTCGGAGAATGTGCAGGTGCTCCCCCCTCCCCCTCCCGCTCCTCAATCCAGTGTGCCTGGGGCAGATGATTTGTGAAAACATAAGCACGTTCCCCCGCGAGGGCTCTTTTCATTGGCGGTGGTGTGGGTGAAAGCTGTAGTGTTTATAACAGACTGTGTAAATGGATGTACCACTTTAATTTTTCTACTCACGGCCATCTTTTTCCCTTTCTAGGAAAATTAAAGTTTGGGACTTGCAAGCTGCTCTTGACCCTCGAGCCCCCGCGAGCACCTTGTGTTTGCGCACGTTGGTGGTATGTGATATGTTGACATGGGCATTGGGGGGCGGGGGGGGGGCGTATCCACCTGGGTAGAACCCGGGAAAGTCTGAATATCTCACAGCATGTCTGCAGAGAGCTTCATGGTTCTGTTAATTTTGTTTCACTAAGCTCAGACTATTTGACAGTTACTAAGGAGTGGGCCTGTCATTTAAAGCATGGAAGCAGGCGCTCTCATTGTAGATTGACAGGGCTCTTCCTAAGTCCACCGGCCTCCTTTGGGTGGAGCCGGGAGGTGTGCTAATAATAGGGATCTCTGTGGTTGCGTTGCACTTTTACACATTCTGCATTAGTAGGATATTTTTCCCAATATGTATTCTTGTTTAACACATTCGGGATACATTATGTATTTATTTTGTTTCAGCAGTTTTACTAAACTCATTTCTGATAGTCTGGTTGATGCTGTTGTATGTCTTAGGTGTCATAATGGGCCTGTTCTGTTGTTTTATCATTGAGTTTGATGTTGGCTCTAGCTTCCGAGATCTTTGATCATGTTTTGAGAACAGTCTGGTTCTCACACTGTGTCAAGAGTGGGTATTCAGTATTATTGCTTACCTTTGTAAGACTGCTCAGAGATGATCACATCGCTTCTTCTTTCACATACCGAGGGGCCAGGATCTAGGATCCCAACCTCAGTAACAGAAAAGATCCGGAAGGGAAAGGGTGGCTGTGTCGGGAGTAGAGGACAGAGCTCCCTGAGTTCTGGACATGGGTCCAGAAGCCGATGTGAGATCCCTTGTGGAGAGAGGAGGAGGATGCTGTGGTTCCCGTTTTACTCATTAAACTGTTAAATTTCATAGGAACATTCTGGACGTGTATTTCGGCTACAATTTGATGAATTTCAAATCATCAGCAGCTCTCATGACGACACTATTTTGATTTGGGATTTCTTAAATGTGCCTCCCAGTGCCCAGAATGAAACCCGTTCTCCCTCCAGAACATACACTTACATCTCCAGATAACAGTCTGCACTTTGTACCCATTTCAGGTGAGTGCATCCTGCCTGTTCAGTTTTGCTGATTGCATTCTTATTTCTTTGGGGGGCAGTTTTGTGGTTTGGGTTTCTGGGTGATGTGACACAAGGTGATGGTATGTATTAAATGGGTCGACTTTCTCTGAGTTGTAGTATAAATTCTGGACACACACAGGTGCGATTAGAACCAGGCTCCGGCAGGCCTCCCTCCAGTGACTTGTGTTGCCGTGTCTCTGCGTGGACAGGAACTGCCCCGCTTTCAGTCAGCAGTAACCGTTGCACCACCCCGGGACGCAAAGATCTCTATAGTCATCAAGAGGGGGCTCTGTTGGAATCCTGCATATTGTGGGATTTCACGTGGAAAACCTATGGGAATTCTGTTACTTAAAAAACGATATTTTCGTAAATGACTTTCCAGGGCATATCAGTTTAACAACAAAAAGTTCCCAGAATTCTGTTCACAGGTAAAGGAATTTTAATTTTCATTTCCATTCAATCTTTAATTTACAAAAAGAAAATCACCACCAAGTAAGCACTAAAATTTCACCCCGCCCCAAACACTGTCACTGTTTCCCAGGAGATAAATCAGAAGTACTTACCTTCTGATAAGTTTTTATTGTCCTTCTGCTAAATTGAAGTATTTGTTGAGGGGGCACCAAACCCCTTCTTCGTCCATGAGCCGCAGCAGGTACCCTGAGAAGCAGCAGCCTTTCCTCTGCCTGCAGGCAGCTTAGAGCCGCCACAACCGCCGAGGTAGGTCTGTGCTGACGACCAAGGGATCTGCCCCGGAGCATGCAAGCACACTTGCTGTGTCCTCGGAAGCTGATGACCGTGTGCGTTTAGAGCAGTGGTTCTGAACCCTGGGGAATTTTGTATGGGGCCAGTGAATCTTATCCGCATTTGCACCAGAAGACATTGTGATTAGTAAAGCTCCTATCTATTTTTTTTAAATTGCTTGATTCGTAATGGTTTTTTATCCTTAAAGTCTTTTCTGCTCATTTGTGAAGAGTATTAAAAAACCCATCTACAGAATGGTGGTGATTTGATTTAATGTCAAGCTTGGGAACCACTGATTACCTCGAGTGTCAAGTCGCCACCTTTCCATAGACTCTGCTTTTCAGGATTGTAACGTTCAATCAGGGATTGTCCTTCGGGAAGTTTGTCTTACCCAGAGTTGGATTATCCAGCTCCTGGAGCGTATTGGCCCAGTGTCTGGCGCCCCCCACTCCCACCTCCCCACACACACTTTTTATTAAAATAAGCTGCCTGTATACTAAGAACGGATTTTACATTTCAGAATGTTTGGGAAGAAAAGTTAAATGAGCAATAGTATTTTATGACACATTTAAAAAAATGATATGAAATTCAAATTAGACTGCTCATGAAGAAAGTAGTTTTGGAAGACAGCCGCAGTCATTCCTGTACACATCGTCCCTGGCTCTTGGTGCTTCAGTAGCAGAGTGGAGTGTTTGTGACAGAGACCATCTGGCCCACAGCATCTCAGATATTTACTCTAATGTCCTGTAAGAAAACATATGCGAGCCTCTAGTCTTGCCACTCTGTTTATTCCTGAGAAGCCATGGGGCTGCATCACAAGTGACAAATGCCTGTCTTTCTGCTGCGGAGTCTGCTGGGTCAGGAGTGGCTAGCCGCAGCGCCGCCTTCAGAAGGGATGTGGGATGAGTACCATGATGTCTGCCTTGGCTGGGAGGTGAGCTGAGGTGGCCCATAAACCACGATTGTCTTGCTGTTCCAGATCTCAAGTGCCTTGTGATGGGAGCCATCTATCTCCCTTGGTATTTCCTCTCTGGATAGCTCCTAGGTCAGTTGGAAAAGCCATGTCAGGATGATTAATCATAGAGGCGGAAGCCAGTGTCTCATGAAGCTAGTGTTTCTAGGAACCGTTCAAGGAAGATGCAGGGAAGGAAGGCTGGTTTCCATAGCCCTCCAGCCCAGCCTCCTTCTGTCTACTAGTGAGGGCAGTCTTAACCCTGGCTCGGCCCTGCTTCTGCTCATGCCTCCCTGCTGTCTTCAGGATCGAGCCTAGTGAAGGAGTTTGGCCAGCCAGAGGTTCAACATGTTTTTATCTTTCCTCTTTCTCCCTCCCACCCCATCCTGGTCTCCCATTATTCCCTTCCAAAAATCCTGTCTCCAACTAAATGGAATTCAGCTGGCTTCCCTGACCGCATAGTAGTAACGCACACCCCCCTTGCGTGCACTCTTGGTATTCCCACTCACCCTGCCTTCCACTGTTACTTGGTCATCTGGTTATTTGGTTGTGACATTTTTTGCTTATGTGTCTCTTTCACAAATCGTAGGAGCTCCCTTTTTTCCTGTAACCCAGTATCTAGTCTAGTCTAATCTCTAGTGTGTTCTGAGCACACATTGATGTTTATCGTGCAGATGCTCCCCAGGGGCCAACATGATAGAGTTGTGCCCCTTTTCTAGGGCCCCGTGAAAGAATTTGTCCCATAGTCATTAAATATTTGTGAGACTGGTGTATTCGTTTAGTTACCTTCATAAAACAGATAGAAAAAAAACTCAACAAGCCCGCCCCTACACTGACCTAGACCTACCTTTGCTTGTCTGCCCTGTTAAGGTAGACCAGACCCCCTTGTAGTGTGTGCTGTCAAGTTGATTCAAGTTCAGGTGAGTCGCGTGTCACAGCGAGCAGGTGCCCCACAGGGCTTCCTGGACTGCAGTCTCTGCAGAAGCAGATCCACAGGTCTTTTCTCCTGCTGTGCCACTGGGGGAGTTCAAACTGCCCACCGCTTGCCTGCCAGCTGAGCACCAATCAGGGCCCTCCTGGTTTTTTTTGTTATTTTGTTTCTTTAGGTCAAGTTTATTGAACTATGATTTTGAAAAGCAGGTTGTTTCTTCGAGTGAGCTTCAAGAGTTTCTGGAATGCTGTTGTTAGGTGTCTTCGAGTCGATTCTGACCCGTAAGGGCCGTCTGCCCTGCCGAGCAAACCCCACTTAGTCACAGTTGTTTCTGTGCTTGAGCCCATGGTTGTAGCCACAGTGCCCAGCCTTCCTCTCTTCCTGCCCTCTGCTTCACCCAACACGAGGCCTTTCTCCAGGGACTGCTCTCCCTGGCAACATCCAGGGTACAGAAGACAACGTCTTGCCAGCCTTGCTTCTTAAGGGGCACTCTGGCCGTAGATAAAGGAATTTTTGTCTACAATGAAGCCTTTCGTATTTAAAATGCTGCGTGACGAACTTTTACAAATATACACATCCCTGAAACCTCCGTACAGTCGCGCTAGAACATATGTGCCACTCTCAGAAGTGTCTTTGTGTACCTTGTTAGCTTGTCCCTAGCCCCACCTTGGCCACCACTGACTGCTTCCTAGCACAATGCTAGTTTGCATTTTCTACAATGACACAGTCTAGTCACTAGCCGTCTGCGACTGCTGAATGCTTGAATCATGATTCATGTAACCGGAGAACTGAATTTTTAATTGCATCCAATTTTAATTTGTTTATACTTAAGTTTAGATGAGCACACGTTGGCTATTGACCACCATGTTTGGACCACTGTAGTTTGAGTTGTGATTTCGTTTGGGTTTTTACATTTAGGTCTTTGATCTGATTAGAGTTAGTTTTTGTATCTGGTGTGTAATTAGGGGTCAATATTCTCGTTTCTAGCACTATGCGTTCGCAAGACTCTTCCTGTTGAGAATTGCTTTAGCACCTTTGCAGAACTATATCATGTCTACTCATGTATAAGCCGAGCTTTGCCAGCACACTGTAATGCGGTTTTTGTGGTAATCCGGTGCCTCGGCTGATACTCGAGTACGTACAATAAGTGACCATTGCATGTAGACCTATTTCTGGATTCTCTTTCGTGTTCTCTGGTTGTCCTTCACCAATCTAATACCAACCACGTTGTCTTATTTTAGTTTTATATTAAGTATTGAAAATATAAAGACCACCCGACTTTTTCCTTCTTACTACAAATGGCGTTGACTGTGCTGAGACCTTCAGATTTTTTGTATTCTTTTTTGAATTAGATTGTCAAGCTCCATAAAGAGAATTTCCATCTTAGGAATGGTGTTTCACCGTTTTTAGTGTCTCATGCATCTCTGGTGAAATTTACTCCATTCTCCCCCCCACCTTACTGGAAGCTCTGAAAATGCCTTAATCTGTTTCTCTAACTTGTGTTAGCTGCGCTTCCTTCGTGCTGTGTTTGCCACGTAGCAGACGCTCAGACCCCAGGAGACGGACCAGTACAGCTGAGGGGTAGACTTGGGTGGATAGCTGGTGCGTGCACCTCTTTGGGATGTTTGATAGACCTGTGTGTCTCAGCACTTGGTTTCGAGAGGCCACACAACAACAGCTCAGATACGGGGAGCACTTCTTTCCCCTGGCATATTGAGTAGATCAAGAGTAGGACACAGGAAACTTTCATAAACTGGGCAAAGTGACCTGACACTGACACAAGAGCCCTTGAGTTGCAAGAGCTCCCACAGACCACCGGTGCCGCCCCCTCTGGCTGCTCTGGTGGAAACACCTCCGGGGCCTGTCCCTTCCAGCCATCGCCTTGTGATGACACAGGATTGTAATCAACCGAGAGAATCTTCCAGCTTGTCAAGGTGGTGGCTCCCTGTATCCCAGCACAAGTGGTTTCTCTTTGCAAAATGAATTGCTTTTGACAAACTTGGCGATCAAGTTGATAGATTTTACTGCTCCTTTCCAAATACTTTTATTATAATGCGAAAAATTATTACCATGTGATATAAGATGTTTACGTAAGACAAACAACCCTAGTGTTAATTTAACCTTGTAAAATTTTCACCCCAAATATCAGGAACTATGCCAATAGATTTGTTTGCCAAGCCTTTGTCTTTTAAGTCACTGACTTTTAAGACAGAGTCAGCAAAAACAAACAAACAAAAAAACACAAGGGGAAGATGGTTAATGGATGGTGTGGCCAAATGGCACCACACTAGCCTCAAGCATAGCAGCAGTGGTGAGGGTGGCACGGGGCTGGGCAGGCTTTTGTTCTGTTGTGGGCAGGGTTGTTGTGAATCGGAACCAATTTGATGACGCCTAATGACAATCAGTCCTGGTGGGGTGGGGTGTGTGTGTGTACGTGCACACACGCTTGCTCAGAATTCCTTATTTTTCTTGAGACAATATAGCATCATTGAGTACATTCAGCAGTTGAAAAGATGTATCAGACAAAAGAAAATTCATTCATGGTTCACCACTGTTCAATCTTTTGTGTTTACCTTTTTAAAATGATAGCTTATAAATGTGTATGTTGATTTTAAAGTCCCCTCCTCTTTCTTCATTATGAAACTGCTACAATAATTGTCATTGAGAGTAATCATTTAAATGATCATTCCCACTTGTTATTACTAATGTCCCCGTCCCACCCACCCCCTACTTTTTGCTTTTATCAAAAATCTTGCCAAGCTCATTCTTCTAGAATAATTTTTTGTCCAGCCTTTATTAATTTTAGAACTGTCAAGAACTGACCAGAAGGTCTTTGGTTTAAAGCTGGAGGCATTGGCTCCTGTCCCCTCCAGGGGAGCAGGTTTGAGTGCCCGCTTCTAATCTCTGGGTACTTGTCAGCCTATTGAATGTCCTTAGTGGAAAGGCAGTGGCGAGTGAAATGCACTCTGTTTCAAGTTCACTGAAGAGACTTCGTGCTAGAATTACTGGACATCTTAGAAATTGACAATCCTTTAGGAAAAGGTTTCTTAAAGAGATTTTTTTTTTTTTTGAGGAAAAAGTTGTAAAAACCTTTGAAAAACAAACAAACCTAGAGCTGTTTTTAGATCTTGTAAACCAATGACGTAGTACAGTGTTTGAAAAGAGGTCGTTACTCATTGGCGATTTGGATTTGGACACAACGTGAGTGAAATTTAGAGCAGAAAGGTCAACCTGCGTCACACACAGTAGTGACACAGAGCTTGATGGCTGCTGTTGGAGGTGTGTGCATGTATTTGTGTACATATTTACATACATGGATGACAGCAGAAGAAGTGATTTAAGTGTGTCTTTTACTCAAGGCCATAGTTAAAAAATATGGAATATTCCGTGATCTTTCCTGCACGGTATGGTTCTTTTAAATATAAATCTTGATTGTTATGGTTGATGAGGGCTCTTGGGTGGGCATCAAACAGCTCCTGGAAGGCTCACTGGAGAAGATAATCAACATACAGCTGACTAATGAGCATCTTTTGTCATGTGTGCGTTTCTTAGCCATGGCGCTGGAAGATGATGGGCCATTAAGTCAGATCGCTCTGTGAATTGCCTCTGTGCTACTTCCTGGTTGGCATTTTGAACTAAGCCTATGTCCTTTCTGAACCCCAGTTCTCAAATTGTGAAGTGGGTATAATATGGTTTCTGCCTCACAAAGTTATGGTGAGGTTTAAATAAATATAATGCCTTGTATATAGTATGCACAACACTTTGCACTTCTATTTTGGATGCTGACTGTGTGGAAATGGATTGTCTCTTCTCTGTGATATTTGGATGAGGGTGTGTATCTGTGGTGAATGTAGACCCTAGTCTAACCATCCACATACTCATTTTTCTTTCTTTCAGGGTTTCCTAGTCTTGAACTACTGGCTACATGGCTACCAAATGCCTGAGAGAGTTCGTTCACAGCTGAGTTATGAAGCTGGAGTTGGTTCTAGATGCTGGGTAGATTCAGAGCAGCCGAACTTTGCAAGTACCGACATTTCTCACCTGACTGCTGGCCTCTACTCTGAGAAGGATACCTTAGCTTCATGACTTCAAATAAAACAGAAGCCCATTCCCCCTCAACAGCAAACACAATCTAATGCTTCAAATGTAAATCGTTCACACAAAAGGAACAAGCGGCTGTTTTACCGAAGAAGATCGACCATCCAGAGAAGACTTGGCCTCTAATTTATACTGCTTTGCACTTTGGTGTGATAGTGAGGAACAGCATTGTTGTCGGTGGGATTTTGGGTGCCAAACACCTACCCAGGATGCCCAGGGCTTTCCTCTCCAGACGGCAGCATTCTCTTCCTGACCATCCAAGACAGTATGAACTCTCACTCGTCTTAGGAGCATGTTGGACAATGGGAAAATCTTTCTGGATTGTTTTAGTAATATTTTTTGGATTATACTTTTCTTTCTGAACCAGTTTCTTTTAATTTAAAGAACTATAAGCCTCGTTATATTACCCCCCACAGGTAATGTAGCAGCTTTCTTTGAACTGTTCTCTGTTCTGTCTCCTGATATTTGGTAGAGTAACACCTTTACATGTGTGCTTGCCTCCTAATTTAAAACCCCGTGTCCGCATGTAGATAATAATGTACATATGGTGGAACCTCAAGGCCGCTGGAGTCAGGGCCCCTGTGTCTGAGACACTGACGACGAGGGCATTCACATTCGGCCACAGCGGGCCTGGCTGACCCCAGGGGTAATGTGGATTCCCTTGAACCCTTCCTGCAGTATTCACACGGTGTTTTTATTTTGTTGTCACGGTGTGTGTGTGTGTGTGTGTGTGTGTGTGTGTGCGCGCGTGTGTATGTATGTGTTTTAAATGGGAATCTTGTTTTAAGATGTAATTTCTAAAGTTTAACACAAATTAAAATGTTTTATTTGTTGTGAAGTATATAACAATAGAGAGGTACCTTAACTTCGTTTTGTTTTGGGGGTGGTGGTGGGGTCGGTCCCTTGAACGTACACTTGAGTGCTAGTGGGCATCTCCCGTAGTATTCATCTGTTTCACTGTCAACAATACAGCTCTGTGTGTTGGTGACCCAGGGAGGGACAGAGAGGAAACTTGTGTTGACTGGGTGTCCCCAGCTCTAGAATCACTGTATCCTGGCCCACCGCAGGAGCCACAGACTGCATTTGCCCGGGGGTCAGCAGGGCCTCCCTCCTAGTATGTGAGCCTGGCTTATGAGGGCAGTCTGGCTCAGAATTCTATTCTGAGTGGACCCAAGGCCTCGAGCTTGTGAATCCCTCCCCCTCCCCCACTCCCACCCCTGGAATTTGTGGTTATTTAGCTGTGGCCCCAGCAGGTTCTCTGAGCACCTGAGTACACCGTGCCCCAAACGTGTGAGCGATACTGCCACACTGACCATGCATGAAGAGGACCCTGCTGTCCAGCCAGCCTTCCTCTTGCCTCATTCAATGCTAGGCTTTGATTTACCCCTGTTATTCCCAAAGATCAAGGAATGTCGGTAACATTTTTAAAGGACCAATAAGCCCCGCCCCGCGCCCCCCCCCCCCCCCCCCGGTAATGAGGGTTCTCCCTGGGGGAGCACACCTGCGCTGCTAAAGGGACATGCTGGGCTCAGCTCAGTCCTTTGCATTGCCAATGGTGTGGGGATCAACATGTGTGAACATGATTTATACCGGGATGGTGTGGCTTCCTAGTTGCCCCCGACCCCCCCAACCCCCGTTTTTCACATGCATCTCCCCCTCCCATGTGCTACTTGATGGGTTTCTGTTTTTGAGAGGTTAAGTCTCAGAGTGTAAGGAACAAATCGCCGTGGACCTTAGGTGGCCACTGTAAGTGTGACGGTAGTGTGGCAGTGCGTGGCCCTTTCCCTGCTCCTCACCTAAGAGTTTTCATAGCAAACTGGTTAGGAAAGCTCGGGGCAGGGCGTGGGGCAGGGGAGGCAATTCTTTGCAAAGGATAGACTCTCTGCTGTTGTTTTTGCATGTCTCATAACGTCTCTCCTGGTCCTTGGGAGGTCATGGCCTTGGAATATGCACACGGCCTCTGAACTGTGCCCACTAGATGAGAGCAGGGCACTTGAGGCCGAGGAAGTGCGACGGGCTGGGGTGACGGTAGGAAGTCCCACCAGACTCCGGGCTTGATTTTGCTTCGAGCAGCTGTAAGTTACTGCTGCAGTCATGTCTCAGAGCTCTC
Organism: Tenrec ecaudatus; assembly: GCF_050624435.1. NCBI lineage: Eukaryota > Metazoa > Chordata > Mammalia > Afrosoricida > Tenrecidae > Tenrec > Tenrec ecaudatus. Next base: position 185,744,685 of record NC_134531.1, on the reverse strand, counting down.
AGCTAGTCTACTTCTAACTTGTAATTAATTATGTTTGCCAATTACCTGTTGGAAATAAATTTGTGTCTGAACAGCTATTGATACTGTTAAATTGTACAGATATTATTCACGACAGCTTTGTACTGTGGAATGTGCTTAATAAAAAACAAAACGTTTGACCTTTGTCCAATAAATTGCTAAGTAATGTCAATAAATCAAGTGTGAGTATTAGGCAGTACACCTAATCTGGCTTCATGCAATTGTTACTCCAGCTGCTAATTCAAAGCCAATACTCTTAATAAAGTGTTGCAATACTCTGACATTGTTAAGGAATTTTTCGGGGGTGGTGGGGAGGGGCCACGGCAAAGAACTCTGTGCTCTCAGTAACTCAGTGACCTACGATTAACGTGTGTAGATTTCAAAGCTATAACATGAAACAAGTACCGTCTCCTCTGAAAGGAAGGTGAAGACAAAGCGCCCCGGACCTGTGAGGACCTGGTACAGGGCGAGGGCACGGCAGGCTGTGGGCGGGGGGCTCCTCACATGTCCCTGAGGGTGGACGCGTGGAAATGGAAATGACTTTGGACCCTATTGTCATGAAGGATGCTGGGGGTGTGGCAGGTGGAGAGGAGCGGCCTCTTCACATTATGCTTGGAAGTGAAAGTCACACTCGAAGTGCACACATCACTGGGCAGGGTCTGAAAGCACAGAGTTTGATGCTCGGATAGTCCTGAGAAGACATTCTGGGTAGGAGCTGGATGTTTCCTATGAGCCAGTCAAATAATGTTTACCCACCCCTTTTTTCTTTAAATAAATTTTCAAGTATATAATACACATGGTTAAAAAAAACAAAAACAAGAAAGAATGAAAAGTAATTCTCCCCCTTGACCTTCAGCCCCCAAATCATTAAACCAGTTTTTGCACACCTTTCAACAGATTATTCAGGGGCTTTAAAAAATTGTGAAAAAGTGAGACCAACATGGGGTTTTTCCACAAATACTTTGCAGCCCCCTTGTCTGTGCACGGTAGTGCCACAGTGGCTGCACCTTGGCTCCTAACTGCAAGCTCAGCAGTGGCAGCCACAGGCCTCTCCGTGGGAGGCAGCGGGGCTTTGTGCTTGGAAACAGCAGGAGCTGGTCCGACCCTGTCCTTTTGAGTCACTGAGTCTGACTGATGGCAGTGAGTTTTAGGTTTCGTCTGTCCTGGCGTGCTAGACGTTGCCAGACCACGCCTCGCCGTTTTGCAAAGCTCATCGTTGGGAGAATTTAGCGCAGGGCTGTCTTCTTCGCTGGCTGCAGAGTATTTCTGTGTAAGGCCAAATAGGCCGCAGTCTGTCTGGAAACGGACGATGGAAGTGTACCCCATCCTGTAGGGTCGCTGGGAGTCGCCGTCACCTCAGTGGCAGAGTTTACTTCTGAGGGACTTTATTTTTGGCCCTCCCCCTGTCGGTGCTAAAGCACAACGAGCTGCCCTCCCGGGTTAGCTATTCCAGGAGAACAGCTAATCCAGCAGCTTCGGATAAACACGCCCGCTTTGTCCATCTCATGCAGGATTAATCCGCCACCACGGGAAATGAGCTCTTTGCACATGCTACACACCCTGGGTGGGTGTTGAAAACACGGCCAGACACAAAAGGACACACAACGTGTGGCCCATTTATATGAAACCTCTAAAATGAACTGCTCCCAAACCCAGCAGCTTGGTGTTCACCACAGGGAAGGACTGGGGGCTTAGGGCCTGATGGGCGTCAACTTGCTCTCTGGGGCGATGGAGCAGTTTTGGAAGTTGACAGTGGTGGTGGCGGCTGTGATGACTGCCACTCAATTGTACATTTAAACGGTGTTAAAATGACACATAAGACAGCTTCAAAAAGCTGGGCAATGCCATGGTTTTAATTCCATTTACCCCACAAACCTAAAGCCTGCCCCGGCCTCCCATGTATGTTCTCACGGAAAGGGCGGTGCCGAGGATTGGAATTCAGAGGAGCACCGAGGAGCTGAGAAGAGGGCGCCTTTGAGAAGTGTTGAGGGACCTGGTTGTGGGCAACAGGACACCTGGCGGTGTGGCGAGGGGCGCCGGTGCCAGCGTGCTTATGATGCGTGGGACCGAGAACTGAAAGGCTCGCGGTTTGAAACCTGTGAGAGAGGCGGCTTTCTGTTTCCGTCAAAAGTTCCAGAAATTCACAGGGCGGTTAGATCTGCCCGCCCTGTAGGCTGGCAGGGAGTCGACGTGGAGGCAGACGGAAGGGTTGCATCCAGCTCGACTGAGAACCCCAAACCCCTACCCCCCCACCCCGATTCCTATAACGCAGCAAGTGCACGGAAAACTTCCAGGTTCATTCCATTTTCCCTCGAGCTTTTCGAAGCCCCCGTAGCCACAGTCCCTGCCTTCAGGAAGCTTACATTTTAGCCGAAGAAAGAGACGATGCCCAGCGGTTTTAGAGGGCGATACAGTGCTGTGGGAGCTGGGAAGTGGGCACTGGGCGGGCGTGGTCCCGGTGACTTTTGCAGGAAGACCAGATGGAGCGGATGGAGCCAGAGGGGGCTGGGGGGGGGGGCTGAGGGGGTGGGGGGCAGGCAGTCAAGCGGAGCTTAGAAAAATGCAGAGGCCTTCCGGTGGGGATGCCCCTGGAGGCGGCTTGCTAAGGAGTGGGTGGGAAGATGGGGCGACGTCTTTGGTGATGGACACTGGCGATGCCCGCGCGTGTGCGCACACGCACACTCTTCCGGGGCCCGTTGGGTGCCCCAGGACTTGCCACAGGGCCTGTCACCCGTGCTCTGGGCCGCAGAAGCAAACGCCCACGAGCACCAGGGCTGCGCCTGGGACGGAGCGGGGAGCCCATGACAGGGGGCATCGGGGCTCCGCCCACGGCGAAAAGGCGTTTTCCAGAACGGGCTGCGAGTTTCTGTTTCAGGAAATGTCATCATGTCTCGGAGAAGGGGCGGGCAAGACAAGAGAGAGGGAGGGCGAGCGGGGAGAAGAGCGACGACGTCGTCTTCGTCGGTGCGAACTGGAGGCGCCTCGGGTCAGTGGCAGGGCAGCGACGCCGGGCTCTTTAGTGCCCCTCTGTGAATACCTCATTTCTGTAATAGTTTCTCCTACAAACAGCTCTGCCTTCTTTGGCAGATGGTGACATTCCATTAGCGTATGGAATATTTTCCAGAACCATCCGCAAGCATGTCTCTTTCAGAGGCTGGGCAAAAGCCAGGCCATGTTTGAAAAGTACATTGGGAGCGACTCAGTCATCAACAGAAGGCCGGGCGGAGGGCTTCGAACCGGTTCATTCCACCTTGACCCACCCCACTGCTGACAATCTGCATTCCCGATATACTGAATCAGAATCTATGAGCATATTTCAAGAAGACCCCCAAGTATCGCCTGATGAGGTGTATCGTATTCACCAGGGGACCGACTAGGACCAGCGTCTTCCTCAACCTAGCCTGCAGACTCCCCGGTGCCCAGCCCAGCACGCGGGAGCCCAAACCAGAGGCGGGCGCATATTCCGTTCATCGAGCACCAGTTTGTCCCAGATGGGGGTGGTGTGGGGTGTGTGTGTGTGTGTGTGTGTGTAACATACATACATGACTGACTTTTCTTGCGAAGGCCACCAACCACACAGGTAAAGAGCAGTCTCTAGTTGCTCAGGGTGCTGAGAACCAGGTTCAAAGGACAATGCCATCAAAAGGAAAATCACTGTCTGCGCCGACTCTGACTCCAGAATCCAGTTGGAGCTCCCCGTGAGGAGCTCGGCAGCGATCGGAACCCTTTCACCCTCTCCGTGTCAGGGACCATCTCGCTTCCCCTCTCACCGCGACCTCAGCTCTCCTCTCTAGTCTTTGTTGGCGCCTTGGGGCCTTGACTGATGCCGTTCCCTGGGTCTCAGAGCCCCAATGCAGCCTATCACTCATGTCTCGACTCACATGCCCACTTCTCGGGACACGCCAGGCCATCATCCCATGCATGTGATATGAATGACACGGCTCTAATGTGAGCATTCTGTTGGGTCACCTTTCTGTGGAATGGATACAAACGTGACTCTTCCAGTCAGGTGGCCAAGTAGCTGTCTTCCGGATCGCCTGGCATAGACGAGTGAGCGCTTCCAGGGCTCCCCAGCGTGTAGAAGCACTTCAATCGGTGTCCCGTCCATCCTTGTTTCTGGTTAAGCCCTTTAATGCAGGTTGGACTTCTTCCTTCAGCACCATTGGTTCTGGATCATCTTCTACCTCCTGAAATGATTATCGGTTAGTTCTTTTTGGCCTAGTACCTGTGTATTCCTTCCATCTTCTTTAAAAAAAAATAATTTTATTGGGGGCTCGTACAATTCTTATCACAATCCATCCGTCCATCCATTGTGTCAAGCATATTTGTACATTTGTTGCCATCATCATTCTCAAAACGTTTACTTTCTACCTGAGCCCTTGGTATCATCAACTCCTCATTTCCCCCCTCCCCTCCCATTACCCTCTCCCTCATGAACCCTTCATAATTTATAAATTATTATTATTTTGTCATACCTTACACTGTCCAATGTCTCCATCCACTTTTCTGTTGTCCGTCCCCCAGGGAGTAGGTCACATGTAGATCCTTGTAATCGGTTCCCCCTTTCCAATCCACCCTCCCACTACCTTCCCAGTATCCCCATTCACACCACTGGTCCTGAAGGCATCATCCGCCCTGGATTCCCTGTGTTTCCAGTTCCTATCTGTCCCATGTACCTCCTCTGCTCTGGCCAGATTTGTAAGGTAGAATTGGGATCATGATAGTACGGGGAGGAAGCATTTAAGAACTAGAGGAAAGTTGTATGTTTCATCATTGCTACACTGCACCGACTGGCTCATCTCCTCCCCAGAACCCTTCAGTAAGGGGATGTCCAGTTGCCTACAGATGGGTCTTGGGTGCCCACTCTGCACTCCCCTGCTCATTCACAATGAAGGATTTTTGGTTCGGTGATGCCTGACAGCTGCTCTCCTTGACACCTCGTGGTCACACAGGCTGCTGTGCCGCTTTTGATGCTTCCTGCATAGTGCAATGTTTTGCCCATTGAATCTTTTGATGTTGCAACTTGCATTTTTTCTGGAGGGTTTTCAGTGTAAGATGTGCTGAACCTTTCCTTCCTGTTTGGTGTTCTAACTCTAGGACTCGGCCCATTTCATTACACTTCACTTTGTCTTCTCCAGCCACCCTGCTTCTCTTCTTCCATTTGCCTTAGCTACTCTCCCATCGAGGACATGCTTCAGTCCCTTCTCATCTCCACTGTGGTCTTTCCTTTCCTGTCTTTTTAATGACTTTTCGCTTTCCTCACACAGCATGTTCTTGATGTCACCCCCCCCCCCCCCCCGCCGGTCGAGTCCTCTGCCAGGAGTGTGCAGTGCATCAGATCTCTTCTTGAGATGGTCTTGAAATTCACTGGGAGACGCTCAAGGTCGTGTTTTGGTTTGCAGACTTGTTTTCATTTCCTTCAGCTTCAGACGACATCTGCACACGAACAATCGATGGTCTCTTCCCAGTGGGCCTCTGGCCTTGTCTTAGCGGCTGAGACGGAGCCGCTCCATCATCTCTTCCCGCAGGCGAGTCCATTTGAAATGTGTGTTTTCTACACGCAGGAGTCCACGTGTCCAGTGGCTCTTTGTGTCACTGAAGAAAGGATTGTGCTAGGCAGAGGCCTTTGGCCTTGCAAAATTCTATCACGGGGTCTCGAGCTCCGTTTCTCAACAGGGCCATACTTTCCAATCTCTGTTCCCTCCTCTTTGTTTTCAACCTCTGCATTTCCAATCGCCAATAATTAATCAATGCAGCTTGATTGATTGCATGTTTGACCAATTTTCGGCTGAAGAAGCTGGTAAAATGTTGCTATGTCTTCACCAATAGCTTCAGTGGCTGGAGGCTCACTTCGAGTCAGAGCTGTACTGACCGGGTGTCCTCGCAGGTGGGTCGAGGGTTCCCTAGCAACGACAGCATGGTACTTCCATGAAATGCCTGTGTTGACGATAAATGCGACACCGTTCCTCTTGAGTCTGTCATTGCCGGCTTCGTCCACTGCATGGTAGTCTGATTCATAGGGCCAGCGCCTGTCCCTTTCAGCTCACTAACGCTAGGATATCCATCTTTATGTGGTCCGTTTCATTCTTGACCACTTCCGATTTTTCTAGATTCATACTTTGTACATTGAAATGTGTGATTATGAATAAATATTTGCAGCTGTTTATTCTCATTTTAAGTGGTGACCCAGCAGCAGAGGAAGGCCCTGAAGGCTTTGTATGATTTATGTGTTGTGTTAAGGCTTGTGAGACTGGCTATTTGGAGAAGGCGGCTCTTCCTCTGGCGTCCTTTGCGCGTCTTCTGCACGCACGGGAGGCTCATCTTCTGGCACTATCTCTGCCAAGGCTCTGCCGTTATTCCCAAGGCTTTCAGGGCTCGTGTCTATCTCCTCGCTATCCATAGATTTTAGTGGGCAGCCAATCCCTTCCCCATAGTCTGTTCTTAGGCTGGACACTCTGGTGGAACTTGTGCACCGTGCGTGACCCTGATGGTGTTTGAAATACCAGTGATGTAATTCCCTGCATCGCAGCAACAGGCAAGCCACTACAGTGGGACAAACAGACAGACAGGTGGTGGAAATAGAGATGAGCATGGGACAATCTAGATGAGTGTCCTCCTCCCAGACACCACATCCACAAATGCGTAGCTAAGTCTGTCTGGGCAAGAACAGCATGGATGTTCTTAAAACAGTTTTAAAATTGTAATAAATCATTTTATTGGGGGCTCCTACAGCTCTTGTAAGAATATGTATATCAATTGTATCAAGCACATTTGTACATATGTTGCCATCATCATTTCCAAAACATTTTCTTTCTGCTTGAGCCCTTGGTACTAGCTCTTCTTTTTACCCCTCCCTCCCTCACCCTGCCATCCCCGTAAATCCTTGATAAATTATTTTCATTTTCATATCTTACAGGGGTCTCCAAACTTTTTAAACAGGAGGCCAGTACACTGTCCCTCAGACCCGTTGGAGGACCGGACTATAGTTTTAAAAAAACTATGAACAAATTCCTATGCACACTGCACATATCTTATTTTGAAGTAAACTAAGAAACGGGCCACAAACACCAGGCAGGCTGGATAAATGGCCTCAGCGGGCCGCATGTGGCCCGTGGGCCGTAGTTTGAGGACGCCTGTCTTACACCATCTGCTGGCTGTATCCCTTCACCCTCATGTCTGTTGTCCGTCCTCCTGGGGGAAGGGCGGTGATATCAATCATTACAACCAGTTCCCCCTTTCTCTCCCTTCTCCCTCCACCTTCCCCCTACCCTCATGGTGTTGCTACTCCCATTACTGTTCCTGAGGGGTTCATCTGTCCTGGATTCGTGTGTCGAGAGCTCTTAGTACCAGTGCACAAGCTCCGGTCTAGTCAGGTTTGTAAGGTTGAACGGGGTCATGACGGTGGGAGGAGGAGCATTAAGGACTGTGTTCCATCAGTGCTACACTGCACCCTGGCTGGCTCGTCCCTCCGTGTGACCCTTCTGTGAGGGGCTGTCCAATTGTCTACAGATGGGCTTTGGGTCTTCATTCTAACTCCCCTCATTTCCATCAAAATGGTTGTTTGTTTTGGGTCTTTTGATTCCTGATACCTGATCCCGTGGACACCTCATGATCACACAGGCTGGTGTGCTTCCTCCATGTGGGCTTTGTTGCTTCCCTGTTAGATGGCCGCTTGTTTAACTTCAAGCCTTTCAGATCCCAGACACTGTATCTTTTAATAGCTGGGCAACATCAGCTTTCTTCACCACATTAGCTTATGCACACATTTTGTCTTCAGCAATCACAGAATGCCAGTTTATTAGAACAAACTGCTCTTGCATTGAGGGAGGACTTGAGTAGAGGCCCAATGTCCGTCTGCTACCTATCTACTTAACCTATAACTATATGTACATAGACCTATCCCCCTATTGTTATATATTCATATATTTACATATGCACATGCCTGTTTATACCTCTACAAATGTCTTTTGCCTCCTAGTTCTTCCCTCTGTTTCACAAGGAAGTTTTTGCTGAAGTTTATTCAACAACAGTTGCAGCAATACAGTGACAGGGAGCTGCCAGAGACTCAGAAGACGATGTGGAACAAAGGACATCATTGCTGATGTCAGATGGATCCTAGCTCAAAGCAGAGAATGCCAGAAAGACGTTTGCTTGTATTTCTCAGACTATGTAAAAGCATTCCACTGTGTGCATCAGAACAAAATACGGGTAGCCTTGAGAGGAATGGGAAGTCCAGAACACTTCATTGTGCTCAGGCGGAACTTGTAAATGGAGGAAGATGTAGTGGTGTGACTAGAACAAGGACACGCTGCCTGGTTGTAAATCGGGAAAGATGTGTGTCAGGCTTTCATCCAGTGGTAGGATTCAGTCAGTGCGTACTGGTTCTGCAGAACTGATACCTAATTTTTTTGTGGAGTTGAGAGAACTGGTTGTTAACATGGCATTTTTAATCAGGGTTCCCTCTAGGGTGGGCGGCTGTGCACAACTTTACGTCATGTCTTCCTTTTTAATGCTCGTTTGGGCAACAGTGTATTCTAAATGCCCAAAGGAATGTTCATTCTAAACATAGGCATAAAAAATTAGACAGAACTAGACTTGTAATACTTACTCATTTCATAAAACTTGTTATACTTTTGATTAAATACTACATTTTTATTCCCTTGTCTTTGTTACTTCAGTAAACAAATGTGTAACGTAAAGATAAAGAGCGCCAAACAACCAGATAGTGCCATGCTCCATTCTTCCGGCTTTACATTCCCGTGAGCTGTTATGAGAGAATTATGAAATTCCTGACAGTGTTCAAAGAGCTAAAAATATTGTCAGGACCACTGCTGTCAGTTCCGCAGAAGCAGGAAGGGGTTTTTCAACAATGGACATAGCATGTTCAGGGAAGAGAAGCCCCCATGTCTAATCTATCAAGCACAATGACTTTGGGCCAACTGTCCAACCTTAAAGGAAAGGGATCCTCCTGCAGTGAAGCAGAGGGGTAAGGATCAATCACACAGCCGATGATGCTCCGATAAAAGCGAGAATGTTGCAAGTGAGGATGCCAATCAAGAAGCAATATGGATTGAGAACATGGGGGCTCCGAGCAGAGACCCCAAACCCATCTTTAGACAATAGGACATCCCTCACAGAGGAGTCACAAGCAAGGGATGAGTCACCCGGGCACAGGATAGCACTGATGGAGCACACAACATTCCTCTGGTTCTTTGAGGCTTCCTCACCCCCGACTATCATGACCCCAGTCCTGCCTTTCAGTTCTAGCTACACCGGAGCATGCGCACAGGTACAGATAAGAGCTCACGACACACGGAATCCAGGTCAAATAAACCCCTGAGGAACAGACATGGGAGCAGCGATACCAGGAGGGAGGGGAAAGGTGGGCAGAGGGGAGGAAGGGGGAACCAATCACAATGATTGACACATAGCACACCATCCCCACCCCGGGGACCGAACAACAGAAACATGGGTGAAGGGAGACAGTGGTAGGTGTAAGAAATGAAAATAATAATTTATAATTTATCGAGTGTTAATGAGGGTAGGAGTGGAAGGTGGGAGGGAAAAAGAGGAGCTGATACCAAAAGCTCAAATAGAAAGTAAATGTTTAGAAAATGATGATGGCAACATATGTACAAATATGCTCCATACAATCGATGCATGGAATGTTATAAGAGCTGTAAGAGCCCCAATAAAATGATCTTAAAATTAAAAAAAGAAGTAATACGGAAACATTTTAGCAGTTTTATTTATTTATTTAGGCCAGGTATTATTTAATATTCTAAAATTTCTTCTTGTGACATCATCTAGTTTTGTGTGTGCTCTTATTGTTCTTCTTTAAGCATTCACTGTGTTACGAAATAACCGACTTTTTGGTGTGTATATATATATATATATATTTAATATTGACATCCATTATTTGGGCAGCAAAACATTTGTTCCATTACTTCAGTCCCACCCACCACTGGTTCAGTGTGTATGCAGGGCAAGTCGTCAGAGAAGCTGGCTGATGTGGAGAAGAATGTGGTACGAGGATTGGAGGGAGGCTTGTTCACAACCTGTGATGTGCAGGTGACACCACCTTGCTTGCTGAAATCGAAGAGGACGCAAAGCATTTGCTGATGAGTGGTGGCATTCAGGGTGGATTACAACTCACTCAAGGTAAAGAAAGAGTGCTTTAAGAACAACTCAAGGTAAAGAGTGCTTTAAGAACAACTCAAGGTAAAGAGTGCTTTAAGAATCCTCACAACTCTGGATAGGGCAAGATATGACAAAATAACAATCTGTGAATTATCAAGGGCTCGTGAGGGATGGGGGAGCAGGGAGGGAGGGGGAAAAAAAGAGGACCTGATGCAGAGGGCTTAAGTGGAGAGCAAATGCTTTGAGAGTGATTAGGGCAAAGAATGTACGGATGTGCTTTATACAATAGATGTATGTATGTATGTATGTATATATGTATGTATGTATGTATGTATGTGGATTGTGATAAGAGTTGTATGAGCCCCTAATAAAATGTTAAAAAAAAAAAAGAATCCTCACAACTGGACCAGTAAGTCACATGCAGAGAAGTGGAGGACAGACTGAAGTTGTCAAGGTTTTCTGCTCACTGCATCCTTGTCCATGCGCATAAGAGACCCCAGGGCGCACTGGCGCCACGTCAATCAGCTGCACAAGAGCTCTTTCAAGTGCTGGAAAGCAAGGATGCAGGTTGGAGGACGAAGGTGCACCTGACCAGAGCCACGCTATTACTTTCCTCCGCCTCCTCTGCATGTGAAAGGTGGACCTGGAAGAAGGAGGCCGAGTGCCTGCATTGAGGGACGGTGCTGGTGAAGTGGCATGGACTGCCAGACGAACCCACACAGCTGTCTAGGAAGAAACACCGCCAGACTGCTCCTTCGGCAGCACGGATGGGGAGCCTTTGCCTCCAGTACTTAGGACAGAGCATGAGCTGAGGTCAGTTCCTGGTAGAGAGTGACAAGGAGGAGGTCACTCCGCACGACTGCTTGGCACAGAGGCTGCCAGGATGGGCTGGAACATGATGTGGAGTGGGAGGATGGCCCAGGGCTGGGTGGTGTTTCATTCTGTTGGGTCGCTAGGACTCAGAACAGTTGCTGGCACCTAACAACAACAACAACAACTATCCTTTATCTTGAGCTCCTGGTTAACTCCTTCCATTATTAACTTATAGGTTGGTGGTTCAAATCCACCCAGAGATACCTTGAAAGAAAGGCCTGGAGACCCACTTCTGGAAAACCAGTTGTTGAAAACCCCGTGAAACACAGTTCTGCTCAGACGCGCGTGAGCGGGGTGGACCTGGCACTTCTTTACATTCATCTCTGTCGCCTGCTATGCTCTGTTTATGTAGGTATCACTTTATTACGTCCTTGTTCACTTGAATGGATTCAAAGAATGTTTATTGAGGACCTGGGGGAAACACCAGCAATAAGACAGACAAGTGTCCCCCGGGGGCAGTCAGCGTGGTACTGGGGAGGCATGTGATAAACACACTCTGCATGCTCTGACTTCTCTCGCCAGACATGCAACCTCCCAGGGGACCAGGACCTTGTCCATCCTGATCACAGGTCCTCTGGGGGCGTGGCAATCACAGGGCCCAGGGAATTGTACTTACCGGAGGCCCACGTGCTATAAGCAACAGTGCCGAGGAATAGGAAAGGAGGTGGCTTTCAAGATTGGTCAACTGCTTGAGCGACCCTGAAGATCAACAAGGATATGAACCCAGGACTGTGTGGCTCTGATACTGGTGCACCGGACTGCCCACCCACCGGGAGGCCACGGCTGCATGCCTTCCCCAGCCCTGTGTGTAGTCCTCCGTCCCCCCACCCTGAAGCTCAGGGCCCGTTTTCTCAGTGGGTTTTGTACATTCTTCACACCCAGCTCCAATGTGATGCTCTCGCCAGCCTGCTTGGCAGGAGGTGTCTCCACCAGCCCTGAACCACCGGACACCTTTCTGACGTTCTCCCTGGTCTTCCAGCAATCTATGTACATATCTGAGGCTCTGCTGTGTTTGTGTTTGGAGTCTCTTAGGTAACTCTGTCCACCCAAAAGATCGGTTAAAGTCCTAACCCTGTGAGTCTGATCTGTTTGGGAGAACGATCTTTGTGTATGTAACCAAGTTAAGAAAATGTCTTGCTGGATCCTGACACCAATGGCTGGTCTCCAAATAAGACAGAGGAGGCTTGGCGATAGACCACACAGTCAGGAGGCCACATGGAAACTCAAAAAACTCCAAAAGACCAAAACCCCAAACAGACAAACCCAAACTCACTGCCATTGAGTCAATGCTGACTCATAGCGACCCCCTGTGGTGTGTCCAAGAGTGTTAACAGCTGACGGAGTAGAAAGCCCAGCCTTTCTCCCAAGGAGCTGCTGGTGGTCTCAAACTGCCAACCCTGCTGATAGCAGCCCAACGAGTAACCACCACACCACCAGGGCATCTGATATGAAGATAGGGGTGGAGATTTCACCGATGCTCCACAAGCCAAGGAATGCCAAGAATTGCTGGCAACCTCTGGGAGCGGAAGCGTCAAGGACGGATTTGCACAGGAGTCAGAATCGGCTTGGCGACCCTGAGTGTTAGCCTCTAGAACTGTGAAAGAACGCATTGCTGTTTTCTAATTTTTATTTTTAAAGCACCCTCCTTGTGGTGATTTGTTCAGCAGCACTAGGAAATGGAGCCTGGGACCAAATCTCAAATTGGCTCTCACTGGTTGAATGACTGAAGACAGAGTGCCTGTCTCTGTAGTCCTTCCTCCTGCTCAGGTCTGCTTTGAAGCCTGGGTTCACGGAGGACTTGTGTTTCCTTCACACCTGGACCTCAGCCTTGTCCAGCCCTGGGTCTCCAGCCCTGACCACAGATACTTTTTTTTTTTTTTAACCACAGATACTTAAATAAGCATGCACTGACCGGATGAGCTCAGGACTTCCAGGACTGCCAGGATCCTCCCTTTGGTGGCCCTTGGATTCGAGAGTGAGCTTTCCAGGTGAGAAGTTGTATCGTGAAGGACTGCCAAACCCTTCCAAGAGGGATCCAGTGTCATCCACAAGGTGGGGGCTCTTTGACCCCACAAGGTCATTCTTCTACCCATTTAGAATTTGAAAACCCCCAAGCTGAGCAAGCAAAAAGAGAGAAAAGTTGAAACACAGACCCTGGGTCACTGACCTGGTTTTGCTTTTAAAACTACCTGCAAAGAGGACCAGGAAGTGAGTGTGGAAAGGGGGGATGGACTGGTAGGTTCTAACTTGTACTCTGCAAGTCTCCATGGTTCCCTCCATTCTGGCCTAATGTGAGGCCTGATTCTCTGTCTTGAATAGGTGTTCAGAGGCTTGTGGGCTTTCGAGAGGACAAATATGGCTATATATATATATATATATATATATATATGAAGGTGCTCAGAGCAGTGTATAGCAAGAGGCAGGGGCTTGGTGACTGCAGTAGAATTTGACTCTGGGACTTGTTTGATGACATGCATGACTCCCTGGGAAGCGGTGTCTCCCCGGGTGCCTCTGACTGTCATGCCTTGGGACCATGATCTTTGCCCACACAAACATGTAGACCCTAGTCACGATGCCATGAGTAGACGCTGACCACTGAGGCCCTACAACACAGTAGAATTGCCCACGGCTTCCACGGCGGTCTTGTTTACTGAAGCTGATGGCCACATCTGTCTCCCACGGGGAGAGGCGGATTCCGACCGCTGACTGTTCCCTTTCACTGTGGCATGGCGAGGGTTCCTTTTGGGTTCTAAAGTCAGAGAAGTGCAATGTGTGTGTGTGTGTGTGTGTGTGTGTGTGTGTGTGTGTGTGTGTGTGTGAGAGAGAGATGGTTCTCCTGTCGCTCTTGCCTCCCTGCCCCAGGTGGCTGTGGAGCCGAGTGCAGACAGGGGAGCAGGGTCCTTTTTGGCGCGGCTCCGCAGTGCCAGTGGTCAGTGCTGACTCATAGAGACCCTGTTGGACTGCCCAGTGAGGTTCTAAGACGGCACCTCTTTTACGGGAGCAAAAAGGTCTGTCTTTCCCCCTCTTGGTCAACATAATTTCATTGTTTTTCTCAGTCACCAAATGTCAGAGGAAACCAGCTTCCAACAACCAAAGGTCCAGAAGGCGCAAATGCATGGCGACAATATGTAAAGATGATAGTAATGTCATAGAGGATAAGATAGAAGAGAGAGTAAAAGAAAGGAGCCAGACATTTTATGGTAGCATGCTCATGTTAGCTTCTCTTGATGGACCACATGGAACTGGGAGAAGTGAGAGAGAACCTTTACTATCTTGGGATATTTATAGGTAGCCTTAAGACATGCATATTCAGTAGTTACAAGGTGGGTGGTATCTACATTAAGGTTCCTGAGCTCATAAGGGAGGAAACCTAATACCTGCATTGGGGGAAGGTGTGAGGGGGGCTGGGTGACATGGTGAGAAGAGAGAAAAGGATGTCTATAGGGATATATAATCAACCATGTGCTCACTTTAAGGCAGCATAGCTGTTAAGGGGAGTATCTGTGGGAATGATATTTAAAGCAGGATAATGTACTTAGACTTTACCTCTAACTTACCAAAGTTGAGACTTTCCTACCATGGAATTCCAGTTTTCCAGATTCCCTCTGTTATAAGTTAGGGAATAGACCTCATCATATTTCTCTCAGTGTTAATTTCCCATAACCAAATACCTGCCATGTGTCAAGCGCTTAAATATTTTAAAAGAAAGTATTGTGGTAAAATTAATTCATTTTTTTTTTCAACTATGCTCACTGTTTCCAAAAAATTTCATCTCCATAATTTGAAGCTTAGTGCCCTTTCAGCGAGAGCTCCTCTCTTCTCCCGCCCCTCTACCACTATCTGTCAGTTTGTCAAACTGTGGTGCTTGTGTGTTGCTGTGATGCTGGAAGCTATGTCACTGGTAATTCAAATACCAGCAGGGTCACCCAGAGTGAACAAGTTTCATCAAAGCTTTTAAACTAAGGGCATACTATGAAGAAGGAATCAGCTGTCCACTTGAGGAATTAGCTATTGAAATCGAGTGCATTGTGTGCAAACATTGTCAGAGACAGTGCCAGAAGATGAGCCCCTCAGATCAGAAGGCACTCAAGGTGTGACTGAGGAAGAGCTGCCTTCGCAGAGTGGAGTTCACCATCTTGACTTGAAAGGAGCAAAACTCGTAAGAGTAAAGTTCATGGACGTAGAGCCTTCAGGGCCTTCACTTGATGATGGACACACTCCAAATGAGAAGAAACAGCTACGAAAATCTACTAATAGCCAGAACTTGGATTGTATGAAGTGTGAATCTAGGAAAATTGGAAGTAATAAAAAGTGAAATGGAATGCATAAAGATCGATAGTCTAGGCATTAGTGAGCTGAAATGGACCATTATTAACTATTTTTGAATTTTAAAAATCATCGTTTACTATGCTGGGAATGACACAACCAAGAGGCATGGTATTGCATTCATCATTAAAAAGATGTTTTAAGATCAAACATGAAATATAATGCTGTCTGTAGCAGGATTTCATCTATCCACCTTAAAGGAAATCCAATCAATAAGACTATTATTCCAATATATTCTGCAATCATGAAAGAAATTGAAGAATTTTATGAGTGTCTTCCATCTGAAATTGATCACATAGGCAATCAAGATGTATTGATAACTATTGGCGATTGGCATACCAAAGTTGGAAACAAAGAAGAAGGGACAGCAATTGGAAAGTTTGGTTTTGGTGAGCGAGGATGGAGATTGTATGGTAGACTTTTGCAAGACCAATGATTTGTTCATAGCAAATACCTTCTTCAACAACACAGTATCAAACTCTTCCAGATGGAATACACAGAAATCAAATTGACTACATCTGTAGGAAGAGATGATGAAACTCAGTATCAGTAGATAAAACAAGGCCAGGAGCTGGCTGTGGAGCAGACCCTATATTTCTCATATGTAAGTTCAGGTTGAAGCTGAAGAAAATTAAAAATTGTCCACAAGAGCCAAAGTATGACCTTAAGTGTATTCCATCTCAAGAATAGATTTCCTGCATTGAACAGATGGCAGAAGACCCGATGTGCTGTCAGCGGGCATCAAGACCATCATGCATGAAGACAGCAGAAGGTCATTAAAAAGACAGGAGAGAAAGAGTCTGATGATTTTGGGAAGACAGCGCTGAGTTAGGACACCCTCCCGCCCCACTGCCCCTTCCCTCTCTGGCTCTTCAAGTAAGACCTTGATTCTTCTAAGATGTCTCTAAACTCTGCCAGCCCAATTAACAAGAAGTGTACATTATCTTGTAAGACCTTGAATTACGACCTGCAGTTGTGCTGTTCCCCCACCCTACCCCATTACCTAGCTAACGTGATAAAGATGTAATGCCTAGTTGGAGATGGTGAGGACATGCTCAGCCCATGGTAGCAGAGTGGACAAACTTCCTGCCCTCTCATCCTCTCCGTCCCCCAACCATCAGAAAGTGTGTGTGACCCCGAACAACAGCAACAAAAGAATTATGTACAAGTTGTTGCTTTCGCTGTACTGATAAAATACCAGTTACCAAAGAGGGGTGGGGGTGGGGGAAGACAGGAGAGAAATACAAGATCAAAGTGGACGCCAGAAGAGACTGTGAAGCTTGCTCTTCACCGTAGAGTAGCTAAGAAAAAAGAAGAAGGAAAAATGAAGTCGGAGCCACACAGAAAATTTCAAAGGGTGGCTTGAGAGGACAAAGTAAAATATTGCCGTGAGAAGTACACAGCCCTAGAGTTAAACCCCAATGAGGACGAACATGCTCGGCATCTTTGAGCTGCTGACCTGGCGTAGCTACTGTGTCCCTCAGGAACTTGTTCCTCACAGCCTAATGCCATTTTCCTCCTCGGTGGCCTTGGGGGAGGCCGTTTCTCACCTGACAGAGCTGGCACCACCACGCGTATGTTTGGTGCACAAACCCTGCTCGGAGGGCTGTGTCCCTCTCCCATCCCTTAGATAAGCTTTTGATAAGGTCACCATAACTGATGCCTGACCGTGCCATGCGCCTGGGATTCATTGGGCTTTTGAGACTCAGGAGGCAAGCATTTGCATACTTCATGGCTCCCGGCAAGGCATGGAGCCATTCCAGGAAGACCCTTTCTAGAGTCGTCTCATTGGTCCGCAGTGGGTTCTTACACCTATCCCTACTGCCTTTACTGGTGTCTGTCTTCATTCTAAACATTTAGCACAATGCTCTACACTTGATCAGCGCTTGAGGTAACTTTCTGAAATAGCTGTAAAAATGGAGGAACGAGCAAATAAAACGAGGTAAGCAAGGCTGAGCGGTTTAGGAGTTCTGTCGACAAAGGGCCTTGATCTATTTTCCCATCACTCAGTTTCTCTGGGCTATTTTTTTCCCACCTCATTAACATCTCTCCTTTTCTCTGTTGTTGTTCAGGGATCGCTGGTGGCAGAGTGTTTCCATGTCGGGCTGTGATCCGCGGGCCCAACCACCAGCCACTCCTAAAGAGTTACAGTCCCAGAAACCCACAGGGGCAGTTCTGCCCTGTCCTGAAGGGTGCAGTGGTCGGCAGTGTCTTGATGGCGGTGAGTTTGGTTGGTTTGGGGGTTGTTGTTGGCTCAGCCGCCACTCACAGCACTGGCAGCAGGATGCAACGCGGCCTGGCCCTTAGCCCTCTCACAGTTGTTAGGTTTGCGCCCATGGGTGCAGCCACTGGGTCAGTCCATCTCCTTGAGACTCTTCTTCTTTTGCCTGGACCCTTGATTGTACCGATCATGATGTCCTTCTCCAGGGACTCATCTCTCCTGAAAACGTGTCCAAAGTACACGAGACAAAGCCTACCATCTTCACTTCTAAAGAGCGCTCTGAGTGTCTTACTTTTGTACAGATTTGGTTGTTTTCCTGGCAGTCCTAGTACTTTCTATATTCTTTGCCAGCACCATAATTCAAAGACTCGTGTATAGGTTGGTTATCCTTCTCCAACATCCAACCTTCATGTGCATAGATGGCGGTGGACAATACCCTGGTCTGGCCCGGCGCACCTTAGTCCTCAAAGTGACATCACTGTTCTTCCACACTTTAATGAGGCTTCGTGCGGCGGATTCAGCCAGTGCAACACATCACTTCATCTCTTAAATGCCGATTCCAGGAGCAATGATTGTGGATGTAAGTAAAATTAAATAATCGACAACCTCCATCTTTTCTCTGTTCATTATGATGCTGTCTATTGGTCCAGTTGTGAGGATTTTGGCTTTCTTGACATTGAGTTGTAATCCATACAAAAGGCTGTAGTCTTTGATCTTCATCAGCAAGTGCATCCAGTCCTCGTGACTTTCAGGAATCAAGGCTATGTCAGCTAAATATCTCAAGAAATGAGGATGTCATATTCTTCTTTATATCGTCTAGCTTCCTGAATTGCTTCCTCAGCATACAAATTCAATCAGTATGGTGAAAAGATACAATCCTGATACGCACCTTTCCCGATTTTAAACTACACACTATCCCCTTGTTATGCCATTTAGTCAGGCTCCCAGTGAACACCAGGAAGTGTTCTGGGGTTCCATTCTTCACATCGTCATTTGTAGTTTTAAAAACAGAATCCACACGGAATGCCTTTGCATAGCCAATGAAACACAAATCAACATCTTTCTGGTCTCCCCTGCTTTGACCCAAGATCCATCTGCAATGGCATCCCTGGTTCCATCGCCTCTTCTGAATCCAACTTGAACTTCTGGCAGCTCCCTGTCAATGTACTGCTGCAACCATTTAAAAATTATTTTTAGAAAAGTTTTTCTTGCAGGTGATTTTAGTGATATTGCTCGACAACTTCTGTTCTCTGTTGGCTCATCTGTCTTTGGAAAGGCACAAATATCGGTCTCTTCCAATCGATTGGCCTGGTAACTTCCTCCCAAATTTCTCAGCATATACTAGTGAGTGATTGAAGCATCTCATCAGTTGGCTGAAACGTTTCATTCAGTGGTCCACCCTGGAGCCTTGCTTTTAGCTAGGAGCCCTCGAGACATAGCAACTTCACAAGCTGGGCTGTTAACCACGGTCAACAGTTTGAATCCACCAGCCATTCTGTGGGAGAAAGATGAGGCTGTCTGGGCTCCTAAAGAGTTAAAGCCGCGGAAATCCTAGGAAGCAGTTCTCCTCTGTCCTACAGGGTTGTTATGAGCTGGAATTAATTTGGCAGCAATAGGTTTAGTCTTGGTTTGCTTTTTGTTAATGCCTTCAGTGAAGCTTATTCCTTCAATCCCATTGGATTGAAGGACTTATTCCTTCAATCCCATTGGTTCTCGCTCATATGCTACTTCTTGCAATGGTTTAACGTCAACCAAGCCTTTTGGGTACAGTGACTCTTATATTCTTTCCATCGTCTTTTGATGCATCCTGCATTGCTCAACATTGTCCCCCTGGCATCCTTCAGCATTGCAACTTGAGAACTGAATTTGTTATTCAGTTCTATTCAGCTTGCGATATGTTGAATGTTCTTCACTTGTGGCTTTCTACCTCCAGGTCTTTGTACATTCCACTGTAAAGCTTTACTTTCTCTTCTCGAGCTGCCCTTTGAAATTTTCTGTTCTGCTCATTGGCATCCTCAGTCCTAACATTTGCTTAAGCTCCTCTACTATGAAGAGGCAGTTCTAGGGTTTGACCTCCTGACATTCATTTCAATCTTTTTGTATTTTCTCTGAAAATGGACTTTTGCTTTCTTCGTTTATGATACTCGTTATGTTACTTCACAATTCATCTCAACCTTGGTCATTAATGTTCAAGGCATCAAACTTCTTCATGAGACAGTCTTTAAATGAAGTGGTGTATGCTCAAGGTTGTATTTTTGCTTTCATGGAATTTTCAGTTTCAACCTAAAGTGCCATGTGAGTATTCATGGTCTGTTCCACTGTCGTCCCCTGGCCTTGCTTGGCTGCTGATACTGAGCTTCTTCGTCATCGCTGCATCCCACGGATGCAGTCAATTTGATTCCTATGTTCCCATCTGGTGAGCTCACCTGTGTACTCACTGCTTTGTGGTTGGAAAAAGGAGTTCACAACATTCTTTAACTTCTGCAAAGAAGTTTTGTTTGTGTCTTTAAGTATTATAGAATATGCTACATCTCTAAGGAATCTATGGTTACTCAGGTAGGGGCTGATGGGAGTAACCTGGCCAATGATATATTATTTCTCCTTTCCTTCAGTAATTTTTAAAATCAGGGATTCCTCCATTTCAGCCCACTGCCTTAGTGAGTGGGACCATTCTTTATTGCAGGGGGAGGGGGCGGGGCTGCCCTGGTGGCATAGTGGTCATGAGTTGGTCAGCAGTTCAAAACCACCGGCACCTCCTTGGGAAAAAGATGAGGCTCTCTGTTTCCGTAAAGACTTACAGTCTTGGAAACTCACAGGGGTCTTGTCCTCTGCCTGATAAGGTTGCCATGAGTGAGACTTGGTTCGATGGCAGTTTGTTTTTTGAATTTTGTCCTGTGCATTGTAGGATGTTTAGCACCCTCCTCCCGGCCTCTGTGTACCAGATATAGTAGCCCCCTAGTTGTGGCAGGCACTAATGTCTCTGAACCTGTTCTTTGAAGGGCAGAGCCACTCCAGGACAAGAGCCACTGCTTTAATAGACACTTGGCTAAGGGAAGACCATTAGAGTATATTACCATTCGCTCAAAGGGGGGGCTAGAGCTCTCATGCTCACAGTATGGCCAGAGTGCTTCCCTAAACTGCCAGCAAACTAAACTCTTCTTTTTGGGTAGTTTCTTAAGTGTCCAGTATCTCGATTCTGAATAACACAAAACCCAATCCAAAATAACCTAAAAAAAGGGGGTGGGTGGGCTGGGTGGGGTGGGGGAGGGGGGTGGAATCTTAAAAAATAATGTCCTGCACTTTGTTAGCTTCAGGCACGGTTGGATCCAGGTGCTTAACCAATTTTATTGAGAATCAAAGGCTGTCCCAAATTTTTGCTCTAGCGTCCCCAATATTGGCTCTGTCCCCAGCCAACCTCTTCTCACATGTCGCTGAGATGGCTGTCCACAGCGCTGGTCCCTTCCTTGCTACCACAGGCCTGCTGGGAGGAGAGCTTGTCTTTCTTCACTAAAGTCTTCAACCTGATTCCCATTGGCCCCGGAGACTCTGGCATTCTCAGAAGCTAGGTCTGATTTCCAAACCTGTCCCTGGAGCCTGGAGTGGTGGCAATAACCACTGAGCCAATCAGCAGGGAATGGGGAGGAAGAATGCTTCCAAGAAGAAAATAGGTCAGTGGATGCTGGCCAGGCAAGCATTGCGGTGGCCTCTCTGATATTGCTGCTCTTAGTCTACTTGGTCCCTCCCTACTCCTAGTGCACCGATGCACAACAGAATGAAACACCGCTGGTCCTGCACTGTCCTCTCAATCGCTCTGATGTTTGAGCCCATTGTTACAGCCACTGGGTCATTCTATCTTGTTAAGGGTCTTCTCTTTTGCCACCCGTCTACATTACCAAGCACGAGGTCCTTCTACAGGGCCTGGTCTCTCCTGATAACGTGTTCGAAAGGCTCCACTTCGGGAGGTTTTCCTCCATCCGTGCCATTTTGGGCATGATGGCCCCACTCATAGCAACCGTCATACCAGTTACATCGCTCCTAAGCTGAGAGACAGCAGTCTACCAGCTTCCCCTTTTACAGATGGGTGAGCGGTCTCAGAACCTGGGGCTGCACTTGCTCCCCGGCAGGGCGTTCTGCTGAACCACTTAGTTTTCTGGAACAAACAAAACAGAGCCCAGGTCTCTTCGGTGGCACTGTGGAAGGCGGGCCAGGGCTTGTGGGGATCCACTCTTCAGGTGTCCAAGACGCCCCCTGTCATCCTGGCAATAATCCTTGGCATAACCCTGTGGAGGAGATCTCTGACACGGCCAGGCCGGGACCGCTTGACTGGCATTTTCAGGCTCGGCCTGTTTCTCCTTATTGGTTGGGTTTCTTGGTCTCTCCCTTGCCCACTCGGCTGTTCTTTTTTCCACCCCCTGGGGGCCCAGGAGGTGTACATTAATAATCCTAGCTAACATTTCTACAGCATTTACCATGTGCTGGGCACGGTGCCAGGGGACGGATGCCTGTGACATAACCGCATTGCATTTTCTCAGGGTCATAGATGTCCATGCTACTACTCCCCTGGTGGAACAGACAAAGCTGTGGACATGGAGAGGGGCCATGGGACCTGCCCAGGGTCATCCGGCCAGCAGACGGGGGAGCTGGGTGGGATTTGAATCCAGGCTGCCCCCATCACCTTAAACAAGACACAGAACCGTACAAATTTCAAACCGGTGGACTGTGAGTCTCATCTGGCTTACAGATATATTTTGTTTGGCCCACACAGTATTTCAAAAACATCTGGGTTAGTTGCCAATGTTTAAAAATTGGGACCCTGCACATTAAAAAACAAAACCCACGATTTCCTGCTTCTTTTGGGAAAAAGAGAGAGGGGCGGGGGGCGATGTGGAGTGGCAGAAAGCGCCGGGAGCTGCCAGCACGCTCCCAGTGGCCACGGCAATCCCCACCACTCCTTGCTGCCCTCGTGGTCTTCTCCATGTCCGCCTGGCCTCCGGGGCACTGGCTGCCCTTCCTGCCTTTCAGGGGCTTCTCCCAGCCTGGGCCACAAGGCTTTGGGTGTGACTCGTAGTCTCGTTCCACAAATTCAGCAGAAAAGGGGTCCCGTGGGTGAAGTCTGACTTGGATACTAGAGGAGTTGGACCAAAACAGAAACCAAACCCACCGCCATCGAGTCGATGTCAACTCACAGCGACCCTAGAGGACAGGGTAGCACGGTCCCTGTGAGACTGTCATTCTCTGCGGGAGTAGAAGGTTCATCTTCCTCTCCGGTTTCCCTCTTTCTGACCCTCACCCCCTCTGGGGTTGATCAGCCGCCCGCCTGGGGCCACTCTCTTGTCTTGGCAGTGTTTGCTTTGGGTGCACGACCATGTTTTCTTGCCCCCCCCCCCCCAGTGCCCTGTCACTTTCTCTCTAATCCTCCTCAAGAGAGCCATCACCCGCAGGAGCATGAAGCTGGAGCCCCAACCCTTTCCGACTGGACTGCCGAGCCTTTGATTCCTGCCCAGCGCTGTTTGCTTAAACTCTTTGCTGGCAGTGCCCCAGCGCCGTGGCATCCTCCGTCAGATGTGCTGGCCTGTTGCAGGGAGCCACGGGAGACGTTCGGACTACTCCGGCTGGTGGCGGGAAGCCAGGCTGTGGGGCTGGCGCGGGCACACCCCAGGTGCGCACTGTGCGGGACGGCACAGGGCTTGGGGGGAAAGCTACAGCTCCAAGCATGTTTGCATTTGGAACGGCATGGCCCTGTTTCTCCTATTTTGGTGGAAGAAAACACTGAGGCTTAGTAAGGTGGGCTCACTTGTTAGAGGCCACAAACCAATTAGAGATGGAGGGAAAAGAGAAATATCACACACACACACACACACACACACACACACACACACACACACACACTGCACCAGAAAGGCTGCAAACCACCAAGTCACTAGTTTGAAACCACCAGCTGGTTCTCAGGAGAGAAAAATGAAGCTTTCTGCTCCTGTAAAGATTAGTCTTCGAAGCCCACAGGGGCAGTTCTACTTTGTTTCGTAGGGTGGCTGCGAGCCAGACGCTCCGTGATGGCAGTGAGTATGTTTATGCCTGGGGAGAGGGGCCCTGTGGTATAGTGGATTAAGCATTGGGCTGATACCCATGAGGTCCATGGTTTGAACCCACTGAATCCACTCTATAGGAGAACGATGAGGCTGTCTGAGCTTGTAAATGTTGACAGCCGCAGAGACCCTATGCAGCATCTGTACCATGTCTTACAGGGTCAGTGAGAATGTGGCTGTGGGTACGTCTGTCGGTGCAACGCCATGCAGTGTAACGCAGTTGCCGCCCATAATGCAAGGTGCAACTTATGGAATGTGATCAGCCAATCAGTCAGGTGAGGTCAGTGTAGGGGGATCCTAAGCCTACTATCTTCTCAGTGGTATAAAGAGCATTGGGCGAATCTACTGCACAAGACCTCTTCAATGTGTTGAAAAGCAACCGAGTTGCTTTGAGGAATAAGGTGCTGCTGACCCGAGCCGTGGTCTTTCCAGTGGCCTCCTATGCCTGTGTGAGGGTCTTGGAAGGGTGGGGCTTTCCATAACCTGGAGGTAAGTCTTCAGAGAACAAAGGAACTAGAAAGGCAGGCTGTCTCTGGTGAGAACCTGCCGTGACCAGACATTGTGCCTAAATCGTAGGCAGGCTGCAACATGGCCACACTGTTTCTAGAACACAGGCCGGCCCTCCTGATGGGAGTGCCCATGGCCTCTGACAGACAGATTCATCTAGTCAGGCGCTGGCCATCTCCACTCAGCTTGGAGATGCCACCCTGCTGATTTGGATTTACAATTCAATACAGTTCTCAGGAAGTGGGAGCACGGGATGGTGGGGTGGGGTGGGGGATGGGGAGGGTAATTATCTCCCTCTCTCTTGCCTGGCCTTGGTGGATAGGGAGTGCCTGTCCTGTTACACTGTGACCTTGATCGCTGGTGGTAATCCTCCGGGTTGGAAACGGCTGTGCCCTTGGTTTGCAGCGCTCAGTACTCAAGAGGATGGCTCTGCGCTTCAGGCCACTGGGCTTTCTAACAGGTCTCTTTGGGTCCAAGTGGCTGCTCTTTCTACTTTGACACATTGCGCCCAACCCACTCCAGGTAAGACACCTGAGCTGTGCGGGTAGGAAAGACCCGGGTCCCCTGAACAGCTTACTACGATGCTTTCAGGGTGGCTGCATCCAACAGGGAGGGGAAAGGGAAAGCCCAAAATCACTGCCACCGAGCGCGTTCGGACTCACAGTGACCCTGGGGGCCAGAGTAGGATGACCTCTGTGGCTTTCCAAGACTGTGGATCTTTCTAGGAGTAGAAAGCCTCATCTTTTTCCTGGGGGGCGGCAGGTGCTTTCCCACGGTTTAGCTTGTGGTTAGCTGTCCCATGTGTGCCCCACGACCCCCTCCCCCCTCCCCCCCCCCCCACTCCTTCAGCTCGCACAGTAAGGGGCAAAGTCAGGATTTGACCCCCACTCTCCAGGGCTGCATCACTGCTCCCTCTCCTAGTGGTGGAGCTTGACTGAGCCTGGGGACGACACGGATGTCCACTGGATGTCATTATTCCTCTACCCAAAGCAGGCTGGACCTCCACCACAATTGGATTCCCCGGTCCTGGACAAGAGAGCAGCCTAGGATAACCAGAGGGCAGCTCCCCCGACCCTGCGTGTCTGGCCGACAAGAGGCAAAGCCTTCTCTTGTTGCTATAGGGTGCTATAGGGTGCTATAGGGTGGGAAGTCACCGTGGCTCTCCTTCACCCTGAAGCCTCTCCTGCCTTGATTACCTAGCGCTGCTGCCATGCTCTGGGGGCTTATGGGAACAGACATTCTTTTTTTTTAAAAAAAAAAATTTTACTGGGGGCTCATACAGCCCTTACCACAATCCATCCATCCATCCATCCATCCATCCATCCATCCATCCATCCATCCATCCATCCATCCATCCATCCATTGCCTCAAGCACATTTGTACATATGTTGCCAAATCATTTTCAAAACATTTTCTTTCTACTTGAGCCCTTGAAGTGAATTTCTCCTCCCCCCCTGCCCTCTCTTGCCCTCCCTCCTCCATGAACCCTTGATAACCTATAAATTATTTTTTTTCATTTCTTATACTAACCGATGTCTTCCTTCACCCACTTTTCTGTTGTCCATCCCCCTGGGAGGGGGTTATAGATAGATCATTGTGATTGGTTCCCCTTTTCTCCCCCACCCTTCTCCTTCCCCTCTTGGTATAGCTACTCTCAATATTGGTCCCGAGGGATTTTCTGTCCTGGATTCCCTGTGTTTCCAGCTCTTATCTGTACCCATGTACATCCTCTAGTCTAGCCATGTTTGTAAGGTAGAATTGGGGTCATGATAATGGGGGGAGGAGCATTAAAGAACTAGAGGAAAGTTGTATGTTTCATCGGTGCTATACTGCACCTTGTCTGCTTCATTTCTTCTTTGTGACTCTTCTGTAAGGGGATGTCCAATTGTCTACAGATGGGCTTTGGATCTCTGCTCCACATTCCCCCTCATTCACAATGATAGGATTTTTTGTTCTGGGTCTTTGATGCCTGATACCTGATCCCATTGGCACCTCATGCTCACACAGGCTGGTGAGCTTCTTCCATGTGGGCTTTGTTGCTTCTCAGCTAGATGGCCGCTGGTTTGTCTTTAGACCCCAGATGCTGTATCTGAGAACAGACACTCTTTGCTCCCCTTTTGGAGGCTGGTCGTCTAGGGGGCAGGGCCGTGCTCTCTCTGAAGGCTTGAGGGCTGTGGGCCATAGGCGGCTCTTTTGGTGCATACACGTGGCTCTGAAGTCAAAGTGCCACATTTTAAAGGATATTCGTCAGATCATAGCAATGATATGTTTATGTCTCTTGAATAATTTTTAAATTGTTGTGAAGTATCAGACTGGTTCTTCCATCTCAAAAGCTTGCTGGCCCCTGCTCTAGGGGAAGACCCATTCTTGTCTCTGGACCCCCCCCCCCCAACAGTTTCCTTGGCTTACAGCCGCAGCACCTCACAGTTCCTGTCTCTTCTTTTAAAGAACACCACTCACATGGTGGGGGTACCCCTCAACTCCAAGGTGACCTCGTGTCACCTGAGAAGGCCTTCCAAACAAGGCCCTGTCATTGGTTTTCAGGGTAAATGTTGAGGGGACACAATTCAACCCACAGTGTCCCCTCACAGCCTCTGCCCACCATTCTCTTTCCCAGGCTTACAATTTTCTTTAAAAGATCATTTTATTGGGGGCTCGTACAGCTCTTATAACAACCCATACATCTGTTGTATCAAGCATATTTGTACAGATGTTGACATCATGATTTTCTAGACTTTTACGTTCTATTTGAGCTCCCCAGGCTCACAATTTTATCACCTTAGTGAACGCTCCCTTCTTCCAAACTCTAAGGGGTGTGTGTGTGTGGGGGGGCAGGGAGGAGGGAGGCCTTTCAAAATAGTCCCTCCACAAATCTGCTTTACACAATTGATGTATGCATGGATTGTGATAAGAGCTGTATGAGCCCCAATAAAATGATTAAACAAAGCAAAACAGTCCCTGCACATGGGAACAGGCTCCCAGTTCTCGCAGAAGGCTCCAGGCCAGTTGACACGGGATTTTTGGGGCAGCAGTGCTGGGTCACCACCCGGTGCCACGTGCCCATGAGCTGACTGATTCACGGCAGCCTGTGGGGTGTCAGTAGGACGGCGCTCCACGGGCCTTTCAGAGGCTCATGTTTGGAAGGAGACCAGTAGCCGTTTTTCCTGAGATGCCTCTGACTGGACACGAACCTCCAGCCACCCAGTTCATCAACAGCTGGGCACATGAACTGTGCACCACCCGGGGGCTCAAAGTGAACAGGACATACTCCTGGCCCCGTGAGGGACCACCCACAGCCCAGATAATTGTCACCCACGCAGGTCATGGAGATGGCAGAGGGAAGGCGTGTGAGCGTTCCCGGGGGGCGGGGCAGGAGCAGCGGAGGGCGGGGGCCGAGGACGGCGTAGACTGTCCATAGTGCTGGGACTTAGGTGGCGTGATGCCCGGGCCGGCTTGACAGGCCGAGAGTCGCCTGTCTGAGTGATCTGCTGCTTGCATAGGGAAGCACCACAAGGGGTGGGTGTCACACACAAGGATTGATCTTCTCAAAATTCCGGAGGTCTCAATTCAGGGCACTGGCTCTAGGTAGGGGAAGCGTTCCCGTTTTGGGCTCCGGAGCCAAAATGTTGTCTTTATTGCCTTGACCCTTTGGTGATCTTCATGTGATATGGTGTCTGTCGTCTCCCGTTCGGCTCCCTCTCTTGCTTTTCTTCTCAAAGGAGGTTAATTTAAGACATGCCTCCACTAATCCTGTCTCACTAAACAGGACAGAGACTCCATTTCCAAATGGGATTATAACCACAGGCTAAAACGGACCCCCCTTCCCCCCACCCTTTCCTCTCCCCGAAACCTCACGGCCATTGAGTTGATTCCGTCCCACAGGGACGCAGAGGAGAACTGCTCCATAGGGTCCCCAACTCAAACTTGATGGGAACAGACAGCCCCATCTTTCACCACAGTAGCCTCAGATAGGGAGAGACCCATAGTTGCACCTTAGATGGTCTCCAGCACCTTTTTTCTTTTTTGGGGGCAGTGACGGGGAGACACACAATTCAATCCATAACAATGTATGAGTCAAAAAGCTGTGTGCAGTGGGAGCAGACGATGAGCGACGGGGCTGGTGGCAGGCAGGGCAAGGGCTCCCCACAGAGAAGTGCTGCCCGGAAGAAGAGGTCCAGGCGACTTGCTAGGATGGGCCCTACTTGAGCCTTGTCTCACCCGGAAGCAGTGCAGGGAGGCCACCCTAACCTTTGTCCTTTGGATTCACCAACAGAGTGGAGTGGGAATGCCCTGGCCTTCTCAGATCATTCACTCATCCCCCAGGGCTGGGCATTGACTACAGTGGTAGTTACGTAATCTGTTGTCAATGAGACTTAAGAGTGAAGGGGTGGAGTTTACCCTGTCAATCAGGTCGAATCTTGATGACCTCATTTAGAGGTGCTAAGGAGATAACTAGCTCGCTGGAGGCGGGACACTCACTCACTCCCCGGGAGTCATGCTTGCTGACAAGACACATGGAGCTACGCCAGAGCCCTGGAGCCGAAGGAGCCACATGGAGACCCTGCCAGCACTGAGATGCTTACACTGCCACTGGATCCACAAGACTTTCCACCCACTGGCCTGTGTTCTTCTTGCATTCGGTGTCATTGCATGTATTTCATGAGTCTAAAGAGGAATTTATAGATTGGTATTGGACAAATGGGCTAATACTGGACTTATGGACTTGATCTGGACTGGGCTGGGATGTTTTCGCAATATTCAATTGCTCTTGTATATAAAACTTTTTATACACATATGCATGTTTATGAATTTATTTCTCTAGTCTACCCAGACTAACACAATACTACATGGTTTAGAATCAGGAAAGGTATGCTTCAGGATTGCATCCTCTCACCATACTTATTCAGTCCGTATGCTGAGCAAACCATCCGAGAAGCAAGCTTATATGAGGAAGACTCTGGTATGAGGTGGAGGAAGGCTTGTTAACAACCTGTGATATGCAGGTGACACACTGAAATAAAAGAGGACTTAAAACACATGCTCATGAAGATCAAGGACTATAGCCTTCAGGGTGGATGACAACTCAATGTAAGGAAGGCCCAAATCCTCACAACTGGACCAACAGGTAACACGATAAATGGAGAAAAGATTGAAGTGATCAAAGAGTTTGTGTTGGATCCATAATCAATGCCCATGGAAGCAGTAGTCAAGATCTCAAATAATGTCAGAAAAAAAAATCTTATTATAATGAATGAGGGTTGAGTGCAGAGTGGAGACCCAAATCCCATTTGAAGGCCACTGGACATCTCTTAACAGAAGGGTCTCAGGGAGGAGACCAGCCAGTCAGGGTGCGATGTAGCAACAATGAAACATACAACTTTCCACTAGTTTCTAAATGCTTCCTCCTCCCCCACTATCATGATCCCAATTCTACCTTACAAATCTGGCTGGACCAGAGGATGTACACTGGTACAGATAAGAACTGGAAAATGCAGGGAACCCAGGGTGGATGATCCCTTCGGGACCAGTGGTGTGAGTGGCAATACTGGGAGGGCAGAAGGAGGGTGGTTTGGAAAGGGGGAACCGATTACAAGGATCTACATGTGACGTCCTCCCTGGGGTCAGACAACAGAAAAGTGGGTGAAGGGAGACGTCGGACAGGGCAAGATATGACAGAATAATAATTTATAAATTATCAAGGGTTCATGAGGGAGCGGGGAGCAGGGAGGGAGGGGAAAATGAGGAGCTGATGCCAGGGGCTTAGGTGGAGAGCAAATGTTTTGAGAATGATGAGGGCAATGTATGTACAGATGTGCTTTACAAAATTGATGTATGTATGGATTGTGATAAGAGTTGTATGAGCCCCTAATAAAATGATTAAAAAATCAACATACAAACAACAAAAAAAGAAATCAAATACTGTATGGGCAGGCCTGCTGCACAAGACCTCTTTAAAGTGTTGAAGAGCAGGATTGTTACTTTGAGACGTAGGGTGCGTCTGACCCACGCCACGGTGTTTGGCCTCCCATGCGTGTGAAAATTGGACAATGAATATAGAAGAGAGAGGACAAAGCTGCTTGCTTTGGATTATGGCGCTGGTGAGGAACATCGAAGGTGCCATGGACTGCCAGGAGAACTAGCACATCGGTACAAAGGAGGTACAGCCGGAATGCTCCTTAGAACCGAGGGTGGTGAGACTTGGCTTCATTTCTTTGGACATGTTATCAGGAGAGACCAGTCCTTGAAAAAGGGCGTCATGCTTGGCAAGGCAGAAGGGGCACAGAAGAGGAAGACTCTCGAGGAGATGTGCTGACACAGTGGCTGTAACAACGGGTTTTCAGAGGACAGCAATCGTGAGGAGGGCACAGGACCGGGCGATGTTTTGTTCTGTGGTACATAGGGTTCCTGGGGTCCTTGTGAATTAAAAGCACCTTGACACAACCTAGAAACAACTACAACAACAAAGAACCCGGATGTCACCGAGGCTGGGCGTTGGCTGCCACCTCCAAGGCCAGAGGCCCAAAGCTTCCTCCTCAGGAGACAGATGAAGCTGTCTGCTCCTATGCAGATTTACAGCTTCCCAAACCCTGTACGGGTCACTATGAGTCAGAATCAATTCAGTGGGCCTGGGTTTGGTTTTGACACCAGCAGCAGGGGTGCGAGTAACCCTGTTATTGCGGTTGCTATGGAGGGAGGGTGAGTGTAGGGGAATGAGACGTGGGGACCCTCACACCCAGGGAGGAGAAGGAGGGAACCGGGCACTGTGTCCTGATCCTTGGTGGGCCTGGTTCCGGCACTGCTTGTGGGCAAAGCCGGTGTTTGTCCCACGGTGAACGGACCAACTCCGGGACAAGCATGCTGCCCTGCAGGCATCACCCACGCTGTCACGGAGGGTCCTCTGGGTCCACGGGGAGCCCTGGTACATTCCTTCTGGAGCAGAGTTCCAGGATAAATGTTGTCTCGGCCCAGGGTTGAACATGCTTTCTGTTGTCGGAAAATGAAAAGTATGCAGCCCGACTACTGTTTCTCTTTCTGCCTTCGCTGCCAGAACGGAGAGCCAAGCGTGCCGCCCAAGGGCGGGGTGGGGGGCAGAGCTCTGGGGTTTCAGCAGCACCGCTCGGCTTCCTCCTGGGGGGCCCCTTGGGGCCCCTCAAGGCCCAGTCCCAGGTAGGGGGCAAATCTGGGAGAAGTTTAGGGGCTTGGCAAACGCACCTGCCAGACACTCAGGTATTAACTGATCAACTGATGGTGGCGGACATGAGACTGTCGTGGCGTGGGTTCCGTCTAGGCTGACACCAATCATTTGGGAGGTCTTAATGGCCACTGAGTCACCGAATCCACCGTGCTTTTCCACTTCCCACTTCTGTCTGGGCTGCTCAGGGGACACTCCCTTCCTGGGCTGAATCGCCCTCGCTCTGGGGAGGGGAGGCGGTGTGCTGGCTTTGCACAGGGAAAGTCTTGGTTCACGGTGGGGGTGGGACGGGCCTGATTAGTAATCGGGTGGTTTACCCCATGAACATTCTTGGGGTTTTCCTGGTGGTTTGCACTTGAACTTCAGCTTCACGAGGTTGCGGGGAGGAGGGAGGTGGAAATAAATGGCTTGGAGGAGACAAGGGTGGGGTTGGCTCAGGGAGGGCAAAGGTTTCAAGGACAATTGGAGGTTAATGCGGGTGGAGAGGATATTGCTCCATCCGTTGTCCAAGACTATTCTGATGCGCTCATTCACCTGTTCCCACCCTCATTCATTCCTTCGCTCATTCCTACTTCATGAACGTGCAGCCGTCTTCAAGGCCCCTATCTAAGGATACAGAGCACGATGCCACACAGACGGCTGAACTCGTCAGACAGTTGGAGCTCGGCTGCTAACGTAAAGGTTGGTAGTTTTTGCCAAATGTGAACCTACCCGGCAGCACCCAGAAGAAAATCCTGGTGAGCTGCGTCTGTCAAGAACTCAGTCAGGTAAACCCTCTGGAGCTCAGTCTTGCTCTGTAACATGTGGGTTGACATGAGTCAGCTTCCACTGAGGCAGCTCAGGTTGGGTGTTTGGTGAACTTAGCCCTGGAGAGCCAATGATGAGACGGCATTCTCTCCTTCAGAGGGGGATCCAGCCCTGTCATGTGTCCAGATGACACGAGGGAACCATAGCTGACACTGGGTATTTACTATGTGGTGCTGTTGGGTGAAATCCCCCAGCCACTCTTGGGGAGAAGTGTGAAGCTGCCTGCTCCCATAACTCCCTTAACTATTGTGTTAGGCAAGGTTTCCTAGAGAAATAAAACCAGGGCACTTATGACTATCCACACACACACACACACACGCGCACACACACACACACACACACACACACACAGCATGAAGGAATAGAACAGCTAATTAGTCCACACAGCTGTACAGAGGGCTCTGTTCAACTCACTTCCGTGAAATAGTGAGTTGATGACAGGATCCCACAGTCCAAAGCTCAATCGATGTATACACCAGCAGCGTGGTGAAGCAGGTCTCTAGTGACATGATCCATGGGTTGGGTGTCCTACAGGTAGTATAGCTCATAAATTGAGGCAGAGGACTAGCTAAAGCAGCCACACAGTGGCCAATCACCAGAGAGTAAGGGAGAGAGAGGCAAGCTATTTATCTCCTTGTCCTCCAATCAAACTGTGACCTTATTAATCCCACATGTTCTTATTGGCCAGGTGGGCACAATCGATCTCCCTATCACAGCTATATAGATACTCACTCTGAGTCAGGATCAGTGCAATGACAGCAGGGGGGTTCCAGCTCGTTTCTCTCACCAATTGGAGTTGCTGAGAGGTCCTGAGAGAAGCCTGGAGGTGGTGCAAATGGGTAGTGCTGTCAGCTGCTCACTGAAAGTTTGAGTCCATCCAGAGGAGCTTCAGAAGAAAGGTCTGGTAATCTACTTGCAAAAAAACCTCCCAGCGATTGCAGACCCTCTGCTCTGCCCAGCTCGGTGCTGACACTGTGCATCACAGTGGACTCAACAGCCACAGGGGTTCCTTTTCCGCCTTTATTTTTAGACACGGAGAAAAGGAGACACAGATTACTAAGTCACTCACCCAAGGTCACAGAGCAAGCAAGCGGCAGAGTTCGATTTGGACCCAGGTGATCTGGCCCGCTTCTCACCACCGTGCCATCGGCTCAGGTTTGGGAACGCAGTGTCCTCAAGGGGAAGGCTCACAGAGAGTCGTGCTTAATCTGGGTCCCCAGGAGGGAGCAGGGGCCTTTCCAGGTGGAAACAGCAACACAAGGCCCCAGTTGTTGAGCGAGCTGGCCATTTGCCAAGAAGCCCAGCACCCTTAATTTAAGGAGTCCTGATGGTACAACGGTTAAAATCTCAGCTGCTAACTAAAAGTTGGTGGTTCAAATCCCCCTAGCGGCTGCGTGGGTGCCGAGGTAGTGGTCTGTTATTGGCAATCTTGTGTAACTACCACAGGCTGGGAAGACCCCCCATGGCACTGGTCAGCTCTGTCATGTAGGGTTGGGAGGTGGCCGAATTGACTTGATAGTAAACAACAACAACAACTCTCTCTCATTAACCAGCACCTCTGTCGGCTTGTTGTGCTACAGTGCTGGCACGTGGCCAGATGCTGGAAGCTCTGCCACTGGTATTTCAAATCCTGGCAGGGTCATTGTGGTGGACAGGTTTCGGCAGCGCACTCAGACTCAGAAAGACTAGGCGTAGAAAGAAGCCTGCTGATCCACTTTGAAAAATTAAGCAATGAGACCCCTGTGGATCCGAGCAGAATGTTATTGTTATTAGGTGTCATTGGGTCTGCTCCGACCACACGGCCGGTCCTGTGCCGGCCTCACAATTGTTTTCGGCCTGAGCCCATTGACTCAGCCACTGTGTCACCGTCTTTTTTGAAGGTTTTCCTCTCTTCGCCTCCCCTCCACTTTACCAAACACGCTGTCTGTCTTTAGGGACTGGTCTCTCCTGACAGTATGTCCAAAGTATATAATATGAAGTTTTGCCATCCTTGCCTCGACCTGGATGCTCTCTGGCTTTACTTCATCAATACGATCGGCTTGTCCTTTGAGCATTCCTTGGTACTTTCAGTGTTCTTCTCCAGGACCACAGTTCAAGTGCATCCGTTCTTCTACGGCCTTCCTTTTCAACGTCCAACTTCCACATGCATGTGATGCAATGGAGACTACTATGACCTGAGTCAGGTGCACCTCAGTCCTCAGAGAAACATCTTTGCTCTTCAATACTGTAAAGAGGCCATGTGTAGCAGGTTTACCTAATGCAAGATGTCTTTTGATCTCTTGAATGCTGCTTCCATGAGCATTGACTGTAGATACAAGTAAGCCAAAAGCCTCCACAACGTCAACCTTTACTCCATCTGTCATGATGATACCTATTGGTTCCGCAGAGAAGATTTGGGTCTTCCTTACATTGAGTTGTCATCCAGACTGAAGGCTACAGTCCTTGATCTTCATCAGCAAGGGCTTCAAGTCCTCCTTACTTTCAGCAGGCTGTATCACCTGCACACCACAGGTTGTAAGCCACCTCCAATCCTGATGCCATGTTCTTCTTCATATACTCCAGCTTCCCTGCTGATTTACTCAGCATGTAGATTGAACAAGTGTGGAGAGAGCCTACAACCCCGATGCACACCTTTCCTGGTTTTACACCACGCAGCATGCCCTTGTTCTGTTCCCACAACTGCCCCCTGATGCATGTGGAAGTTCTAAATGAGCACCATGAAGTGTTCTGGAGTTCCCATTTTTCTCAAGGTTATACACAGTTTATTATTATCCTGAGGTAGTTAGTTTATTGCGCCAACCTGGCCGATAAACACACGTGGGATTAATTGAAGGGCAGAGGGATAAATGACTCAGTGAGCCTCGCCTTTAGAGTTCTAGGGTCTCCTGCTTTCTGGTGGTCGGGCCAGGGTGAAGCTGCCTTGGCCGGTTCCCTGCTTTAGCAGGCGGGCTCACTTCCTACAGGACGTTCCTGAGGAGAAGCCACATGGACCTGCCCCGATGCAGCCCTGGGTGCTGGAGCAGCCGTGTGGAGACCCCTGCCTGTGCTGAGATGCTTACATTTTCACTACTCGGCTTTCCTTCTGCAACCGGAATCATTGCATCTGTTTTGTGAGATGGGGGAGGACTTTGTGGATTGCTGTCGGACATATGGGTTAATGTCAGACTTGTGGGCTTGGGCAGCACTGGGTTGGGATGTTTTCTTGATGTTCACTTAACCTTTATATAAAACTTTCTCTTATTCATGAGTTTCTGGGTTTTTTTTTTCTCTAAAGTACCCAGACTAATACACATCCCCACAGTCAAATGCTTTTGCACAGTGAAACACAAGTAAACATTTTTCTTATGTTCTCTACTTTGAGCCACGATCCATGTGATATCAGTAGTGATACCCCTTGTTCCATGTTCTCTTCTGAATCCAGCCTGAACTTCTGGCAGCTCCCTGTCAGTGTACTGGTGCAACCGTTGTTGGATGATTTTTTACTTGTGTGCAATGCCAATTACATTATTCTATAGTTTGAGTATTCTGTTGGATCACCTTTCTTTGCAATGAGCACAAATATGGATCTCTTCTAGTCAGTTGGTCAAGGAGCTGTCTTCTAAATTTCCTGGCAGAGACGAGGAACTACTTCCAGTGCTTCCTCAGCTGTTGAAACACTTCAACAATCCCTGGAGCCTTGTTTTGGCTAATACATTCAATGCAATTTGACTTTTTCTTCAGCGCCGTTGGTTCTTGCTCACATGCTGTCTCCTGAAACGGTAGAATGTTGACTAGGTCTTTTTGGCATCGTGACTCTGGGTACTCTTCCCGTCTTCTTTGGAAGCATCCTGCACCATTCAGTAATTGGCCCATGGAACCTTTCAAGATTGTAACTCGAGGCTTAATTTTTTTTTCTTGAGTTCTTTCAGTTTCAGATATTCTGAGTGTGTCCTTCCCTTTTGGTTTTCTACTTCTATGTTTTGGTATATTTCATTATAATATTTGGCTTTGTCTTGTTAAGCTGCCCGTTGAAATGTTCTGTTCATCTCTTTGATTTCATTATTTCTTTTCTTTTCTCTGGCTACTCTACGATTAAGAGCCGGCTCAGTCTCTTTTGACATGCACTTTGATGCTTTCTTCCTTCCCTGTCTTGTTAATGACCTTGTGTTTTCTTCGTGAATGCTGTTCTTGATGTTCTTCCCTAGTTCATCCTGTCTTCTATCATTGATGTCCAGTGCAATCTGTTCTTGAAGTTCAGCTGGGATGGACTCGAGGTCATATTTTGACTCTTGTGGACTTCTTTTAATTTCTTCAGCTTCAACCTGAACTTGCATATGAGCAGTTTATAGTCTGTTCCACAGTTGGCCCCTGTCTGGTTTTAGCTGCTGATATTGAGCTTCTCCATCCTACCTGCCCACAGATGTAGTCAATTTGACTTCTGTGTATTCCATGTGTATTTTGTGTTATTTAAAAAGATTTTTGCTATGAACAAGTTGTTGGTTTTGCAAAATTCTATCATGCGACCTCCAGCTTCATTTCTTTTTTTAGATTCGACCCCCCAAAAGATATATATTTATTGTACAACTCCCCATCACTGGATTGGACTCAGTGGGGGCCCCTAACAGGGTTGATTAGCAGCCCGTGAGGGCCTCATTATAGATCATCGCCAAGGCCCCAGGAAGGTGATGTATTCCTGGAAGTTCACCTCCTGGTCCTTGTTCTGGTCCAGGTCGTTCATCAGCTTGGCAATCTCTGCGTCCTGCAGCTTCGCGCCGATGGTCAGCTCCTTCGGGATCAGCTCCTTCTTGCTTAAGGTGCTCTTGTCTCCCTCTCTGCCAGAGTACTTGTGGAAGATGACCACCAGGAGGCTGATAGCCTGGTCCAGAGGGCACACCATAGCAAAGGTCTTGGAGCTCACGGTCGCTGCGAAGTGAGAAAGGAGCGGTGAAGGGGTGCGTCCAGCTTAATTTCTATCAAGTTCCCATTTCCAACTACTTTTCCTTCCTCTTTGTTTCCAACTTTTGCATTCCAATCACCAATAACTATCAATGCATTTTGATTGCATGCTTGATCAATTTCCACCTAAAGTTGGTAGAATTCTTCATCACTAGCTTTTGTGGTTGGTGCTTAAAATTGAATAATGGTTGTAGTGATTGGATTTCCTTGAAGAAGATAGATATAATCCGATCACAGATTGTACTTCATGATGGATTTCACAAGATCCTTTCTGATAATGAATGCCACGTCATTACTTTTGATTGTGGTAATCCTGGCTTAGAAAATCATATGAATTTCTGATTCAAAATGGCCAATTCCAGTCCATTTTGGCTCACTAAGTCCTAGGATATCGATCGTCATTTGTTCCATTTCATTTTTTGGCCACTTCCAGTT
This sequence comes from Tenrec ecaudatus, assembly GCF_050624435.1. Classification (NCBI taxonomy): domain Eukaryota; kingdom Metazoa; phylum Chordata; class Mammalia; order Afrosoricida; family Tenrecidae; genus Tenrec; species Tenrec ecaudatus. Next base: position 185,707,145 of record NC_134531.1, on the reverse strand, counting down.
TTCCTAAATTCATACTTCGCCCATTTCAGGTTCCAATCATTAGGGGATTTCTGAAGCTCTTTCTCTTGACCTTGGGTGGTGCCTCATTAGCAAATGAAGATCCCAAAGGCTCCACTCCCACCGGCTTTACCGACTCACGTCACCACGGTCGACTCCCCTCCGAGAAATCATCTCTTCAGTCACATTTCAAGTGCCCTTGGACCTGAGGGGCCTGTCTGCCAGCAGTATCTTCCATAATGGGCTGCTTCCTTTGTTTAGGCTTTCAGTATTTGAAAACGCTTCTAAGTCATGCATCAGGTTTCCATCAGCTTCTTCCTCTGAAGTGGGCAGCTGAGTCCCTCCTCATTGCCTGCTCTCCGTCCGGAAGTTCCACTGAAACCTGTTCACTGTGGGTGGCCCTGTTGGCACTTGAAATGCCAGTGACAGAGCTGCCAGCATCACAGAAGCACACAAGCCGCCACAGTGGAACAAGCTAACAGACAAGTGGCAGAATGGCAGAATGTTGTCCAATAAAGTACCCGAGGGACTTCCCCTAGGATGGCAGTCTCCCAGAACACACTGGAGCATACACAGGACTAAGTGACATGAGAGTAACTAACAATACGCTGTCACTGTCATCAAGTTGATGCTGACTCATAGAGATCCCCCTGTGGGTTTCTGAGACAGCAGCTGGTCTCCAGGAGTAGAAAGCTCAGTCTTTGTCCCTCCGAGCTGCTGGCTATGCAGATCCCGGCCCCAAGCTTAACCGTGATGCCACCAAGGCTCCTTAACTAACAATAACACCCTTAATGAAACTTCCACTTGTAAGGCTAGAGATGATTTGTACCCAGGGCTGTCCTGCTCCAACATCTAGAGGTGGCAGGTGCCGAGGTGGCTCCAGCCTCTTCCTTACTAGGCCAGCAGGGCTCCTCCTAGTATTAATAGCTGTTATGAAACAAACAAACCGAAAAACAAAACCAGGAAACCTCAAAATGTTAGCAGCAGTGCAAAGAGACTGGAATGCTCACGCTCTTTCGATAGCCGGGCACCATCAGCTTTCTTCGCCACATTTGCCGGAGGGATTATGAAATGGTGCAACCGCTGGGAAAAGTAGTGTGGCACATCCTCAGGCAGTTGGGAATAGGATACCGTACGATCCAGTCATCCCCTGCTTGGCATATCCTCGAGAAATAAGATCCACCGCACGAACAGATTCACAGTAGACTACTCGCACTCATCCACTCCCCACGAGTGGAGAAGTAGACTCTGGCCCATGCTGTTGCTCGCTGTCTTCTGTGGGGTCGGCCTCCTAGGTTGCTCACCAGAACACAGCACTGCCTTGTCCTGCGACGTCCTCACAGCTGGCCTTATGCTTCGCCTGCGACGCAGCCACGGTGCCCGTCCATTTTGAGGAAGGCCATCCTCTTTGCCACTGCTCCTGTACTTGACCAAGCATGATGTCCTTCTCCAGGGACTGCTGTCTCCTGGCAACATGTCCAAAGGACACGAGACTAGGTCTCACCAGCCTTCTCTCTAAGGAGCATTCTGGCTGTACTTGTTCCAAGGCGTGTTGTTTGTTCCTTGGCAGTCCGTGGTACTTTCAACATTCTTTGCCAGCACTGTAATTCAAATGCATCCATTCGTGTGCAGTCCGTTTATTCAAAGCTTAACTTTTGCATGCATATGGGGTGATTGGAAATAGTCAAGGGGCACCCTTGCTTTTCAGCACTTGACACAGAGGGCTTGTGTGGTAGGTTTACCACATGCAATTCGTCTTGGAGCTCTCTCTCGTTTATATGTTTGAGATGAACCTGTATGCCACCACAGACCCCAGTCTGCTGCAGCTTAACTTTCCCCCATTTTTAGTCCCTCAGAGGAGGGGTAAGGGATCTGGGTGGTGGTGGTTAAGGCTGTGAGCCTTCCTTCTCATTTATTTGTTTATATAGCTTTTAAAAAACTACATATAAAACTCCAGCCAATTTCAACAAATGAAATCAATAATAATAACAATATCCTGTTAAACCCCATAAATATGGTTCTCTTTTTCTTCTTTCTGACCCTCCTTCCCTCGGTACTTTTCTATCTCTCCCGTTACTTGCCCCCACTCCAGTCTCTGGCCTCTTTGTATTTTTCAGTCTTATATTTTGGTGTGAAATCATTTCTTCTTTGTTTTTCCTTATAATAACGGTGCCATTCAGTATTTATCTTTATAAGATTGACTAATTCTGCTGAGCACACTGTCCTCTAGCTTTGTTCTTGTCTTGTGGTGTTTAAGAGAGTCCTCGTTGTTTTCAATCGATGCATAACATTCCATTGTATGGATCTATCAGTGTGTGATTTTCCTGTTCTTTATAATCAGAGCTTTTGTTTGTTTGAATTTTTTTGCTTTTCTTGCTATTATGAAACTCGCTGCAATAGACATAGGTGGGCCTAAGTCTGTTTGTGTTATATTTTTAAATTTTCTTTAGTGTGTATACCTAGTAGAGGAATTGAAGGATCCTAAGGTAGTTGTATTTGCCTTTGTTGAAGGAAGCACCATAGTGATTTCCGTCGCGGTTTTACAGTTCCACAGGCAATGTGTGAGCATTTCACTCTCTCACATCCTCTCTAGCATTTATAATGATTTAAAATTTTTGCTAAACGAATTGGTGTGAGGTAGTATCTTATTTTGATTTGCATATCTTTTATTGCTAAGGAACTTGAATATTTTCTTCATATGATTATTGACCGCCTGGATGCCATTTTTGATAAACTGTCTGTTCATGTCTTTGGCCCATCTTTTGTTTGGGTCATTTGTATTTCTCTTGTTACGGTGCTCTAATTCCTTCTAGATTTTGGAAATTAGCCCTTCATCCGATGCATCAGTACTAAACAGTTTTCCCAAACTGGGGGCTCTATTTGAACTCTTTTCATGGGAGTTTTCGATGTGCATCGATAAGGTAGTCCCAGTTCTTTATTTTGACCTCTGTAAAGTGGGAATATTTTTTATTATGTCTGAGTGTGCTAGGCCTTGCATTAGGACTGTTAAGTTTCTCCCTATTTTTTGGCTGATGGTCTTTATGGTTCTAGGGTTTATAGTTTGATCCATCTTGAATTCGTTTTTGTACGTGGTATGAGGCAGGGGTCCTGCCTCATTCTTTTTCAGTTTTTCCAGCACCATTTATTGAAAAGGTTATCTCTTCCCCACTTAATGTGTTTTAGTCCTTTATCAAAAATTAGGTATCTGAAGGCATTTGATTTAATTTTGAGTTCTCAGTTTTAATCCATTGGTCTTCATATCTATTTTTGTACCAGTACCTTGCTGCTCTGCCTACTGTTTAGTAGATTTTAAAGTCTGGGAGTGAAAGGCCTTCTAATTTGTTTTTATTTTTTAATAATGTTTTATTTATCCTAGGTTTCTTTCCTTCCCATAAAAGGTTGGTTATTAGTTTTTCTATTTCTTTGAAGAATTGTGGTGGGATTTGGGTCAGAATTGTGTTAAGTTTGTAAAGTTTTCTCTTATTTGGGTAATATTGACATTTTCACTGTTTTGTCTACCTATGCAGGAGCATGGTAGCTTGTTCCATTTGTGTACGTTTCTTTTGGTTTCTTGTAGGAATGTTTTGTAGTTTTTCTTGTGTAAGTTTTGGTTTCTCTGATAAGATATATCCTTAAATATTTATCTTTTGTGTAGCTCCTGTAAATTGTGTCATCTTCTTTAATATACAAGAATCCAACTGATTTCTGTATGTTGATATGATAGCCTGCTACACGGCCAAATTTTTCGTTAGTTCCAGCAATTTTTTAATTGAATCTTTGGGGTTTTCTGTATATAGGATTATATAATCTGTCAATAAAGCGAGTTTTGGTTCTTCTGTGACTAAATGGATGCCTTTAATATTTTTTTGCTGTCGTATAGCTTTAGCTAAGACTTCCAGGACTATATTAAATAAAAGTGGTGATAAAGGACAACCCGATCTGTTTTCTGCTCGATGAAGGAATATATTCAATTTCTCCTCATTAAGGACATGTTGCATATATGAACTTTATTATTTTTTAGGACTGATTTAAAGATATTATTATTTTGGGATTAATACATGTATTATATTATTGCATAGTTCAATCCCATCAAGCAGTATTGTACAGTTGCTACCACAATAAGTTTGCAAATATTTTCCTTCCTGGACTCGTTGACCTCAGCTCCCTTTGCCCCCTTTCCCCACCACTCTAACACACCTCCTTATTCTACTTGCTGTCCCTTTAGGCTCATTAATCCTGGGTTTCATATACCGAAAAACAGAAGAACATATAACACAACTTCAAGAGGGTAACCCCCAATGACATAACACCTCTGAGATAAACCCTATACTTATTTATGAAATTATGTAATTACCACAGAGCCACAAACTCTATATAACCTTTATTATGTTGAAGAATTTCCTTCTGTTCCTATTTTATTAGGAATAACTGTTGAATTTTATTTAATGCCTTTCTGCCTTGATTGATATAATCATATGGGTTTTCACCTTTATTTTGCTTATATAGTAAATTACATTGATTTTTGGGGGGCCTAATCTATTTATTGTTAGGGCTCCCTCCTTCAAACTTATAGAAAAATCCCACACCTGGGCATGTCCTGAGGAGGGGAGGGAGGGGGCATAGAGACCACTGTGCTCCTGGGCAGTACAGATGAGGGGTGTGTGTCAGGCACGGGGTACCCACTGGGGGGAAGCACCCAGGGGTGCATGTCTTTCTGCCGGTGGCCTTAGCTCCTGTCAGCCTGCTTACTGCTTACCCCGTCCTCCCCATCTGTGTCCTGGCTGTGCTCCAGTTAGCAGCCCCTCCTCAAAGCCATCATCTCGAGCTCATGCTTCTCCCTGGGCATGCCTGCTTCTGAAACTATGTCCTCTTGGGAGCTGGGCGGGCGGGGAGGGCGGTGGCCAACTATTACTGCCACTGCTGTCGCCACCACCGCAGGTGCCCCTGCCACTGCTGCTGTCACCCTTCTTCTTGCTATCTAGGTTGGCCTTTTGCTCCTCAGTGATCTGCCCCAAGTGGCCCCGCAGGGCATCTACGTTGGCCTTGATCTGCGTCAGCTCTGTCTTGATGGTATGCAGCACACTGCTCTTTAACTTATCTTGGCTGAGCTGCTGCTAATGGCTATGGAGTGGGCAAAGAGCCTGATGGGTATGGGGGTTTTGAGTCATTGGACCAAAGAGACTGTGACCCAGGGTTGCTTCCTGGGGACTGCCCTGGGCACTGGCACAGGTGACAGATGGCTCTGATAGTCTCTTGAGCCCCATGGGTCTGTGGAGCTTTCCAGCCATGTTAATGTCCAGGGTCTGCCTGGCCAGCACTTGCCCGTTCTCTCCCAGCACAGCTGCATGGGCATGGTGCTCGTGAGCATAATGGACAAAGGCAGGGGCCTTGTGCATGAGGAAGCTGGCCACATGGCTGTATGTGGAGAAGACAATCTCCACGTTAGACTTCTTTACCACAGCTGTGGGGAGTTTTTCAATGAAGACCAGCGATGGGTGGACTTGGGATCATTCTTGTATGTTGCATTGCTCGTTTGAATCTTTAGGGACATGGCGGCCACCAGTACCACAGCTGAGGTCAGCTGCTAATTCCTCCCTTGGGTCACAGGGCTAGCACTGGCTGCCTCCAAGAACAGCACTCACCCACATCAAGAACTCTCTGATTTTCAATTAGTAAACCTTTCTTGCATATTTGGTGTGAATCCCACATGATTTTTGATGTATTTTTTAATGCATTGTTGAATTCTGTGGACTGGAATTTTATTGAAAATCTTGATGTCTGTAGTCATCAGAGATATCTGTCTATAATTTTCAATACTGGTAGCATAGTGGCTATGCACGGGGCTGCTACCTGCAAGGTCAGTAGTTTGAAACTACTAGCTACGCCTCAGGAGAAAGACGAGGCTTTCTATTCCTGTGAAGAGTTCCGGTCTAGCCTGTCCTCTAGGGGCACGATGAGTCAGCACAGACTCAAATGCAGGGTTGTTGGGTTTTGGTGATCGTTTTGCTTTGTTTAGGTGTTAGAGTTATAGTTGCTTTGAAAAATGAGTTTGGGAGTATATTATTCATTTGAATATCATGAAATTGTTCATGTAGAATTGATATTAACCCGTCTCTAAATGTTGGGGAGACTCCCCAGGGAAACCAACTGGGCCTGGACGTTTTGCCACTGCGGGAGCTTTTAGTGACGAGCTCTGTTTCTTTCCGTGGGATAGGCTTGTTGAGGGCTTCCGCGGCAGTGCTCATTTAGGTAAGTCATGCCGTTCTAGAAATTTGCCCGTTTCTTCTAGATTTTAAAAATTGATTGGGCTTAAGTGGAGAGCAAATGCCTTGAGAATGATTGGGACAGGGAATGTATGGATGTGCTTTATACAATTGATGTATGTATATGTATGGATTGTGGTAAGACTTGTTTGAGTCCCTAATAAAATGTAAAAGAAGAAAAGAGAAAAAAAAATGATTAGGGCAAAGACTGTACAGATGTGCTTTATACAATTGATGTATGTATATGTATGAACTGTGAAAAGAATTGTATCAGCCCCAATAAATTGTTAAAAAAAAATTGATTGAAATGTAATTTTTCATCATTCTATGTGATTTTTGAAAAATCTCTTTTGGCTCTGTTGTAATGTCACTAATTTATCTTTTTTATTCATAGAATTTTCTTTTTCTTTGTTAGGTTTAACACTTTTGTTAGTCTTTTCAAAGATCTTGTCTTGTTGGTGTTTTCTATAGTTTTAAAATTTTCTGATTAATTTATTTCCGCTCTAAAGTTTATTAATTCTTTTCTTTTAGTCTCTGAGGGTTTGTTTTTCAGGTCTTTTCCCAGTTGCTGAGTTGATGTGCTAAGGTGTTCCTGCCTTTTTGATGGGTGCAGTGATGGCTGTAAACTGCCCCTGAATCCTGCTTTCGATGTGCACCAAGGATTTTGATATGTTGTATTTTTGTTGTCATTTGTTTCAAGGAACCTTTTAATTTTGGTCTTAGTTTCTTCAATTACTCTGTGGTTTTTAGGTAAAGTGTTGTTAAATTTCCATGTATTTGATTTTTGAGTTGATCAGCCTATGATTGATTTTTAAATTTATGGCATTATGATCTGAAAAATGGCTTATAGTATCTCAAAGTGTTTGAATTTATTGATGCTTGCTAAAATATGGACTTAAATATGATCTATTCTGGAGTAGATGCCACAAGCACTAGAAAAATATGGAATGTTTTTGTTGGATGAAGTGTTCTATATATGGCTAAGAGATCAAATTGATCGCGTTAATTCTTCTGAGTCATTAAATTTCTTTGATCTTTGGTCAAAAGTGATGTATTGAAATCTCCTAGCATTATCATATTATGGTCTCTTTGTCTCTCATTTCTTTCTTTCTTTAAACATTTAAAAAATTCTTTATTCTTATTATTTTTAAAACTTTTATTGGGGGCTCTTACATCTCTTATCACAATCCATACATTCCTCCGGTGTGTTAAGCACATTTGCACATATGCCGCCATCATCATTTTCAAAGCATTCTTTTCCCACCTGAGCCTCTGAGATCAGCTCCCCATTTCTACCTCGTCTCATTTCTGCAAGAATTTGATTAATGTATTTTGAAGGTTTTTCATTTAGTGCATGTATATTAACTATGATATGGTTTCTTGTTCAGTTAAAGCTTTCATGATTTTATAGTGACCTGCTTTGTTTCTCAGTATGTCTTTTATTTTGATGTCTATTTCATCAGAGATTAATATTGCTACTCCTACTTGACTACCATTCGCTTGATATATATTTTCATATTCTTTGATTTTTAATCTGTTTAATCTGCTTATCGAAGTGCATTTCTTGTGAGCACAACATTAAAGTTTCATGTTTTCTTATCCATTCTAGTACTTGTCTCATACTTGGTGAACTCAATCCATTTTCCTTCACTGCTGTTATTGATAAGTATGTTCATGTCATTTTGTTATCATTTTTATGGTGATATCGGTTTCAATTTTTATAATTATTTGCGTTATATCCCTTTTGTCTATAGACTATCTTGTTGATACTCTGCTTTTTTATCTTATTGCTTAAGTTGCTTATATTATTTTCTGCTTTTTAATTTTGTCGAGGTTTTAACTTGTTCTTTGAGGATTGTTTGTGTGTATGATTTTCTTTCCAAATTCAAAACAGTTTCTTCTCTCTTGTGAAGAGGCTGATATCTTCTCCCTTTGATTACTTATTTGTCCTCTGTTCTTTTTTTCTTCTTCTTTTTAAAATCTTTATTGCAGGATGTTGTCTTTGGATCCTTGTTTTGATTCACTTAGTTCCATTTTATTCTGAGGATTACATAAATGGTATGTGTTCTCCAAAGTAATTTATTTTCTGATACTTTTAGGTAGCTGCCTCTTTTTATGGATTCTCCATCCAAAGAATTTCTCTTAATATATTTTTTGTAAAGTTTGTTTTGCTTTGAAAATTTCCATTAGGTTTGCCTTATCTGAAAATAATTTTATTTCTCCCTCATATTTGAGGGATAATTTTGCTGACTACAGAAATCTTGGTTAACAGTTTTTTCTTTCAGAATTTTGAATCTATCAATCCATTGCTTTCTTGACTGTATGGTCTTGTTAGAAAAATCTGAACTTATCATAATTAATTAACCTTTATATGTGATTGTTCTTTTTTGCTATGCTGCTCTCAGAACGGTTTCCTTTTATTTAATATTAGAAAATTTGATTACTTCTCTGGGCTTCCTGAGTAGTTATTTTATGTTCTGTCATAATATTAGAGAATATTAATATTCTCCCTAGATATTTCATCAACTATTTTCTCTGTCGTTAATATTTCATTCTGTTGTGGGATAATTTATCAAGTGTATGTGGTTTCTTTTGATAGTGTTTCATAAAATTCTTAGATTTTATTCAACATTCTTGATCATTCTTTTTTCCCCATGTTTATTATATATTTCTTCAGCATAGGTTCTTTGAATTGAAACCGAACTTTCTTATTAAAAAAAAATCATTTTATTGGGGCTCATACAACTCTTATCACAATTCATACATACAGCAATTGTGTCAAGCACATTTTTACATTTGTTACCCTCATCATTCTCAAAATATTTGCTCTCCACTTAAATTCTTGGTATCAGCACCTCATTTTTGTCCCTCTCCCTCCCCACTACCCCCTCCCTTCTGAACCCTTGATAATTTACAAATTATTATTATTTTGTCATGTCTTACACTGCCCAATGTCTCCCTTCACCTAATTTTCTGGTGTCCGTCCCCCAGAATGGAGGTCATATGTAGATCCTTGTTATCGGTTCCCCTTTCTACCCCACCTTCTTTCCATCCTCTGGTATCACCACTCTCACCACTGTTTCTGAAGGAGTCATTGGCCCTGGATTACCAGTGTTTCCAATTCCTATCTGTACCAGTGTACATGCTCTGGTCCAGCCGGATTTGTAAGGTAGAATTGGGATCATGATAGTGGGGGGAGGAAGCAGTTAAGAATTAAAGGAAAGTTGTATTTTTCATTGTTGCTATACTGCACACTGACTGGCTCGTCTCCTCCTTGAGACCCTTCTGTAAGGGGATGTCCCATTACCTACAGATGGGTTTTGGGTCTCCACTCTGCACTCCCCCTCATTCACAATGATATGAGTTTTTGTTCTTTGATACCTGATTCCTGATCCCTTTGACAGTTCGTGATGGGCTTTGTTGCTTCTCAGCTAGATGGCCGTTTATTTATCTTCAGGTCTTTAAGACCCCAGATGCTATATCTATTGATAGCCAGGTATTGGTCATTCTTATAGCTTGATTTGTTTTTATGTTGGTTTCGAGAGATTTATCTTTGAGACCACTGGTTGTTGTTTCCATTGCTTCAATCCTTCTGTTTTGTGCTTTCAAATGTACCCTGTTATAATGTTTGGTGTTTGACTTTTGTATTTGGAGCGGTTGAATTATTATTTCTAGACTTTCATCCATTTTGTCAGAATGTTCTTTTAAAGTATTCTTGAGTTCCTGCACAGTTGCTTCTGTTTTTTTCTCTATTCCTATTGAATTTTTCCTCCAGTCGTTTAAAGAAACAGAAGGTCATCACAGGAATCTCCCTCATGGGAGGATCCAGTCTTTTCCTCCCCCAGGGGCCCAGGTTTGTATGTACTGGAGTGACTGGGCTGTCTGCCCCTCTTTCTGAAAGTGTGCAGAGATTATGTAACTCCAGTTTCCAAGTGATAGCCTTATTATTTGTTTGTCTTTATAGTTGTCTTTGAGTACAGAGCAATCTGCACACACCTCTTGTGTAATCTGGATATTCAAGGCTGGCCAGGCATTTCAGCACCAGCCTACCCCCAGCCAGAGCCAAAGGTAGAAAACAATTAAATATTGCCTCTGTCAAAGACCTGGTTTTGAGGCTGGCTCCTAAGTCACCACGGAGTGCCAGGCAATGAGCAACCAGTTCAGCACGTTGGGGGACAAAAGCGACTATTTACAAATGCACTAACTGCAGTTATTCTCTTGGGCCCTGTTGTCAGTGTTGGGCCTATTATTATTTGGGTGCCAGCATGCAGGAGGGCCCACATTAGCACTTTGAATCCTGGGCCTGCAGAGAAACACTCACTCACTCACTCACTCACTCACTCACTCACTCACTCACTCACTCACTCACTGTGGAGATGACTGCCTCCCGCTGATCCATGCCCTTCCAATTCCACACCCTCCTATGGTTGGTCTTCCCTCCCAGTGTTCTAGAGAAGTTTTGACACAGTACAGTCCCCAAGAATTCCAGCCAGATGCTGGAGTCCATCCTTGTAGACCTACATCTCCTCTATCTGGCTGGCGTGCAATGAATGGGTCTGGAAACTCTTAGTCCCAAAGTTTGGAAGCCTGTGAATCCTCCTGGCCAACTTCTGATTCAACTTCTCCCTAGTTATATTGGGGGAGTAGTTCTAATTACTGTTTGGAGAGAGTCAGGGGCCTATCAGCTCACTACTAAGGTCCAGAAAGAGCAGGGCAGAGGAAACAGAACTCCAGGCATCCTGTAGGGCTGTATAGACTTCACCGTGTTTTCTTTTAAAAATTATTTGTGTCGATTCTTCCCTCTGAGGAGCTGCCATGCAGTTAGTAGGGGTTTGCATTTCTCAGGGGAGGCCTCGAACTCAGGCTGCTGAAAAATTTCGGCCACTTCCAAAGTGTTTCTTGGGAGAGGGATGAAGAGTGGCTGCGATTATATGGCCACATTGGACCTTGATTCTCTTGCTTGATCTCTTGGCTGCTGTTTCTCTGAGAACTGACTTTGGGATCCAAACAACACGCACTTCTTGACAACTTCAATCTTTCCTCCACTTGTTATCATGTTATCTATTGGTCCAGTCTTTATAGTGAGTTGTCATTCAGATCGAAGGCTGGATCCTTGATCTTCAGCAAGTGCTTCAATTTATCCTCAGTTTCAACAAGCCACGTGGTATCTTCTGCTCATTACAGTTTGTTAATAAGCTGTGAATAATGAGCTAAGGCTGTCACCTCACGGGTGGATAGGTGAGGTTGTTAGCTTATTGTGCCAACCTGGCCGATAAACACATGTGTGGTTAATTGAAGGGCGGAAGGATAAATGGCTTGGTGAACCTTGTTTTTCGAGTTCTCAGGTCTCTTGCTTTCTGATGGTTGGACCAGGGTGCAGCTGCCTTAGCCAGTTCCCTGCTTCAGCTGGCAAGGCTCGCTTCCTGCAAGACATCCCTAAGGAGAAGCCACATGGACCTACCCCAGTGCAGCCCTTGTTGCTGGAGCAGCCGTGTGGAGACCCTTGTCGGTGCTGAGATGCTTACACATTCACTGACTTGGCTTTCATCCTGCAGTCGGCATCATTGTGTGTGTTTTGTGAGATGGAGGAGGACTTCATGGATTGGTATCGGACATATGGGCTAATGTTGAACTGATGGGCTTGGGCAGCACTGGGTCGGGATGTTTTCTTGATGTGCACTTACCCTTTATGTAAAACTCTCTCTTCTACATATGGGTTTCTGTGGATGTTTCTCTAATGTACCCAGACTAGCACAGACAGGTGATGAGGAGGGATGACTGCAGGAGGAGCACAGCAGCAGCAGCAGCCGAGTAAAACAGGCTCTCTGCAACCCGTAGGGGTGACGATCAAGGATGGCTCCCAGCTAAGGTGGTCTCTATCAGGCCTCCCCAAACAGAAAGAATTAGAAAGGAGGAGGAAGGATTTCAGTATCTCCTTCCTTTTGGCCTGGATTTGTCTCCTTTAGTTTTTATTGTGGTGAAATAGATATCACAAAACATTTCCATTTCACCCAGTTTCACCTATCCAAGCCAGTGACAGTGATCACCCTGTACAACCCTCACCACCACCTGTCTCTTCATTTTCTGGGATCCATCGTTCCCTGTGAGCACTAGGTCCCTATGCTCCCTCTCCCGCCTGCGTCCAGTGAACACTTTGGTCTCTGTGCATTTGCTTTGCCAGATTATTTCATAGCGGTGGGATCGTAAACTATTCCTCTGGTCTGTGGGCAGATGCCCGGACCGTGCCTCCCCCTCATTGGGTCATGTCTAAGGGAGAAGCTGGTTGAAGGGGGGCAGCTTTCTAGTCTCACTGGAGGACAGTCAAGCTAAGCATCTCTTTGGTACTGGTCTCGGGTCTTTATCCTCCGTTGGGGACGTCCAGGGATGCTCAGTGGTGGCCCTGTGGATGGTCAGATGAGGACACTCTTTCCTTGTGGAATCGCGTGCCCCTGCATTCCCTCGGCACTATGCCCACAGCAACCTCGTGGTTGGGGGCAAGGGACTTAACTGCCTCCTCCAGGTTCCAAGCTGTAACTTTCATAGAAGCAGACGACTACACCTTTCTCCCATGGAACGGCTGGTGGGTTAGCAGCCAGGCCCTTAACCACTGGGTCCCAGGGCTCTCTGCAACCGAACCATTGACAAAATTCAATCATCTCAACCTCAGAAAGCTTGATGAAATGAAGTATCAACAAGCGCTCAAGAATGGGTTTTGATACCAGTTTATTTACTAACAGCCTGTCTTTGAGCTTCCGGTTCCTGATCTGTACAACACGCAGAAATAGCATTCACCCTCGCGGTCAGTGTAGGTTGGGCTGAGAGAAAGCTATGCATTGCCTCACGAGGGCAGAAGGTCTCGCCTTTTAATTTCTTTTCATTCCCACTGCAGAGCTTGGGACATACAGGCACTGAATAAATAAGGGCATGGATGATTATCGCTGTCAGGATTTATGGTCAACTGGTGGTTCTGCATGTGAGCCCTGGTGGGGTAGTGGTTACGTGTTGGGCTGGGACCTACATGGCCGGCAGTTCAAAACCATCAGCAGCTGGAGAAAGCAACGGGGCTTTCCACTCTCATAACAGTTTTAGTCTCAGAAACCTCACGGGGGTTGACTCGATGGCGCGAGTTTGGTGGTTCTGGACAGCATCCTTCAGGAACTGCCTGTGGACTGTGGTCCAGGTGCAGAAGACAAGAGCCCAATGGCTGCCAGTCCTAGCCAGCTCTGCTTCCGGGATGAGGTTCGATTCTGAAAGGGAGTGTGCCTAGAGAAGGCAAGGGAATGGCCTTCCGTCATTTTACCCCATCCTCACCCACACCTCACGGGTGAGAGCAGCGGTTTTCAACCTAGGTGTCTTGACCCGTTTTGGGGGTTGGACGACCCTTTTACAGGGGTAGCCTAAGACCATCGGAAAACACAAACATACTTCACAATATATAATTACACATTGTTTTTGTGATTAATCACTAAGCTTTCATTATGTTTGATTATATTCAATTTGTCTCAATGAAAATACTTCCTGCATATCAGAAATTTACATGACGATTCATAATAGTGGCAAAATGACAGTTATGAAGTAGCAACGAAAATCATGTTATGGTTGGGGGTCCCCACCACATGAGGCACTGTAGGAAAGGGTAGCAGGGTGAGGAAGGTGCAGAACCACTGGGCTGGAGTCAGATTACCCCCATTTGACTACAAAGAATGTGGAAGCTCAGAGGGGAGCAGCGATTGGGCTCCTGGTGCCACAGCGGGTCAGTACTGCTCCAGCCCCTTGCTGGTGAACAGGGCGCTGTGTAGTGCAAGGGGCCCAAGGAGCGATGGAGGACAGACCCCGGGTGGCAGCAGGTCCTATGCCCACAATGGATGGCCACGCGGAGCGACCACAGAGGTAGGGGACCCCCTCACCGAGGTCTGCTACGCGCCTGGCTGCTCCTTCGGGGCCAAATTCTTTAGCAAGTGGCTCCATGGGACCCCTTCTTAGCCCAGCCCGTGAGAGAGGCCCGGGGGACCCTTTACTTTCCACTGGTCGGGGAGGGAGCGCAGCCGCCGCCCTGCCGCTGCCAGCACCGGCCTTCCGAGGCGGATAAAACCCTTCAAACCCACCTAATAAACGAACGACCTCTCTGCCTGTGAACTCACGAACAGCAAGGAGGAGAGGGAGGCCAACCGGAAGTACTGCTGCAGCAAAGCGAGTTCCCCAGGCCAAGGGCAAGGGGAGGAGCCTCGTGCCCACTATGGGGCGTGGCCCAGATGCACAAGGGCAGCCTGCTCAAGGTCAGGTGGGGGTAGGGGTTCTGGCTTCTGTCCCATGCGGGGCAAGAGTTGTGGCACTGCCAGGGAGGCAGGTGAGGCCGGAGAGACGAGGGCAGTCATTCTCCTACTTCCTCTTTGTTTCTGTTTTTCTTCTCTGCAAGTGAGCGAGGAAACACTTTTGGAAACTACCATTAAACATGCATGATCATCATCCCGAGAGCCCCAATATGGAAACGAGCCACACACCTGTCAAGAGAGGGCTCGATAGGCAAAACTGGTACATTCACGTAATGGAATGCCACTCAGCCACAAAGAGCACGAAGTCTTGATGTCACAGGCGGAGGGGCCCAGGACACAAGCTCAGCACCCCAGAGGAACGCTGCAGGACCTCTCTTATGTGCCATTTCCGAACATATAGAAGCCAAAGATGGTGAGTGGTTACCAGGAGGGAGAGGGAAGCAGGGAGGTTTTCCTTCGGGGACATGGAGTTTCTGTTGATGGTCGTGGATGTTTTGGGAAGGGTGTGGAAGTGCTCGCACAGGATCAGGCTTGGCTGGGATGTTTTTCTGATATATAGCTACTTCTTGATATGAAGCTCTCTTATACAGATCTAAGTGTCTCTGGATTTGTTTCTCTAGTCAACCCAGCCTAACACATCTGAGATTCAAATTTATCTGGTGTCCAGCATTTTATTTGTTAAATCTGGTCGAAGCCCATGCTCTTGACCTCCCCGAGTCTGCGGTGAGAATGCCAATCTTTGGATGAATGACAGTCCAGAAACAAAATGTTAACTAACATCCCTTAAAACCTCCTGTTTTTTTGTTTCCTCCTGCCATTGTAACGGAGATGTCACACGTGGGTGCTCCTAAGGAACAGAAACTTATTTTCTCCCTGTTTACTTATGGCCATCTCCCCTCAGTGCCATCAAATCGATTCCGACTCATAGTGACCCTATAGGACAGGGTAGAGTTGCCCCTGTGGGCTTCTGAGACTATAACTCTTCACCAGGGGTCCTCAAACTTTAAAAACAGGGCCCAGTTCACTGTCCCTCAGACCCATTGGAGGGCTGGATTATAGTTTAAAAAAATACTATGAACAAATTCACATATGCACACTGCACATATCTTACTTTGAAGTAAAAAAAAACAAATGGGGCAAAAACACCTGGCGGGCTGGGTAACTGTCCTTGGTGGGCCACATGTGGCCTGCAGGCTGTAGTCTGAGGACCCCTGCTCTTCACAGTAGTAGTAAGCCTCATCTTACTCCAGCAGAATGTCTGGTAGTTTTGAACTGATGACATCGTGGTCAGCAGTCAAAGGAGTAACCCACTACAAAACAAACTCATAGCAGGTTAATGTCCTTAAAGGTGCCATGAAGGGTCCTTTCCTCAGAGTTTAGGACAGTCTCTCTGTCCACTCTGAGGCAGGCGGCAGGATATCTTGTCTCAACTCTTCTGCTTGGACTCCTTGGTGATTTTCATGTGGAGGGCATCTGTCTTCTCCACCATGCTTCCTTGCTTATGTCCCTAATCTACTCTTTTCATATCTCAAAAGTGGGTGGCTAAAACACACCCTGTAGTAATACCTGCAGCCGTGGGGTTGATTCCCATCCATAGCGAAACTTTGGGACTCCCCTGGGTTTTGGAGACTATAAATCTGTACAGGAGTAGCAAGCCTCATCTTTCTCCCCGCTACATTCTCATGGCCTCATTAACATAAGAAGGAAAACCCTATTCCCAATAGGGATTATATTCACAAATGCATTGGTTTTTGTTGCGTGCCATCCTATAGATTCCAACTTAAAGTGGCCCCATGTCACAGAGTAAAACTACCCCATAGGTTTTTTTGGCTATAATCTTTTTTTGTAAATCATTTAATTAGGGGCTCATACAACTTTTATCACAATCCATACATACATTAATTGTGTAAAGCACACTTGTACATTTATTGCCCTCATCATTCTCAAAACATTTGCACTCCACTTAAGCCCCTGACATCAGCTCTTCATTTCCCCCCTTCCTCCCTGGTTCCCCCTCCCTTATGAACCTTTGATAATTTATAAATTATTATTTTGTCATATCTTTCACTGTCCGACATCTCCCTTCACCCACTTTTCTGTTGTCCATCCCCCAGGGAAGAGGTTATATGTAGATCTCTGTAATTGGTTCCCCTTTTCTACCCCACCCTCCATCCACCCTCCCTGTATTGCCACTCTCACCACTAGTCCTGAAGGGAACATCTGTCTTGGATTCCCTGTGTTTCCTATCTGTACCAGTGTACATCCTCTTGTCTAGCCAGATTTGCAAGGTAGAATTGGGATCATGATAGTGGGTGGGGAGGAAGCATTTAGGAACTATAGGAAAGTTGTATGTTTCATCGTTGCTACACTGCACGCTGACTGGCTCATCTCGTCCCCCGTGATCCTTCTGTAAGATGGACTTTGGGTCTCCACTCTGCACTCCCCCTTATTCACAATGATATGATTTTTTTGTTCTTTGATGCTTGATACCTGATGCCTTCAGTACCTCGTGATCGCACAGTCTGGTGTGCTTCCTCCATGTGGGCTTTGTTGCTTCTGAGCTAGATGGCCACTTGTTTACCTTCCAGCCTTTAAGACCCCAGATGCTATATCTTTTGATAGCCGGGCACCATCAGCTTTCTTCACCACTTATGCTTATGCACCCATTTATCTTCAGTGATTGTATCAGGGAGGTGAGCACGCAGTGATGTGATTTTTTCCTCTTTGATGCCTGATAACTGATCCCTTTGGCATCTCGTGATCATACAGGCTAGTGTGCTTCTTCCATCTGGGCTTTGTTGTTTGTTGCTTCTGAGCCAGATGGCCGCTTGTTTACCTTCAAGTTGGCTATAATCTTTATGGCAGCAGATGGACAGGCCTTTTCCTGCAGAGTCCATGCGTGGGTTTGAATTACCTACTTTTCAGTAGTCATATGCTACCTCCTGAAATGCTACCTCTTGTTGCAGGAGCTAGCATGTAAGCAAGAACCAAGAGTGCTGCAGGAAAAAGTTCAAGCTGCACTGAAAGCATTACCCAAAAACAAAGCTCCAGGGCTTGATGGAATACCAACTGAAATGTTTCACTAAGCTGATGAAGCGCTGGAAGCACTCACTAATGTATGCCAGGGCATTTGGAAGATGACTACTTGGCCACCTGACTGGAAGAGATCCATATTTGCACCCATTCCAAAAAAGATGACCCAACAGAATGCTCAAATTCTAGAATAATATCATTGACATCACATACAAGTAAAATTTTGCTGAAGATCATTCAACAAGAGTGGTAGCAGTACCTTGACAGGGAGCTGCCAGAGGTTTAGGGAAGATTCAGAAGAGGATGTGGAACAAGAGATATCATTGCTGATGCCAGATGGATCTTGGCTGAAAGTAGAGAACATTAGAAAGGTGTTTACTTGTGTTTTATTGACTATCCAAGTTATTCGACTTGGTGTGGGCCATAACAATCTATGAATATCCCTGAGAAGAATGTGAATTCCAGAACAGTTCCTTGTGCTCATGCAAAATCTCTACATGGACCAAGAGGCAGATGTGCAAACACAAGGGCACAATGCATGGTTTAAAATCAGGAAAGGTGTGCTTCAGGGTTGTATCTTCCCTCCATATTTATTCAATCCATATGTTGAGGAAATCATTAGAGAAGCTAGATTATATGAAGAAGACTGTAGCATCAGGACTGGAGGAAAGCTTATGAACAACCTGTGATATGCAGATGACACAAATTTGCATGCTGGAAGTGAGAAAGTCTCAAAACATTTGCTGATGAAGATCAAGGATTTCAGTATGGATTATAACCCAAAAAGGAAGATCAAAATCCTCACAATTGCACCAAATGGTACATCATGACAAGTGGAGAAAAGATTGAAGTTGTCAAGAATTACCTCTTGCTTGGATCCACAATCAATGCTCATGGAAGCAGCAGTCAGGAAATCAAAAGTTGCACTGCATTGGGCAAATCTGCGGCACAAGCCCCCTTCAGAGTGTTGCCATGTGAGGATGTTACTTTGAAGACTAAGGCGCACCTGACCCAAGCCATGGTGTCTTCAATGGCCTACTACACATGTGAAGGCTGGGCATGGAATTGTCGAGCTGGAGAAGAATATTGAGAATACCCAAGGACAAACAAGCCTGTCTTGGAAGAAGTATGGCCAGAGCGCTCTTTAGAAGGAGAGACTTTGTCTCATGTGTTTTTGACATGTTGTCATGAGAGTGAGCCCCTGGAGAAGGACATCATGCTTGGTAAAGTAGAGGGGCGGAGGAAAAGAGGAGGGCCCTGGGAGAGATGGACTGACGCAGTGGCTGCAACAATGGGCTAAAACACAGGAACAACTGGATGGTACAGACCCGGGCATTGTTTCATCCTGTTGTGCACGGGATCACTATAGGTCTGAACTAACTCAGTGGCACTTAACAATGCCAGCAAGGACACATTTTGGTTAGCAACTGAGCTCTTAACTGTAGCCCTATCAGGTATAATGTTTTTGGTTTAATGCACATATATATTTTTTGAGAGACATAATTAAATCCATAGCGCCTTTTTTTGGTTCTCTCATTGTGGTAGCAATGCACACAACACAACACTCACCTTTTCAGCATTTTTCACATGTATAATTAATTCTGTGACGGCACTGATTACATTGATCCTGTGCCGCCAAACTGCCCATCACTAGAAGCAGATACTCAGTGCTTCCTAAACAATGGTTGCCCTTCTCACCTCCCCCACCCCGCCCCCCGCCCCTGGCCTCCATGGATAGGCCTTGGTCTCTATGTATCTGACTGCTTCAGGTGTTTCTTATAAAAGGGTGCCCCTCTTTTTCTTTAAGCCACCTGCAGGGTTTGTTTTCAGAGCTGCCCTCCACCCGGGGAGGACCTGGGCCGCGGGAAGAGCCCCTATAGGCCCTGCTTCTCTGTGCTAAATTTCATTCACATGATGGGCGCTTCTTCTCCCCCCCTCCTTGCCTTACCCCTTAGGTCATCTTGAAGGCAAAGAAGTTCAGGCTATTCTTGGAAAAGGCCTGCCAAGGAGTCCTTGCCACTGGTGATGGGCTGAAGGGAGAGCTGAGCTCAGTTGGAGCTAGTCCATGGGGCTAGCTGTCTAGACAGGACTCGGGTCCCTGGATGGGGAGGAGAGCGCACAGCCAGCTTTGGCCAAGGCTGAAACTCAAGCCCTCGACACCCGTCCTCCCGAGGCAGCCTCAGACCAGGCTTGGTTGTTGGGACCATGGCCAAACTGACCTGGGGCTGTTTCTCCTTCTGGTTTCAAATGGTGTGTGCTTTCAGCGAAGCAAGAGCTTGTATTGAAAGAGTGAGTGAAATACATGGTTCGGGAGATGCTTCACTCTCTTATGCTGGTAGTTTTTTTTAATGGGTGGGAGGAGCAAAAAAGAATTACTATTTTAGCTATAAATCTTTGGTCTGAATTATTATTTTTTTTAGAAAGAGAGCCATCTATTAATTGAAAACATCATTTTGGGGGGCCCTTTAAATCAAGGGAAGCAGGTGCAGGCTTGTGGTTTCAAGAGAATATTTCTTTTGGAGAAAAGGAAAAGGCCCCTCCAAAGCCAGCAGACTTTTGTTTTTTAGCCTTTAATTACTTAGATGGTGCTTGGAAAGATTAACTGGTAAAAACCAATCCACATCCTTTCAGCGAACACGGTAGACTCTGCCTCCCTCTTTCAGGCTGCCGAAAGCCGATGCACACTTCAATTTCAAGTGTTCTCTTAGAGGCCTGTTCGGCTATCTGTCCCTGAATGGGTTCACATACCTGGTCTCTTTGTTTGTTTTCTAAAAATTTCTTATTAATTAATTACGTTTTATAATAGTTTTATTTACATGTCATTCACATTCCATATACTATAATAGGCCAGATCATAAAGATTTGCCCAACCATCACCACAATCAGTTCCAGAGCATTTTCTTCCTTCCTGCGCCCACTGCTACCAGCTTCCCATTCCCATTTAACCCTTCCCGCAGACTTCCAATAAGGCATCAATTCAGTTACTATCTCTATAGATTCCCCCCCATCCTGGATTTCACATCCAGGAAAACATGCAAACAAAACAAAACAAAGCTCAACCGAAAAACCCCAAGTAAACCAAACCCTAAAACAGGAAATATCAAAAGCCAGAACAAATTTAAAATGAGTCAGAAGGGAGATCCAAGGGTGAAGTGTTCGATTTTAGCCTCATCGCCTCCGGCACCATAGCGAGGCGATCCACATCCCTGGTCCATGACCACAGGGGGTGCACTGGAGGCTCAACCCACGTGCGTGCGTGTGTCCCACACTTCTTTTCAAAGTATGAGATGACTGTAAAATGGGTCACAAGGGAGATCGCATGATAAGGATATTGTAGCTAACCGTGTCTGCCAAAGGGCGTCCACAAAGCTCTCTGTCTGGTAGGAACGTTATTCACACCCCTCCACTATGGCCAGAGGGCATTCACTGGAGCCTTAATCTATGGCGAGACCCTGCGAATGGATTTTGGGTGACCAGTGTCATCCATAACCTTCTGCAAACCAGCCGTTTACAATTTAAACTTTAATACCACTCCCTCCTTCAGATTTGGATTTTATTATTTATAATCCTTGGATCACATAGGTTGGTGGGCTTCTTCTCTGTGGACTTGTTTGACACCTCATTTAAATGGCTGCTTGTTTGAAAACAAGCCTTTAAGACCTCAAATGCTATTCTTTTTGATAGCCAGGCACCATCTGCTGTCTTCACTGCAGTTTGCTGCAGCATCCATATGTTCAGTAACCTCTCATGAGGGTGTCTGGTTCAGTTTTCAGTCCTGTGGAGACCACCCTGGGCCGGCCTCCTCTGTTCATCAAAGCCAACATAACGGGCATTTCCCCTCATTAACATTTCAGTGGCTTTATTTCTCTCTCTCTCTCTCTCTCTCTCTCTCTCTCTCTCTCTCTCTCTCTCTCTCTCTCTCGTCTAAAATGTGTGTGTGGCTATAAAGAGCCTTTGGAATTAGATCACCAGGACTTTCCTCTGATGTGCCTCTAGGTGCCCTGGAACCACCAGTAGCAGAGTGGATTCACCGCTTGGCCACCCAGAGACTCTTCTTCCGTGTGTTAGGTTGTAGCTCTAAGTCGCATATCCTAACACATACACTCTGTCATCGATCTCTGAATTCCCGCAGGAGAAGTATGTCGAGTAGAGAGGTTGTTTCCTTCCTTTACATTTCCTTCAGTGGTTGAGGAGCGCTAGGGACACTGCGGGGTTAGCTCTGAATGGCTAACAGCAAGGCTGGTCATTCAAACCCACCCGCTGCTTCTTGGGAGAAAGAAGAGGCGGTCTCCTGTAAAGTTTTAGTCTCAGAAACCCAAAGGAGCAGTGATTCTCTTGCCTCCTTATGTTTCTGTCTGATAGAACCCCCATGAGTCAGAGTTGATGCCATGGTACTGGTTTGGGCTTTGTGGTTGAGGAAATGGGGGCTCAGAAAGAAGTGGCTTGCACAAGATTGCATCGTTAGGAAGCAGCAGAGCTGAATGTGAACCTGTTCATCTGACCTTCAAATCCTTGCCTCCAGGGGCAAATCAAACTACGAGCCATGAAAATGCCCAGAAGGCACAATGCTCCTTTCTATAAAAACAAACAAACAAACAAACAAACAAACAAACTCACAACACTTTCCCATTAAGTTTTAAGGGACTTCTAGGAAGAGGCACATTATTGCTGTGTTTTCACGAGAGAGATTCTGAATCTCACATTTACTGTGGGTTGTAGTCGAGTCTGTTCTGGTGCATGGCAACCATTTGTAGAACAACATACACGTCGCCCAGTCAGGCACCTTCTTCCTAGTCTTCGATGTGTCTGAGCTCACTGCTGCAGCTGTGATGCCCGTCCGTGTCCTGGAGAGCAGCCTTTGTGTTCACGCACTTGACCTCCTGACCAAGCATTCTGTCCTTTTCCAGAGAGTAGTCTTTCAGGTCCAAAGTGACCTGAAGTCTCACCATCCTCTTTCTTATTTTTCCACCAACATTTTATTGTGAATCAGGCCTGAGTTTGCATATTGGATCATTGTGTTTGCATTCAACAACTTATAAAACCTATCAATGGCTTGCCCTGTCTCACCCACCCCCCTTTTTCTGACCCTTTCCCCTCTTGTACTAGATCATCTTTCCCTTCACCCAAGTTAACACCTGTCTATCCTCTAGCCTATTGCTTCGCTCTCCTCCCTACCCCTACCCTCACCCCCGGTAATCATCAAAGTCTGTTTCTTTTCGTATGAAAACCCTTTCTTGACTTTTTTTTTTTAAAAAGTGGTCTCATATTATTTTTCTTTTCTTGCTTGATTAACTTCACTCAGCACAATATCCTTCCAAATCTGTCCACGTCATGGGATGTTTTACAGTGTAACATCACAATGTTCCATTGCGTGTATGTAGAATATTTATTTATCCTTTCTTCCACTGACAACCTTTTTTGGTTTTCTCCACCTCCTTGCTGTGTGCACAGGGCTGTGCTGAACATGGGTGTGCATGCATCTGCATATGCTACGCTCCTTATTTCTAGCATATGTTCAGGGACATACTGCGTGGTACGACTGCTGGGTCATATTGTATTTCTAGTCCCCATGGAGAGAGTGCCCTCCCACTCTCCAGTAGTTTCCCTGATTTACAGTTCCATCCGCAGTGTATGGGCATTCCAATGTCTCCATGCTCTCCCTGGCATTTGCTATTTTCTGCTTTTGTGAGCTTGGCTGAGGTGGTATCTCATCATTGTTTGATGTGCATCTCTCAGTTGGCTTGTGATTGGGAGCATTTCTTCATATGCTCATCGGTCACCTGAATGCCTGCATTGGTAACCTCGCTATTCGTGTTCTGTGCCCATTAAAAAAATGGGTTGTTCATCTTTTAGTTGTTGTAGTTGAAGTACTGAAGTTTTCCATAGATCTGCTCCTTGTTCGATAACACCGTCCTCATTTCTAAGAAGTATCTGATTGTACTTCTTCTAAGACTTGCTCATTTTTTCTTGCTAACACCATAATTCAAATGCATCAACTCGTCATCCATCTTCCTTTTCCATTGTCCTGCTTTCACATGCATATGAGGTCATCGAAAAGACCGTGAGCAATTATGCTTATTTGCACCACAGACTTACATCATGTATTAGTTATCTACTGTTGCGTAACAAATGAGCCAAATGATTAGTTTTTTTTCCTTTCTTTACTTTTTATTAAAAAATCATATTACTGGGGGCTCATAAAACTCTTATCACAACCCATCCATCCATCCATTGTGTCAAGCACATTCGTACATCATCATTCTCAAAACATTTGCTTTCTACTTGAGCTCTTGGTATCAGCTCCTCATTTCCCCCCCTCCCTCTGTGTTTCCCCCCTCCCTCTGTGTTTCCCCCCTCCCTCATGCACCCTTGATAATTTATTAATCATTATTATTTTGTCATATCTTATACCATCCGACATCTCCCTTCACCCACTTTTCCGCTATCTGTCCCCCAGGGAGGAGGTTATATGTGGATCCTTGTAATCTGTTCCCCCTTTCTCCCTCACCTTCCCTCCACCCTCCCGGTAATGTTTAGTTTCTTGACACAACAAAATATGTGTGTTAGGTCAGGTTGACTAGGGAAACAAATCCAGTGATATATATATATGAAAGAGGTTTAGATCAATAAGTAATTGTTTATTGAGAAAACATCCCAGCCCCATCCAACTCGAGTCCATAAGGCAGATACGAGCCCACAAGTCCTTTTCAGACTCACTCACTCAGTCACATGCAATGATGCAGAATGAAGGAAGTTCACAGGTTGGTGGGCGCAAAGTCTTGTGGATCCAGTGGTGGTCGATGTGTTTCCAGGGTTCTTGCAGGTCTTATAGTGGCTCGCCAGCAGGAAGGTGAAGGCAGAGAGAAGGGAGGAAGTGCTGAGGATCCAACTTTTGAGAATGCCTGGCCCACAAGGAGGCACCATCAGGCTGTGACCTGATTGTCAGGCTGAAAACAAAGACAATAGTAAAATCATATTTGTGTTTAACAAGGTAAAACTAAAACATATACAACTCAAATGTGCCCATCTAATTTAAACATAATATTCTATAAGTGAACAAAACTAAATATTCTACACCTAACAATTACAGTTATGTGAACACCTACACTGTAATCCTGTAATGCTAGTAGCATATTCTCCCACCCATGAAAGCTTGTAAGGCAGACACTTCATGCTTTTACTCCCCTGCCCTCACACCCCAGTTTTGGGTATCCAGTTTCTGTACTGCTCATTTATATCAACCTAGTGCTCTGAGGAGGCAAGCATGTTCTTTGATGTGAAGAATCTTCATTCCAGTCAGAATCTTGTGAGTCTGCTTTCATAAGCAAAGTCAAATCAGGAGAGGCCATCCCTAAAGTTAGCAGCAATATGTACCAATTCACAGGTTCAAAAATCTTATCTTCATCTGGTCAGGTTCTGGTCAACTCAATGTGTGCTACCTCTCAGCCTCACCAGGGTGCTCATTGGCCACCTCGCCTTTCGACCATGGTCCCCTTCACAAATTCTCAACAACCCTAACTCCTAGGCTATGGCTAGGTCATGTCATAGACTTAGGTTCCAAACAATGCTTTAAACTTCAGACCAGCCAACCCCGTCTTATCTCTATTCTCTTGTCCCTATGAACCAGGTCCATGGGTGTCAGTGGCCAGACTCAACCTGGCTCTATTGCTGTGTTTCTTCCAGGTACACTCAACAAGTGGATCCAGGTGGTCACCTAGTGAGCATTTCAGTCTGCCTGCAGTCTCCCTTTAACGTTCAGTCCTAGAGAGAATTCCTTCATGGCTCCAGATTTTTCCAGTTTCAAGAACATACCTTCAGTTCAAAACTCAAAAAAGGCCGAATGGCTCCTTTTTTGCCCTTCAGTCTGCCAAGAGCAATCTAGGTAAGTCTTCAAATGCAAATTTCCAGAGCACTCAAAGTGCTGGGGTGGGGCTCACCTTTTCTAAGCATTCTTTGCAGGCATTTCCTACGAACCCATTTAAAAGATCCATTCAGGCAGTGGGCTTATAAACACTGTTCATACGTCTAATATCAATAACAATAGTTAGAAAACATCAGTATGATACTAGTACAGCCATATCACAAACACAATTTTTAAAAACAGTCAAATTCAATCCTTTCTTATCCCAGTCATATGCAATATGGCTTTAGGTCTCTGGCTGAAACAAGCCAGGGCCAGTCATCCCATAAGCCATTTTGACTAAGCAGCATGGCCTCAGAGAAGTTCTAGAAATTCATCACATTCATTTTAGCCAATTCAGTTAAGAATAGCCAAAGACAACTTCTAGAAATCAAAACCTTCACATCCCATGTCCTTTTCAGAAAACAACCCAGTAAACTGCACAGCCACATCTGACCTCCAGCTAGCCAAAGAAGACATAAGACAGAGCTCAAACAAGCCTCCAATCTCCATCTTCACGATTCGTTTCTCTAGTACCCCATTCCCAAGGTACTATAGTGCGTCAGGCTGGGTTGATTAGAGAAACAAATCCAGAGACACTCATAGATATATAAGAAAGAAATTTATATCAAGAAGTAATCATTTATCAAGAAAACATCCCAGCCCAGTCCAACTCAAGTCCATAAGTCTAATACTAGTCCGTAAGACCCTCTTCAGACTCACACAGTCACATGCAAAGATGTAGAATTCAGGAAGATCACAGACTGGAGGGTACAAAGTCTTGTGGATCTAATGGCATTGGCTCGGGTATCAATCAGGGTCAGCCAGCAGGAAGGTGAAGGCAGAGAGAGAGAGAGAAGGGGAGGTTCCCAGGGCCCTCCTTATGAGAAGGCCACACCCACAAGGAGGCACCATCAGGTTGTCACCTGATTGTCAGGTTGAATACCACCCCTACATTTTTACATATCTTCAAGTTGACATGAAATTATGTGATTACCTCAATTGGCTCACAGTGGTTTGAAACATCAAGAAGAATCCAAGTTGAGTCTACTGCTAAGGTTCTCTCACAGGCTGTAGTCAGGTATCATCCAGGCCTACAGTCGTCTCAAGGCTCAACTGAGGAAAGATTTGTTTCCAAACTCATCCATATACTTGTTGACAAGAGTCAGCTCCTGGGGGATTGTTGGGCTAAAGACCTCAGTTCATCATTGGCTGATGGCTGGAGGTTGCCCTCAGTCCCTTACTGTGTAGGCCTCTCCAACATGGCTCCTGGATTCCTAATGCAAGGAGGTAATAGGAAGAAGGAAACCACGATATTTTAAACCTACTATTAGAAATGGTATTCCCTCACTTTTACCATATCCCAGTCACAAAACCGCAGCCTTCAGCATGGATTATAAATGTAAAGAAAACGAAAATCTTCACAACTGGACCAATAGACAACACCATGAGAAATGGGGAAAAGATGAAAGCTGTCAAAGATTTCACTTTATTTGGATTCACAAACAATGGCCATGGAAACACAGGCATGTTGCCTTGGGCAAATCTGCAGCACAAGAGCCATGTCAAAGAGTTCAAGAGCAAAGCTGTCACTTTGAGGACTATGCCTGACTCAAGCCATGCTATTGTCCCTCACCTTAACTATGTGTGAAATCTGGGCAATGAAGAAGGATGCATTGGAATGACGGTGCTGGAGAAGAAAATGGAACGTACCACAGACTGCCAGCAGAACAAAGCCATCTGTCTTGGAAGAGGTACAGTCAGACTGCTTCTTAGATGCCAAGATGGATAGACTTCATTTCATATACCCCAAAGAAGGAGGTCATGCTTGGAGAATAGAGGGCTGGTGAAGAAGATGGAAGACCTTTGGTAAAACGGACTGACACAGCGGCTCTATAAATGGGCTCCAACCTAACAGCGCTTGTGAGGATGGCGCAGGGTCATTCTGTTGCACATCGGGTGCTGATGAGTTGGCACCCGCTTGGCAGTACTTCACAATGGGAGCTCTGGTGGAGCTGTGCATTAGGTTTTGGACTGTTAATCTCAAAGTTCAAACCCCTAGCCTCCTTGAGGGTGAATGATGAGCTAAGCATAGGTTAAGCACACTCTCCAGAGGAGGAAACCTTACAGGAGGGCGCAGGAGTGAGTCCCTTGGTAGAGTTAATGGTTAACAAGCTTGGCTGCTTACTAAGTGATTGTAGTTTTGAGTCCACTTAGAGATGCCTCTGGAAGGTCTGACAGCCACTTAAACAAAACAGCCATTGAACACTCCATGGAGCACAGCTCTGTTTTGACTCAGGGGTCACCGTGGGCCAGAGGCAACTCAATGGCAGCTGGTTTACATCTGGAGGCTGGGAGCACCAGGTTGTTTTTTTTTCCTTAGAAGTTGCTGATCACACATAAAAGTAGAGATTGTGGGTTCACAACAACAACAAGGCTGGTGACAATAGCCAGCACATGCTGATGCTTTCAGTGTGTCAGGCATGGGAGCTAACTCTCTCACAGGTGTTAGTTCATTTAATTTCCACCTGGCTCTTGGAAGCAGCAGGTTTCTAAGCTTCCCTGAGACTCTGCAGCAAGGACGTGAGGGCTCTACTCCAGACACCCTCCCTCTACAAGAAGCAGACCCGCAACGCAGGCGTCAGAAAAATGAAACCCAACTCATTCTGCATCAGAAAATTGCAAATGAACATGATCAGGAGCCATTCTTTGCCCATCACATTGGGGAAAAAAAAGAAGAAGAAAGAAAGTTGGTGAGGGGGTGAGGAATTCTCAGGCACTGTGGAGAGGCTATAAATTTGTACTGCCACTTTGGAGGGAAATTTGGCAGGATCTATTAAAAATTTAAAAGGACATAAAAATAAAAAATGTGCATAGCCTATGACCCAGCAATTCCACGTTGGAATATCTACCCTAGGGAAATACTTGCACATGTGCATGAAGAGCCATGAGCGAGAACTCCCCCTGTAGCGTGTCTAAGGGTTACGAGTAAAACAGGAAACAGTCCAAATACCCATCCATAAAAGCAGTAGCTCAGCCAGGTGTGGACCATCCATGTTCTCTGCAGCAGGTAAGGGAATGGGGGGGATCTGTAAGTGGTTGTTCTGAGCTGCTGTTGGGTTGTCCACCAACTCTTGGCGATCCAGTGCACCACAGGATGCGGTGCTGCCTGACCCTTCAGAAACAGATGGCCAGGGCTTTCTTCATAGTCTGTCTCAGTCTGGACGTTCCACTGACACCTGTTTAACGTCATAGCAGCACGTAAGCCTCCACTAACAGACAGGGTGGTTGTGCTTGCGGGCTCTCTCATGAAAGACAACTCGACCACGGAGTCAAGTACGATGTAAAAATATTTCCAAAAGATACTGTCGAAGGAAAAAGCATTTGTAGGCTGGTGACCTTAAGATGACACCTTTATATAATCCCAGCAGTATTACAGGCAGACCTTGTTTCATTGCGCCTTGCTCTCGTGCGTGCCACGGATACGTCATATTTCTACAAGTTGAAGGTTTGTGGCAATTCTCCACGGCACAGTTTCTCACTGCATGTTCTCCCTTTATATCTCGATATCACATTTTGATCATTCTCCAATATTTCAAACTTTTCATAAGGCTGATGCACCCTTCATAGACTGCAATGTGATGTAAACATAACTTTTACATACACTGGGAAGTCAAAAAACGTGTGTGCCTTTCTTTATTGGGATAGTCTTCTGGTAGCCTAGAACTGAACTCACACTATCTCTGAGATATGCCTGTATCTATCCCTTACCCCCGCCTCCCCTGCATGCTAATGCATGGAAAGAGCCCTGCTGGCATAGTAGGTACGCATTCGGTTGGCAAGCACAGGTCAGTAGTTCAAAACCACCCGCCGGTCCCAGGAGAAATAGGTGGCTTTCTACTCCTAGGTTTCTGAGACCACAACTCTTTCCAGGAGTAGAAAGCATTTTAGGTAGATTGCTATATGTTTGCTAGGCTTACAAAATGTTTTTGTTGTTAGAACTAACCAGAGGAATATTTTTGTTAAAAAAATTGCCTGAAGCATTGCACACAACACATGGGTGCGAGCCCTCTGACGGCGCTACCCGGCGTGACGCACACCTCCTGTAGGCACTTAGAGACACTCTTGAGAGCAATTCTGGAAAAGCAGCGAAAACCATGTGCAGCGCACTTCTGCTCTGACACCCGTGGGAGGCCAGGGGCTGGACAGCTGACTCCGGCACATCTGGTTAGTAGAGGAAAACAAGGGTGAAGGAGGCCGTGGGTGGCTTGTTGTTAAGATGTGCCCAGCATCTAGATGTGCCTTTCCTTCTGTTCATGGACTGTGTTTAATCCTTTACCAGATGACATGCCCACACTCAATGACTACATCTGCCTGGAAGTCAGCACCTCTGAGTGACATGTGTGCAGGCCACCAGATTCAGGTGGGGAGGATGCCTCAGCTCCATGGGGGGCAGACCTTGGTGTGGGGGCCTCTTCCGTGGGCTGTACAGCACTGACAGTCATTTCTCTTAAATCCAGGTGGGCCCCCTTCGGATTTTACTTAGGGGTTTAAAGTCTACTCTTAGTCTGGAAGCTCTGCTGGTATTTGAAATGCCAATGGCAATAGCTATTGAAAGCCAGGTTCAAGTTGGTTTGGAAACATACATCCTCTAAAAATGTAATAGGGAGCTGGTCATTCTGACCACAGACCTGGCTGTCGTCTAGAATAAACAAGAATGGAGAGATCTAAGTTTATTGGAAGTTACCAGGAGCAGGCGGTGGGGAAGCTGGCATGGAGAAAGGGCTTAGGAGACGCTGCTTGGGGTGATGGAAAATATGGAAGTGGGTCATGCTTATGGTTGCACAACAGGATGAACACAATTAGTGTCACTGAATTGTGCACGTAAAGAAGGTTGAACTGCAAAAGCTTTATTACTTATATATTTAACACAATAGAAAAATGTCCAGCCAGAGGCAAATGACTAAATAAATCCACGATTAAAAGGAAACAAATTACAATAAACATATGCAATTTCAATCTTTTTATGTGTACAAAGCAATGACATTTGCTATATTCACCATGTTGTACAACCGTAACTCCTATATCCATCTCCAAATGTTTTCTTCACACTTAACCGAAACCCGATGCCACTGAAGCAATGTTGTTGTTGTTCCTAGGTACCTCTGAGTTGCCTCTAATTCATATCACCTCTATACGCAACGGAACCAAACCCTGCGGGAGCCTGCACCATCTTCACAGCTGCCACCGTGTTTGACTGAGCCCGCTCCTGCAGCCACTGTGCTAATCCAGCTCCATCAGTCTTCCTCTTTTGCACTGACCCTCTGCCATACGGAATGTCCATTTGCTGGGACTAGTTTCTCCTGATAGCATGCCAACAGTGTGCCCGATGGACTGCTATGTTGTTTGCCTCTTGGCTGCTGCTTCCACGAGCATTGATGATGCATCTAACTAAAACAAAATCCTTGACAATGCCAGTTCTGAGGTCTCATTGTGAGAATTTTGGTTTTCTGTATGTTGACTTGTGATCCGTACCAGAGGCTAGTCTTGGATCTCCGTCAGTGAGTTCTTCAAGTCCTCTTGGTTTCGTCAAGCCAGGTGGTGTTAGCTTCATATCACGGGTTGTCAGTGCACCTTTCTTGAATCCTGATGCTGAGTTCTTCTCATTGTCCAGCTTCTGGAATCATTTGCTCACCAGGTAGATGGAATATTCATGGTGAAAAGCTATAACCCTGGTACACACCTTCTCTGATGAAAAAAATTCATTTTATTGGGGGCTGGTACAACTCTTATCACAATCCATCCATCCATCTATTGTGTCAAACATATTTGTACATTTGTTGCCATCATCATTTTCAAAACATTTTCTTTCTACTTGAGCCCTTGGTATCAGTTCTTCATTTTCCCCCTCCCTTCCCCACCCTCTCGCTCTCACGGACCCTTGATAATTTATAAATGATTATTATTTTTTCATGTCTTACACTGATCAATGTCTCTCTTCACCTACTTTTCTGTTGTCCGTCCCTGAGGGAGGGGGTTATATGTAGATCATTGTGATCGGTTCCCCCCTCTTCCCCTTCCCCTCCTGGTATCGCTACTCTCATTATTGGTCCTGAGGGGTTATATTAGTCTGGGTACTTTAGAGAAACAAATCCACAGAAATCCATGTATAAGAGACAGTTTTATATAAAGGATAAGTGTGCATCAAGAAAACATCCCAACCCAGTGTTGCCCAAACCCACAAGTCTAACATTAACCCATTATCCGACACCAATCCACAAAGTTCTCCTCCATCTCACAAAACACTATGATGCTGACTGCAGGAGGAAAGCCAAATCAGTGAGTGTGTAAGCAACTCAGCGCTGGCGGAGGTCTCCATACGGCTGCTCTAGCACCCAGGGCTGCATCGGGGTAAGTCCATGTGGCTTCTCCTCCAGGATGTCTTCTAGGAAGTGAGCCTTGCCAGCTGGAGCAGGGAACTGGCTAAGGCAGCTACACCCTGGCCTGACCATCCCAAAGCAAGAGACCCAAGAACTAGAAAGGTGAGGCTCACCGAACTATTTATCTCTCCGCCCTTTAATTAACCCCACATGTGTTTATCAGTCAGGTTGGCACAATAAACTAACTAACCCAGGGGTTTATCTGTCCTGGATTCCCTGTGATTCCAGCTCTTATCTGTACCAGTGTACATCCTCTGATCTAGCAGGATTTGTAAGGTAGAATTGGGATCATGATAGTGGCAGGTGGGTGGGGGAACATTAAAGAACAAGAGGAAAGTTGTATGCTTCATCAGTGCTACACTGCACCCTGACTGGCTCGTTTCCTCCCTGTGACCTTTCTGTAAGGGGATGTCCACTTGCCTACAGATGGGCTTTGGGTCCCCACTCCACAAGCCCCCTCATTCACAATGATAGGATTTTTTGATGCCTGATCCCATCGACACCTCATGATCACACAGGCTGGTGTGCTTCTTCATGTGGGCTTTGTTGCTTCGGAGCTAGATGGTCGCTTGTTTAACTTCAAGCCTTTAGACCCCAGATGCTATATCTTGATAGCTGGGCACCATCAGCTTCACCGCATTTGCTTATTCACCTGCTTTGTCTTCAGTGATTGTGTCAGAAAGATGAGCATCATGGGATGCCAGTTTAATAGAACAAAATGTTCTTGAAGGAGTACTTGAGTAGAGGCCCAATGTCCATCTGCTACCTTAATACTAAACCTATAAATATATGTGCATAGATCTATTTCCCCATCATCACATATAAATAGATTTACCTATGTGCATGCCTGTATTTAGCCTTCTCTATATACCCTTTGCCTTCTAGCTCTTTCCTCTATTTCCTTTTACTTTCCTCTCGTCCCACCATCATGTCTCTGGTTTTTAGCCATAAAGGATTCCTTTGTTCTGTTTGAACAACTTCCCCTTGGACCCTGTGTAGATTCTGCCTGAGCACAATGAAGTGTTCTAGACTTCCCACCCTTCTCAATGTTAGCCATAATTTGTTATGGTTCAACACAGTCAAATGCTTTTGCATAGTTGATAAAACACATCTAAACATCTTTCTGAAATTCTCTACTTTCAGCCAAGATCCATCAGACATCAGCAATCATATTTCTTATTCCACATGCTCTTTTGAGTGGAGCTCGAATTTCTAGTAGGTCTCTGTCAATATACTGCTGCAATTGTTTTGACATGATCTTCAGCAAAATGTTAGTTTCATGCGATATTGCTTGATAGGTTCTCCATTCTGTTGGGGCACTTCTCTTTGGAATGGGCACAGATATGTACCTCTTTTACTTGATTGGTCAGATATCTGTCTTCCAAATTTCTCAGCGTCATTGCATCGGAGTTTTGGGACATTTCAACTGGTCTTCAGTGAGTTACGGGAGTCTTATTTTTGCATTAATGCCTTCAGTGCAGTGTCAACTTTTTCCTTCAATGTCTTCAATTCTGAATCATATGTTATGTCTTGAAAGGGCTGAATGTCAACTGGTTCCCTTCGGTACAGTGATTGTGTTTACCTTCCCTCTTCTGATACCTCCTGCATCATTCACATTTTGTTAATGAAATCCATCATATGACTGTCACATTAAAAATGGCCAATAGCAGTCCATTTCAGCTCACAAATGCCTAGGGTAACTACACATTCCAGTTAATTTTCGAGGACTTGAAATTTTCCCAGATTTATACATTGTACCATTCATGTTCTGATTTTTAACAGGCATTTATAGCTGTTCTTTCTCACGTTGAGTCATGCTCCATCAGCAGATGAAGGTTCCAAATGTTTTGCTCCTTCTGTGTCATCGAAGTCCACTCTAGTTTGAGGACCCGTTTAAAGTGTTGAAGAGCAAGGATGTCACTTTCAGGATCAAGGTGCGCCTGACCCAAGCCATGCTATTTTTCATATGCATATGAAAGTTGAACACCGAATAAGGAAGACTGAAGAAGAATGGATACATTGGCATTTTGGTGCTAGTGAAGAATATTGAGAGTGCCCTGGTCTGCCAGAAGAACAAACAAATCCTCTCTTGGAAGAAGTACAGCCAAAATGTTACTTAGAAAGGAGGATGGCTACACTTTGTCTAGTGAACGTTGGACACGCCACCAGGAAGACCAGTCTTGGAGAAGAGCGTCACACTTGGTAAAGAAGGGGCCCTATGAAAAGGAGGAAGGCTCTCAAAGAGATAGATTGACGCAGTGACTGCAACAATGCGCTCCCATCTACAAACAACGAGGAGATGGCACAAGGCCAACCAGTGCTTTGCTCTGTGTTGTACACAGGGGCCCCATGAACTGGAACTCAATCGACAGCACCTCAGAACCATCACTTTGAGGAGGCAGCTCTCGCTCAGTCATATATTGATTGCCTTCGACCTGAGGGGCTCATCTTTTGGTACTATATCTGACAATACTCCACTGCTATTCATAATGTTTTCAGTGGCTAATTTCTCAGAAGGAGACCTCCTCTTTCTTCTTCCTAGTCTGTAAGCAGGATGGAAGCCTGTTCACCATGGGTGACTCTGCTGGCACTTGAAATACCGACACATGGCTCCCGGCAGTATGCTTTTGCTGTTAGGTGCTGTCAATTCCTACACATAGCGACCCCATTCACAACAGACCTAACCACCGCCTGCACCACACGCACAGTCATTCTGATGGTTGAGACCCGCGTTGCAGCCATTGTGTCAATCCTTCTCATTGAGGACCTAACTTTTTTGGGGTGCCCTTCCACTTTACCAAGCATAATGTCCTTCTCCAGGGACTGATCTCTCTTGATAATGTGTCCAAAGTATGTGAGACAAAGTTTTGCCATTCTTGCTTCTAAGGAATCTTCTGGCTGTACTTGCTGATATAAAATGGATCTTGGCTGCAAGCAGAGAACACCAGAAAGATGTTTATTTGTGTTTCATTTACTATGCAAAAGCGTTCAACTGTGTGGACCATAACAAACGAAGGACAGCCTTGAGAAGAATGGGAATTCCAGAGCCCTTCACTGTGCTCATGTGTAACATGCAGCTGTGCAAACAGAGCGAGGGGATGCTGAATGGTTTACAATCCGGAAAGGTGTGCATCAGGGTTGTATCCTCCCACCATGTCTGTTCAGTCTGTGTGCTGAGCAAGTTGTCAGAGAACTAGACTCTGTAACGAAGAATGGGGCGTCAGGATTGGAGGAAGGCTTGTTAACTGCCTGAGATACGCACATGACACAACCTTGCTTCTAGCGTTAGAGCAACATGGAAGCCAGCACAGTAGGACAAACTGACAGACGAGTGGGGGCTCAAGCAACGCCTATCAATTTCCCTCTCCTACTTGCCCCTTTGATCGCTATGCACTTGCTTATTCTAGGTACTTCGCATCACAGAGATGATACAGTATTTGTCCTTTTGTGTTGGACTTTATTCCGAATATTTTCAAGGTTCACGTCTGTCAGAGCATGTATAATAACTTTATTTTTGTAACTGTGTAATATTCCCTTGTCTGTGTACGACACATTTCGCTTGTCCATTCATATGTCGATTAAGGATTGGGTGGGTTCCAACTCTCCATCTCTTGACTGTGATGAGCGAGGCCGCAATGAGCATTGGTGTGTGAGTGTCTGTGCTCCTCGTTCAAGGTCTTTGAGTTTATATCTGGGAATGAAGTCATTGGGTCACCTGGTGCTTCCATGTTTCACTGTTTGGGGACTGCTCGTTTATTTCCCACAGTGCCTGTTCTATTTTACATTTCCATCAATCATGAGTGAGTGTTCTTATTTCTCCACATCGTCACCAACACTTGTTTCCCAGCTGAATATTTTCTTCTATCCGAATTAAAAAAAAAAGATCAGTTATTTCAACCAATTAATTGATTTATATTGGTAGAATTCCTGGCTTCCTATTTTATTCCATGCGGTCATCTGTTACTATAGTTTCTTTGCGAGTGGATTTGACCACGATTTGGCTCCTGAGGGCTCCTTCAAGTGGCGTCCTTTTGCTGTCTCTCCATCTTTTAGTGACCCTTCCTTGGCTTATGGCAGGCGAGACCCCTACTTGTTTAATACTTTCTCTGCCCTCCCCCCGGAAGCAGCCATCACCAGGTCTGAGATTTGATTTTCCTTTACTTTCAAGCCACTAAGAGTCAGTTACTATTTCATGGAGGCTGGCAGAAGACAAGAGACTCCCGAGCCAGAGAAAAAGGACTACATTACTCATGACACAGAAAGTAATGGGAGCACCAGTGGAATTGCAGCAGCAGGCCCAAAGGGGACACCACGATACGTCCCAGAGAAGTGTTTTGCATGTTGTGGTTTTGCACTGCACCTGGCGAACTCCACTCGGGGAACCTAGGGATCTTAAAAAAAAAAAAAAAAAAGCCTTTTATTGTGATTTAGATGAAACTGTACAGAGTAGGTTATCAGCTTCACGTTCAACAATTTATACACCTTTTGTTTCAACA
Organism: Tenrec ecaudatus; assembly: GCF_050624435.1. Lineage (NCBI taxonomy): Eukaryota > Metazoa > Chordata > Mammalia > Afrosoricida > Tenrecidae > Tenrec > Tenrec ecaudatus. The sequence goes on along the minus strand of NC_134531.1, from coordinate 185,670,743 downwards.
CATCTATTGCCATCTCCTCAAAGAAACATTATGGATTCTACATCCCCCCAGTGTTCCCTGTTTCTACTTCACCTACTTTCCTAACCCTCTGTGTTTGGGATATGTTGCCCTTTTGAACTTATGTGGTTGGTTACTTTGACACAGAGGTGAGCTCAGTTCCAGACCTGAAGAGGAACTAAGGGCCACAGTCTTGTCTTGGGGTGGGGTGGGAGGGGTGTTCCACCAGTCTATTTGACTAATAAGCCTGGTCTCCTCTGTGATTTTGAATTCTGTTCTACATTTTCCTCCCACTCTATCCCGAACCTTGGAGTGTGATTCGTTTCAAAGCAGCGAATAGCAGTGGCCGGGCATCATCTAATTTTTCAGGCCTCTGGATTGTGCAGATGGATGTTTATGTGGTCCATTAGTTCACTGAACTAATTGTTTCCATGTGTCTTTTGATTTCCATTGCACTTTTGTCCTCTAGATGGGGAAATCCACCACTTTTATAGCAAGCAGTAAACTAAATCCTGGAGGGAGACATTACCCAATCTGCAATGTGAGTCTCTGCAAGCACAACCCCAAGAGGGAGTGGGCTGAGCTTTGTATTCTTGAGGCTCCAAGCAAGAGCGCACAGGGACGATCAGTCCCAGAGCAAACTGTCTTTTCCAACAGTCTTTTCCCCAAGTGGAGAATGATATTTTGAAACCAAAATTGACTGGCTAGGTGTGCTCATTGCTATTGATACCAGTGGACCGAGGTAGGGAATTTATGCACACACACTGTACACATAACACACAACACACACAATTCTGTGTGCACATCTCTCATCTACATCTTACCCATTTAAAACCACGAGTTCACACGAATACCATAGATTCATTTTAGTTTTCTGACTTTCTGTATCTAGAGCACCCTTCTCTAACAATGAGAAACTCAAAATGTATTGACTGACTTGCTTAGTTCTCCTGTCAGGATGTAGCTTTCGCCACTACATTGCTACCCGTTCCCTGACCCCTCTGGGGTTTCCATCTGATGGGCTGGGATGCACTTTCTTCTCCCATTGAGATGTCCTCCTCACCCTCATCAGGCTCCAACAACCATGTGCTGGGCCAGGCTACCACCAGCGCTGCCTCACTGCATGGGTCCCCTACTCAACGAGATGGTTCGACACACTGGCTGCAGCAATGGCACAAACATAACAACGATTGTGTGGATGGTACGGGACTGGGCAGTGTTTTGTTGGGTTGCGCACAGGGTTGCTGTGTGGGAGAGCCAGCGTGATGGCACCTAACAACAACAACAACAACAAAAGCAGCAGCAGTTTGCTTAACCACCTCCAGCTGTGTTAGAGAGACGTTGTTTGTATTTCTTCCCTTTTCCAAATACTATTCCAGGAACCCAGTGGTGCACATCAGCCTCAAGACACCCCCCTGTGCACCCCCTGGTGGTTTTAGTAAGACAGATTCCTCGAAGGGGATGAGACCCAGGTCAGAGGGCATGAACATCCTTGACGCTCCCGGTCCTGGGCGCACAGCTTGGGCGTTCCCCTTAGAACTCACCCACCTTTGGGTAAGTAAACAAGTTGGCCGCCCCAAGGCTGCCGAGACTTCTACAGATGACAGCTGTTTCACCGCTTCATGACATCACCTCCCGTTTTACACCAAGATTGATGTGGGAAATTCTGCATAAACACCCTGCATCAACAAGCCATTGTGCCACCGGACCTCTTAAAGATGGGCAGCGTGCCGTGGAACCACTGGCGCGGCCTGTGCGGGACGGCCGCCCGTGATTTATAAGGTCCAAAGATGAAGTCTTTGGGAAACTTGGTGGAAGACTTTATAGGTCACCTGTATTTTCCTCCCCTCGATGTTTTGACTCACGGGTTTCCTTTATGTCACTCCGCCCATAGTGTAGGCATTAGTAAAGTGGAATAAAGAGCTTAGTGTAGCAGAGAAACCCCTGCCATCGAGTCAATGGTGAGTCATAGAGAACCCCAATGCTGTGGGTTTCCAATGCTGTAACTGTTTACAGGAGTAGAAAGCCCAGACTTTCTCCTTCGGAGCTGCTGGTGGGTTTAAACTGCCAACCATGTGGATCACAGCCCACCATGGAACCACTACACCACCAGAGCGCCATATCGTCACAGAGGCCGAATAACAAATGAGGGGTTATGATTCCAAAGGGGAGAAGAAAGAAATAACAAGTGAGGGGGTTAATTAGGACAAAATTGGCAGCCAGGCAACCAAGCCTTCAAGGCGTGAGCGTCCCTCGCCCTGCTTTGTGTGAGGAGCCAGGAGAGTCGCTCATTGGTTCATCCATTCCACACAAAGTGAACAGGCACGTACTGTCTGCCAGGCTCTGTGCTAGACTCGGGAGCCAAGCAGAAAGAGATCTTGTCCTAGCTTTCAGAAGAGAAGCCCAGGCGACAGCGTGATGTCTGCGGGATCTTTTAGCCCAGCCCGGGGAAGGTACTGAGAAGGTTTGAAGGGAGGGCTTGATGGAGAGAAGTGGATCTGGGATGGCTGGGGCAGAGAGAGCTTTCCCAGGACCGAGTACAGGTGCATTGTTTTATCAGCTCATGGGCCGTGGGGTTAGTAGGCGTGGTCTACGTGTCCTGGCGAGCCCCTGGGTGGTGCAAATGGTTACCGTGCTTGGCTGCTAACCTAGAGGGAGGAGACTCAAGTTTGCCCAGTGGGAGGTGAAGCTGTCACCGCGCCCGCCCCCCCCAAAGAGGCATCCTCAGACATTGTAGCCGATTGATAGATTGGACTTCTAGCTGTCATCCAGATATCAGTTGACACAAAATCGTAATCACTGCTGTGCCTCAGAAGAAAGACTTGGAGACCCTTTTCTGAAATAGGGGTTTGTATTTCCTATGAGGATTATTTGGGATGCCATTTTGCATAAAATGGCTCTTCTGGTTCTGCCCTTGCTCATGGGGTTCCCTGTGGCATGGTGAAAGAGACTATTTCAATATGTTACCAAAGCATGTTGGTAGCATCTTTAAACCATTTCTAACCGACCTCACTGCAACCTCAGGTTGAAGGGATCAGATGTCAGCAAGTTGTTGAGGAATGGAGGAATGAATGAGAAGGATGCCTTTCCTTGATACAGCTTTCTGCACACTGCCGGGCCCGGGACGAGCTGAGCCGCTGGACTTCCAAAGGCAGGAAGGACGGAGCAGCAATGGGAAGCCCCGCACCTCTCAGTCTGATGTAAAGTCACTTTCACCAGCAGCAGCAGAGAGCAGTTCGCAGGGGCAGGCAAGGCAGTATTGTAAGTGGAGCCAGCTTTGGGGTGGAAACCTCAGCTTTAAACATTCTGTTTGCAGAGGCTCTAGAAAATTACGGAGCTCTGGGGAATCAGCCCGAGGCCCCTCGCAACCTGCTTAGTACAAGTGTTGTCTTTGGGGGCCTCCAATTCCTTTTACAAAGAACATAGATTTGTTCTGTCCTTTCCTTTCCGACGGAGCCGCACCCTGGTAGCGTTAGCATTGCTACAGGTTAAGTAGTTGCAGCCAATAGGGATGATGGAAAGGGAGACTGCCGATGAGGGAGCTTCAGAAAGTTCATGGGATGGGGGTGCAGGAAAGTTCATGGCTTCCCCCCACCCCTCAGCCATGATTTTCTCCTCCTCCTGCTCCTTTTACTTATTTATTTAAAACCATTTTTATCGGGGGCTCTTACAGCTCATAACATTCCATACATCGATTGTATCAAACATATTTGTACATATGTTGCCACCATCATTTCCAAAACATTTTCTACTTGAGCCCTTGGTTTAAGCTCCTCTCTCTCTCCCCCTCCCACCTTTGTGACTCCTTGATCAATTATATATTGTTATTATTATTTCGTATCTCTCTTTCTTTTACACCTACTTGTATGTCACAAAAGAATCTAAGCCCGCTTCAGCTTACTTTCCGGAGTCTGGAGGGGTTTTAAAGCTGGGACCCTTCTCTCTTTTAAAAAAACTCCTTATATCTGTATCTACATCTCTTGCACTTTTTGGAATATAATGCTTACAATAAAAAACCTAGTCTATGCAGGGACACCGCCCATCTCATCCAATCAAATCAGTGACGGTGTCCCAGTCACCCTCCCTCCCTCTCATATGGGGTTCATTTCCCCCCTTCTTTTCCCTTGTACCCGAGTCTACGCAATGCCCATATAGCCAGCGTTTTTGTGGGTGTCGTTGAGCATAGAATGGAGGCTGGGGAGGTGAAGTGATCTTTGAGTTCTGGGACCAGGCTGCAACGGTGATTCAGAGGAAGAGCGTCTGCACCATGTTCCTCCTTCCCTTCTGGAAGCACGTCTGTCTTGCAGATGCAGTCTCGGAGTCCTGTCCTGCCCTGGACAACATGTGGGAAGGTCATGAGTCCCCGTGTGGCTGCGAAGGACCAGCCTCTCCGTCCCTCCGCTCTACCGTGAGTCTGATGTCAGACCAGCACAGTGATCCTGGAAGGGACAGGGACTACCCCTCCCGATACTAGCCTTTTTAACAAAATGCAGTCTTGATTTCCTCTTTTTCTTTTTTTCAGACCCCTCTCTACCCATGTTGGATGAGGTCAGGCATAAGACAGGAACCCCAGGGGCTGCAAGCAGGGACGATTCAACTGGAACCGGGACAAGATGCTCTCTACGGCCTTCCCGGCTCTGACGCTGTGTTCTGGAAAGCTGCTGCGGTTCCAGGAAGGAGGGTCCAGAGGCTCTGAGCTAGGCCGGCCCCTCCCGCCCTGCCCCTGTGGGCCTGGCCCTCCCTCGGACGAAGGACTCAGGGCCACCCCACCAGCGTCCGAGCAGACCTGTGCTCCACAGGGGTTTGAAAGGTGGGTTCATCAGAAGTGGATCGTCTGGTCTTTATTCCGGGATGCTGCTGGTTAGACTCGAACCTCCAACCTTTTGGTAAGTAATCAAGCCTGTTCACTATTTGTTCTGCCTCGGGCCTCTGAGGATTCAATTGGCACCGCCACCAGAGTGAGGGTTTGCAGATGGCTCCGTCTGCTGCCCAAGCCTCTGCCCTTTCCGCCCGCTGCTCCAGGCCCTCTCTCTATGGCCTTTGAGTCCGCGGGTTCTCCACCTTCCTCACCCGCCACCCTTCAAACAGTGCCTCATGTGGGGGGTACTCCCAACCATAACATGGTTTTCGTTGCTACTTCATCACTGTCATGTTGCTACTGTTATGAATCATAATGTAAATATCTGATGTGCAGGTTGTATTTTCCTTGTTACAAATGGAACATCATTAAAGCATCGTGATTCATCACAAAACCAGTATGTAATGATATATTGTGAAATATTTATTTTTAATGACAAATAAATGAACTTTTGTCTTGAAGCGTGATGTAGCATGGGGAACAGTCTTCACTCGGGTACTCGTATGTGGGCGTATCTGCATGTGGGCAGACCCACCTGGGGACGATAGAGGAGCGGGGTCTCGGTTCCTAAGACCATCGGAAATATGTGTTTTCCGATGATCCTAGGAGACCCCTGTGAAAAGGTTGTTTGACCCCCAAAGGGGTCGCGACCCACAGGTTGAGAACCACTGAGAGGATTCCGCCTCTTTGGAAAAGGTCAGATTGAGGGACCCAACTGGAGCCCAACACAACTGGGCTGTTGCTTTTCCATGAACTTGCTGTAGCGCAGGGTGCTGGGAGAGGCCAGCTTTCAGCCGCTGCCCCGCTGAACCCCAAAAGAACCTGAACTTGCCATTTTGGAAGTAGTTGGCTCGTTTCTCCCTCACTGTGTACAAGCCCAGGGATGTTTGTTGGTTCAGCTGGCAGTGGCTTAGCTTTCTGGAAGGATCCACAACCATTTTAACAAATACCCGCCATGGGTTGGTGGGTAAAGAAAACCACCAGGTGACTTCATGAACTCTTCTGGTTCATGTACCAGACGCCCTGGGGGCATCTTTCCTTCAAGACGGCCTGGATTTGACTCAGTTTTCACAGTCCAGGATTTCAGATACCTTGCATCAGACTGGAACTTAGAAGGGAAAAGGGAGCTTAGTGGGCTAACGCCATTTCTTTCTGTTTTGCTTTGTTTATTTATTTATTTTATTAAAAGATCATTTTATTGGGGGCTCTTGCAAGTCTTATCCATACATCAATTGTATCAAGTATATTTGTACATATGTGGCCATCATTCTTTTCTAGACATTTACTTTCTTTTGAGCCCTTAGTATCAGCTCCTCTTTGTTCCCTCACCACCCCCTGGTGACCCCTTGATAGATAATAAAGTATTCAACATTTCTTAACACATCTGCACGCACTGCTACACGTATCCCTCTCTGCTGCAATATATTCTTGCTGCTTACCTTGTACTGTGTAGACATGCCCGATGCATGTGGGTGGCGACAACACTGTAGCCGAGTACCACGATTCCAATGAGAGAGCGGGTCCATAAAGGCTGGGGTCAGGATTTGAGTACCTGTTGAATTACACCCCCCTCAACATGTGTTGGGATCCTATTGTTATATTCTGTTTGGAAAGTTGAATAATCGTTGTGTTGATGAACATACTGGTGTGGAGTTATAGAAAAGAACAGATTAGACACAGATACATGCAGGGGAAGACAGATGCCAAGGAACCAAGGAACGAAGTGACCATGATTTGGATCTTTAGTTTCCAGAACTGTGAGATAACAAGCTTGTGTTTTGAGAATGATGATGGCAACAAATGTACGAATGTGCTTGACACAATGGATGGATGGATGGATGGTGATAAGAGTTGTACAAGTCCCCAATAAAATGATTAAGAAACAATTAAAAACATAAAAAAACTCCCAAAAAACAAAATAAAACAACTCCAAAACTACCCACTTGTGGTATTTGTGCTTCAGCAGCACTAGGAAACTGAGACTGACGTCAGACTTGTTCTCTTTAAGAAAAGTCTCCTCTTGACCACCACAAGGTCAGCAGTCCCCAAGCCCCAGCCGCTCCATGGCAGAACGCTGAGACTTTCTCCTCCGGTAAAGCGGTGGGTCTCAGAAACCCCGGGGGCAGTCTTACTCCGGCTCAGAGCTGGAATGGACTCTCCGGCTGTGCATTTGGTTTTGTTTGTTTTAATTGATTCTTCTCTACCTTCTGTGTAATGACTTTAATGATAGCCACTTCACTGGAGGGTCATAAAGCTCAAATGGGATTTTGAGTTTTTTCCTTTCAAACTTTTTATTGCGAATTGAATGAAGGTTTCAATAGATTATCTGTTTTACATTCATCAATTTACACACGTTTCTTTCAACTCATTCATTCCCATCCCCTCAGTGTACCACTTATCTCCTGTTCCCCTGCCTTCTTCCTTCCTAACCCTCTGAACCCTCTGAACTTTGCCCTTGGCACATGCTGCGTTTCTCCCCCTTCCCCTGATGTTTGTTTCTCAGAAGGTTTTTTATTTATTTAAAAAAATCATTCAACTACAATGAACATATCACACAATTCAGCAGTTCAATCATTTCAAGAAGGGTTGGGCATTCATTGCCACAATCAACTTTAGAAGCCTTTCTTCCTTCCTGTGTCCATGGATGTTGATCCCCCATTTCTCTTACCCTCCCTCCATGCCCCCAGTCAATATCTTCATATTCCACCCATCCCACTTTCCCTAAACAGGTAAACATACAAAACAATGGCAAACAACAAACAGGGACCCAGAAAAAAATGACCAATTAAAAACAGGTAAAGATCTCAAACTAGGAGAAAGCAGAGAACATTAAAATGTTAGACTCCATTTGCAGTGGGTCAGGAGGGAGCTCCAATGACGAGGTGCTACATTCCAGTCTCAGTCCAACGGCTGCAGTCCCCCTTACAGCGCTCTTGTCTGCTGTTAGGCCTGGTCATGTTCCGGCCCTATTTGAACTGGGGATTTGCCAGAGACTCAATCCACCTGGGCTACCACGATCATCCATAGTTTTCTGTAAACTTTAGAATTTAGGCCTTGGTACCATTTCCTCCTCCAGGTTCAGATCTTATTAGTTACAACCCTTGAATCACACAGGTTGGTGTGCTTCCTCCATGTGGATTTAGCTGACTCCTCACTTAGATAGTTGCTTGTTTTGAGTGAAGCCTTTAAGACTCTAGATGCTATTTTTCATGAGAGACAGGCCCCATCTGAGTTCTTCACTAGACCTTGCTTGGCATCCATGACTTCAGCCATCTGTTCATGAGGGTGAGTTATCAGGCAGGACCATGTCATAAGAACGAATTGTTCTCATAGTAGGGTTAGGATCAAGTGAGGGCTCGACCTTCGTTCATAGGACTATTGTTTCTAAAGGCCCTGGTCCTCTCTTGGAGACATCATTGTTATTTTATTATAGTGCATCACAGATCTTCTCCATGAAGTTTAAGGCAACTTTACTGGCAGTAACATTATTTTAGTCAACGATGAAGTACTGTTGAGCACAGGATTTTATACATGTGTAGGACTTCTCATCATACTCTGATACACGAACTGTTAGCTTGTCGATCTTCACAACGTGGGTGACTGGACACTGGTTACACATGCTGTGAGGGCTGGGGATTTGACAATACATTTAGTAACATTCATTTGCAAGGGTGAAACCATGCCCGGTAGACTAACTCATGTCACATCAAGGTAGAGAGAGCTTGAAAACAGCACATTCCCATTGGTCCCAGATTGCCATTTGTTAGGCACTTTCAGAAGTCTGGATCCATCCAGAGACCAATGACCACCAAGTCCTCAATCGTAATCTGCTGCTTCTTCCACTAGGGCATTTCAACTTCAAGTTCAAGGGAGTATTTCCATTCTGTTAGAAGTGAGTTTGAGGTAAAGTCCAGTTCACTTATTGGAGTTTCCAATTTGAATCCTTCTGAAGTGATCTAGGAAGGATGCTGTGTACCTCAGCAGTACCAATGCTTATGGTTGCATTGCCTGTCGCTTGTTGCTAACCAGCCACTGTTGACTGTAGGCTGCCTTTGGGAAGTGGTTTGTTAGGGAGCCTTCTAAGAAACAACACCTGTGTGGAGAGAGGCTGGCAAGGGTTGACAGATGAGGAAGTTGAACTGTGATGGGGTTGCAGCCAAGAACTGAGCATATCCTTTGGGGAGACCCTGGAGTGGAGATGACTCTTCAGAGGTATCCTGGATTGAGTAAAGTGGCCAGGCCTTTGTCCCTGGCATCATTGGGTATGGGCTAATACAAGAGTGGATGGGACGTTGGGAACAGCTGAAGGCAGCTCTGCGGATGAATTTTAAGGGGTGTGAGCCCTGAGTTCCTTGGCCATCAAGATGTTGTGAAGTCTTTCAAAGCCTGCAGGAAAGGCTCTTGGCTGCTTTCTGAGTTGTATGCGGGGGCACTGGTGAGAGAGAGAGAGGTGGATGCTGTTAGGTGCTATTGAGTTGCCTCCAATTTAAAGCAACCCCATGTCCAACTGAACAAAACTGCCCAGTCCTTTGGGAGAAATCCCTATCTTTTAATACCATGTCCATGAGCTTTTTGGACCCTGCCCCCCTGTATTGTGAATATCTTCCAACCCAGGAGGCTTATTGTCCAGCACTGTATGGTGCTATGATTGATGAGGTTTTCACTGGTATTTGATGAAGTCACTTCATCAGACCTTTCTTTCTGGTCTCAGAGCTCTGCTGAATCCTGTCTAGCATGGACGCCTCTGTTGGTATTTGAAGTCTGGTGGCCGAGCTTCTAACACCACACTACCATTTTTGACAAACTGACAGATAAGTGGTGGGGAACCAGGTAGCCTGGCACCTGTTGTAGGGACCAGGGCCCCTTTCTAGCCGTCATAGGTCCCTGATAAACATTCTCTGGTCTGAGTCAAGCAGAGGACTACGAGGCTAAAGGAGAAGAAATGGGGTTATTGGAATGATTGGAGCCAGACCGGAAACTTGATTGCTTAAGTGAACATCCTTTGTCACTATTTGGGCCGCACAAGATAATGAGTCCATTGAGTTGATTGGTGACTGAGCGCTCTTCTTTCTGACTGGGAAGGGAGGATAATTGACCCATCTGGAACAGCTTGTGCCGACAGAGTCCTGTTACTCATGACTCCGTTGCAAAGGGCCAGAGGGGACCTAGATGTCGGGGAGAGAGTGGAGGGTCAGGTAGAGCTGCAGTTGACGCCACAAAATACCATCAAAGCAAATGCCACCCAATTTCCTCCGAGACTCTAGTTTCATGGTGCAAATGTGTTCAACTTCCCAGACTTTAACTGTATTCACACAATGGAGACATCTGGGTTGAGTCACACGCTGGGCTCCCTCAAGTCTTCCTTGGCTATTTTTGAGAATCCCTAGGGGTGTCTCATGTGAACACTCAGCTCATCCTTTGAGATGCTCCTTGAGCCCCTTTAGTAACGTCTGCTGATCAAATACCACTTGAGGGCAGAGGATCGGCAATGCCAATGGTGCTGATGACCGCCAGGAGATGGAGGTGTTTGCCCAAGGATGGGCTGCCATGAATGCTTCCAAAGCTGAAACTCTTCATTTCAGCCAGGTTCCTAGAGAAACAGAACCAATGATTATATGAGAAGGCTTTTAAAAGTTCTTTGGGGGAAAAATTCTACAGTCTTTTAATTCTAATTTCCCCTGAAATGTTTGCAGCCTCTTGTATATATGCACAAGAATAATGAAACAGTAACCTTTACTAAGCAAAAATATAAAAAATATGACGCTCTTGTTTTTTGACATAGCCTCCATCTAGATCTCTACCCTCCTGAAGACAGTGTTTCCATCTGTCTCTCTAAGCCCTTCCTCCAAGGATTCTGTGCCCTTCGATATACATCCCGTCTAATGAGAAGTTTGGGCATCCTCCAATCATGCTCCTTTTAAGTGTTCTCTGCATTTTTCGAGCAAACAGAAGTCTGAGGTGGCAGGATCTGGGCTGAAGGGTGGGTGGGGTAAAGTTTCCAATAAAATGTCCATAGGACAGCCCTGCTACCCTCAAAGAATGAGCAGGTACCTTGTCCTGAGTGGGGAAAAACCCTCCTAGGGGCAGATTTCTTGGTCTTTTTCTCACCAAAGCTATTTTCAATTTTCGTAATAACCCTCTGTGATTATCCCGGGTTCTTTGAGAAAACATATCAAGATGACCCCTTTGAAATAAAAACAACAACAATAACAACACAAAACCCACTCTTTTTTATTGAGTCTTCAAACTTTGGGTGGAAGGCACCCTGGCAATACTAAGACAAGTATATTACCTGTAGCCATCCGCTGATCACAGAGACATATTTGAACACCTTTTGCTTGAAGGAATGCCATGTATCTATGAACTAGAACCCCACTAGCAGTACTTTTTGACTCAACCTCCGTGTGTGTGTGTGTATTTTGTATGATTGTAGAGGCTGACATGTCCAAGTCCAGAATCCATAGGTTAGGTGACAGGCTAGAAACATCCTCAGGCTTTCATTTTAAGATCTGTAGGTCAGGCAATGGGAGGAGTACAGGATGAAGAGATTGAGTTTGCCGAAAATATCTATTTATAGTCTGAGGGTAGAACACACCCAAAGGAAATCCTCTTCTCAATGAATTGATTACATTACATTATGGAAATGGTTGCATTGCGTTACATCAGGTTACACAGTAGAATAGCAACTACTTCAGGGTTGGCCAGACCACTGGGCACCGTGACCGAGACAGTATTCCTGGGAGTTCTCTTTGGGTTGGGGCCAGGATGAGTTTCGGTCAGTGGGGAGAGAACCTTCTGGAAAAAGAGACATTCTCACTGTTTGGAGAGGGTTGCAGGAGCCTGCTTCTCTCTCCACCTAGACAAATTGAAGATGCTGGTGGTGTCTTAAAACCACAAGGGGACCCTACCTTGGGAAGAAGCTGATACCTGGGGTGACTGGTACACAGGCAGCCGGCCTCAGAGCATTGAACTCAAAGTGGTCCCTAGCTCCCTGGACGTGACCGCATGTGAACAGAGAGACCAATTGTCTTTAGTCACTTTGAATCAGGTTTTCTCTTATTTGTTATCCAAATCCAGGGGGTGTTTTATCTTAGCGCTTCTCTTGAAAGGCCAGAGATGCAGCTTCACATGCCTGAGCTGGTGGATTATTTACAGGTTCTTGGGTGTGTGCAACATCTTTTACCTCCAGCCCCAACTCTCCACAGATCCACTCCCTGGTGACTATCCTTGCACACTGGGCCTCATCTCCACCTTAGACCCAGGTGACCCCAGGTGTGTCACCAGGGCTCCATAGTTTTCAACCGTTGCATTTTTGGTATAGGTGTTTCTTCTGAGGGGCCAAAGGGTAAATAACCCAAAGGTTAGCAATGAAGCATATTAATTGTGTGCATCATCCAGTGTAGAAAGTTATATAATTGTTTGTCGATGTGAGCATTAAGAGTGTAGAGGTGGAGTCTATCCTGTCAATCAGATCATAGCCAATCAGGCCTCTGTGTGGGCATGGTCTTCTCCTGAGAATTCTGGGAAATCCGGTATTCCTTCTTGGAGGTGGGAGACTCCATCTCTCTCTGCTGACTCCCTGCAAGACATCCCTGAGGAGAAGCCACATGGACCTACCCGGATGCAGCCCTCAGTGCTGGAGCGGCCACGTGAAGACTCCTGCCAGCGCTGAGATACTTACAACGCCACTGGATCCAAAGACTCTACACACTGGCCTGTGATAGTTCTGCATTTGGTGTCATTGCATGTGTTTCGTAAGTCTGAAGAGGACTTTATAGATTGGTTTCAGACATATTGGCTAATATTGGACTTATGGGCTTGGGCAGGACTGGGTTGGGATGCTTTGTTTTTATTTTTAAATAAATCATTTTATTGGGGGCTCATATAACTCTTATCACAATCCATACATACATCCATTGTGTCAAGCTCTTTTGTACATTTGTTGAGCCCTTGGTATCAGCTCCTCATTTTTTTCTCCTCCTTCCCCCACTCTCCCTCCCTCATGAACTCTTGATGATTTATAAATTATTTTTTTCCATGTCTTATACTGTCTGATGTCTCCCTCCACCCACTTTTCTGTTGTCCGTCCCCAAGGGAGGGGGTTATATGTAGATCACTGTGATCAGTTCCCCCTTTCTACTCCACCTTTTTCTTACCCTCCTGGTATCTGCTCTCAGTATTGGTCTTGTGGGATTTATCTGTCCTGGATTCCTTGTGTTTCCAGCTCTTATCTGTACCAGTGTACATCCTCTGGTCTAGCCAGATTTGTAAAGTAGAATTGGGATCATGATAGTGGGGGCGGGGGAAGGGGAGGAAGCATTAAAGAGCTAGAGGAAAGTTGAATGCTTCATCGGTGCTATATTATACCCTGACTGACTTGTCTCTTCCTCACAACCCTGCTGTAAGGGGATGTCCAGTTGCGTACAGATGGGCTCTGGCTCTCTCCTCTGCATTCCCCCTCATTCACAATGATATGATTTTTTTGTTCTTTGATGCCTGATACCTGATCCCTTCAACAACTCATGATCACACAGGCTGGTGTGCTTCTTCCATGTGGGCTTTGCTGCTTCTCAGCTAGATGGCCACTTGTTTATCTTCAAGCCTTTAAGACCCAGATGCTATATCCTTTGATAGTTGGGCATCATCAGATTTCTTCATCACATTTCCGTATGCACCTGCTTTGTCTTCAGCAATCACGTTAGGAAAGTTAGCATCATGGAATGTCAGTTTAATAGAACAAAGTTGAGGGAGTACTTGAGTAGAGGCCCAATATCCATCAGCTACCTTAATACTTAATCTATAAATATATGCACATAAATCTATTTCTTCATCGTCATATAAAATATATTTACATATGAGCATGCCTGTATTTATATCTCTATAAATGCCCTTGGGATGTTTTCTTAATGTACAATTACCCTTTATATAAAACTCTCTCTTATACACATATGGGTTTCTATGCATTTGTTTCCCTAGTCTACCCAGACTAACACGTCCAGGGACCCCTGGGTTCCAGCCACTGCTGTTGTTAGGTGCTGTGACAACCCAGGTGACATTGTAGAACTTCCTGAAAGGGTTTTCTAGGCTGTGATCTTTACAGAAACAAATCACCAGGCCTTTTCCCGTGTAACCAAAAGGCAGGCAGCCAAACACGTGGCCTTTTCATCATCGGGTCTCCTAAGACTCTAGCTAGGGCCTCCGAAATAAGCAGAACCCCAAACAATTATTGGGAGTTGAAATATGGTACCAACATTAGAAAATCTGGTAGGTTGAGACCAGCTACATAGAGGGAACCATAGAGAGTCTCTCTAGAATCAGACCTCTGGCCTGATTCCCAACTGGAGTACCATGAGAACTGTGAGATACTGTACCCTCTGTACTTCAATTTTACATTATTTTAAAAACTTCATTGTGTATTGGATGACGTGTACACAGCGGATCAGTTTTTCATCTAGCAGTTCATACACATTTTGTTCCATCTCATTGATTGCCATCCCCACAATGTAACATTAGTTATCCTACTTCCTTCTGCATTTCCTGTTTCCAATTTTCCTTTTCAAACCATTTGATCTTTTTCCGTGGGTATGTGGTATATACCCAAGGGATATTTAATGATTTCTTGATCTCACATGGTTGATTATTTTTTGGTGTGCATGCCTCTCTAATGTTGTGGTTCACCTTATAGACGTGTCTATTATTTAGCTGAAAATGAGGGTGTATTCCCTTCCAGCCCTGAAGGGTGACTAAGGACCTTTGTCTTGTGATTTCTACCAGTCTTTATCAGACCAGTAATTCTGGTCTTTTAAAAGATTTTGAGTATTGTTTCACATTTTCCTCCCATTCTATCTAGGATCTTCTAATGTCTTCCCTTTCAAAGAAGTTGGTAGTGGTAGCTGGGGACCATCTAGTTCCTCTGGTCTCCAGGTCATAGAGACTGATGTTAAGCGGTCTGTTAACCCACTGGACTAATTTGGTTCCATGCACTTTCAGTTTTCTTTACCTTTTGCCCCACTCTGGACAGGGGGAGAATAGTAGTTGCACCTTAGACAGTGGTTCAAGAGCTATTACGACCCCAGTTGCTATTCGCCAAAGTAGGATGTAGGACTTTGTCTTTGTGAGCTATGTGATGCCATTTAACTTTGCTGTCCCCCAAGACTGTGATGCAGAGACTCCCGGGACCAGCACCGTGCTCCCTCAAACTCAGTCATCCAGTTTTACTGACTTCCCTCTCATTGCCTATCTAAGCTTAAGCTAAGTATACCTTATTGTCTGTCTACGCTTAGTTTTGGTTTGTATATTCGGTTTGGTTGGAACACCACAACGTACTGAGTTTGGTGAAGATGATGTACGTAAGAGGCTTAGAATGGAGTCTGGAACATCGTGCTGCCCATTGCTGGCTATTCCAATGGGTAAGCTGGTGCCATCTGGACAGTGGCAAGCAGAGAAGAAGATGATTTCCTGCCACAAAGCTCCTAGTTTCTGAATGAACAGTGCTCGGTGTGTGGGCTGAGTCTGCTTAAAGACCAGAGAAGGAAAGGACCACTGGTTCACTCCTTGCTGGCTCCCTTTTCCTTTGACATCAAGTCCTCTAGTGGTGGCGATGGGCGGGGCCGGGAGGGAGGGAGGCTGGTTGCTGGCTGGTGTGTCTGAGAGTGCACCCCTTCTTTCTCTGGGGAATCCTTCAGGAGGTGAGTCTTCTGAAGGCATCACAAGATGGCTCTACACAGCTTTCAACTTCCTCTTTTCATCTCACTCAGCCCCTGTCGCGCCTTTATTGGGTTTTAAAATTCTTTTCCCCTCTTCTAAAAATCACTGTTTATTTGTAGAGCTACTAGTTTTAAAACTTGTGCAATATCTTAAATGTCATTTTAGCCTTGGTCTGCTCATAATGCATGAGCTAGTGCCTCTTACATAATGCAACTCCGAGGCCTTTGAAAATAATGATTTCCAGCAAGCATGTAACATGGGGAGTCATTATATAACACGGAAGCTGTACAACGCCCCTCATTAATTTGATTTAGTCTTTCAAAGTTGAGGAGACGGGCCCACATGTGGACCTTGCCAACAAAACTGGTTAATTCAACTAATTCAGGCTGGGTCTGCCAGGGCCTCAAGGGGACCCGATACAATCGAATGTACTGGTCAACGTAGTAAAATAACCAGCCAGATTCAGTCTTCAACCGGGTCATCGCTCTCAAACAACGGGCCTTGTTTATTTTCTCTTTCCACTGTATTGGCCAATGGAATTGGATTAATTGGCCTGTTGTTTTGGCAATGGGTAGAGAGACACAGTTACAGTCAAATCCTTGGCCAATTCAGTGGGAAAAACATCTGTCAAGCTTGTTGTTCCACTAGTTGATCTGGAAGCCCTGTGGAAACACAACTGTAGTTAACGCTTCCACGACCCGTGGGACATATGCTGCCCACCACATTTTCAACCTCTCCACGTTCTTGGGAAGCTGCCATGACAGTTGCAGTGTGTGCCACCACTTGGTGGAGACCTATGCAAATCGCGTGATCCTGAAGAAATGGGCCTCACCCCATCAGTCCTCTCACCAGAGTCCATTTGGGACATATGTGTCCCACATAATTGTATCACAATCCATACGACCTTCAAAAGGGCTGTTTCCTTGATATCAGCATGCCTTCCATCATTTAAGATGCATGGTATCAACAAAAACGTGTGAAGCAGAAAACAATTTGGTCATGAAAGGGTTTAGGATCTGAAGAGATATAGAGACCCAGTGAACATGATGGTTAGAGTCACTGTTTGCCTTTTTAGGCAGTAGTGTTGTGGAAGCCCTGGTGCCATAGCACATGCGGGGTTGCTAAGCAACCGCCAGGCCAGCAGTTAGAAACCACAAGCCACACTGAGGGAGGAAGGCGAGGCTTTCTGCCCCTGTAAAGAAGTGTAAATTTCCCCTGTCAACCACAGCGGGCAGATCTACCTTGTCCCATAGGACCTCTATGAGACCTGACGGACTTGAGGGCAGTGAAGGCTGTGTTTGTGACCCAGTATTCCTTTGTGGTTATGATGCCTCCGTTTTGCTGCTCCTTTCTGGGCAACGGACTGATTGGATGGCTGTTGCTTTGAAAGCTGGTGAATGTTCTAGAGTCAAGTGGACATTGGTTTATATCTTGGCTTGGCCACATTTACTCGTATGCCACTCCCCTTTCTGAGTCTCAAGTTACCTCATCTGTAAGATGGGAAGCTGGGTACCTGCATCATGATGTTGATTTGAGGTGTGGTGTGGTAGTTACATAATCTGATGTCAATTTGGGACTTGCCTAGTCTGTCAATCAGATCATAGCCAATGAGGTCTCTGGGTGGGCATGGCCTTCTCCTGAGAATTCTGGGAATTCCTGAATTTCCTCCTTGGAGGTGGAAGCAATTCTCTGTCTGTTCACTCCCTTGGGGACTCTCTACTGACAACCCTGACTCCCCGAAAGACCCTCTACTGAAAAGACACATGGCACTACGTTGATAGACCCCGCACACTGGGAACTGGAGAAGCCACGTGGAGACCCCTGCCAGCACTGAGATGCTTACAACGCCACTGGATCCAAAGACTTTGACCCACTGGCCTGTGATTATCCTGAATTTGGCATCATTGCATGTGTTTCGTGAGTCTGAAGCAGATTTTATAGATTGGTTTTGGACATATGGGCTAATATTGGACCTGACTGGGTTGGAATGCTTTCTTAATGTACAACTACCCTTTATAGAAAACTCTCTCTTACACACATATGAGTGCATCTATGAATTTGTTTCTGTAGTCCACGCAGACTAACACATGTGGTGACCAACATGATATTGGTTCTTGGGATGTGGGATTGTTGGTTTGGAAATGGGACATTTCCCAGAAAACTGAGTAGAGTTGATCACCTGGTTGTGAGGGTTTTTCGTCCCTGTGAGATGAAGTCAACAGTCTTCTCGACTCTCAAGAGCAGTCAGTCTAAGAAGGGCTCAGCTTCTCATCACGAGCTGAGAACCCACTGGCTTCAAAGCCAATGGGTCTGTGTTCCATGGCCTGTCCCGTCACCGGTTAGCTGTGTGCGTGGCCCAGCTCTCCATTTCCGTGAGAGCCAGTGTTCTGAAAGAGAGAGGCTAGGACGGCTGCCTGTGGGGCTATTGCAGGACTCAGAGGAAGGCATGCCCGTGAAAGAGCTTTCTGAACAGAGGACAGCGCTCAGACATGAAGTGAGTTTTGAAGGGCATGATTCTGCAATGGAGTCTCTGGGGGGTGCAAACAGCTAAACTCTCAGCTGCTAATGGAAAGGCTGCAGGTTGGACATTCTAGCCTAACAGTTCACTCAGAGGCTACTTGGAAGAAAAGTGTGTTGATTCACTTCCCCAAACAGAGACATTGACAATTCTAGGGAACACAATTCTACTCTGACACTTGGGAATCACTTGGATGGCAATTGGCTAATTTATTGGACTGCTAACCACAAGATCAGGAGTTCAAAACCACCAGCTGCCCTGAGGGAGAAAAATGAGGCTTTATACAGATGCACAGTCTCAGCAATCCATAGGGACAGCTCTACTTTGTCCTGTAGAGTCACTGTCAGTTTGACCGGATGGCAGTGAGTGAGGAGTGAGGGCTTACCTCAGGCAGCACGGATCTGGACTTCAGACTTCAGGCCAACAGGTGGGCAACCAATGTGCTGGCAGATCACTGCACATCCCCAGGCAGACTAATGTGACGTACGCATGGGTTCTTCCCTAAAGGTGCTCACAGTCTATAAACAGCTAAGTTAGAAATTCAATATGACATTCAGCTAAGAGAGGAGCTGAGTCTGGGAGGTGGTGGTGGGTGGGTGGGTGGGGGTCTGTGGAAACCCTGAGGAGATGAGAGGTGAGTCTGGGTGTTGCTGGAATTCTGAGAAGGGGGAGACAGGTCTGGGTTCTGTAAGAACCCCCAGGAGGGAAGAAGTCGATGAAGGCCACAGGAATATTGAGGAGGTGGGGAAGCGGGTCTGCAGGTCGGAGCGGGAAGAGGGAGAGGCTGATAGTTCAGGCTAAGTGCTCAGAGAAGAGTTTGATAACCACTGAGCTGAGCAGAGAAGGCCTAGGGCAGACATGGAGGTGTGTGCAAAGAGCAGTCCCAGAAGCAGGTGATAAACCAGTACCGCAGAGCTCAGAAAATCAGTCACTTGTAACCAGGGAGCCCCAATCCTTGTGCAGGGAGGAGCAAACTTGTCAGTGTTGCTGTGACATACTTTTGAAGTAAGAGCATGTTAAGCAGGAGGGAAGGCAGACGATGATGTAGGGTCTGTCTGCCTGTCTGCTTGGTTAGTCTGGACTGTTTCAGTTGTAAGTGGCAACCAAATGAAGTGAGTCTTAAAGTATGGGATTTATTGGGAGATGCTGGGTCAGCGCAAAGGATTGAGGGTAAAGGTACAGAAACACCAGGACTTGACTGTGTCTGGTTTCTGCTTTTCTCGTTCTCACCAATCCCCAGTTATATTTTTTTTCCTACATGGAAAGGAACATGGTCACCAGCAGCTCAGACTCAAGGAACTTCCTTGCCAGTTCCAGATGACAATCCTATGAAAGTTCTCTGATTGGCTGTGTAGTGCCATGTGTCCATCTCTGGACCAATCACTGAAGCCAAAGGGCTAAGAAGTGGCTCTTTGCTTCCAGATGGATGTTGGGGACGAGGGGTTGGCCAGGTAAAGGCAATAAGGATAATTTAAAAAGAAAAGTAGGCTATCCTGGCAGCAACAATGAATCAGTGAGTTCCCCCCCTTATTATTAGTGCTTTATTTTAATTAATTAACTAATTAATGAATATTTCTTATGATCTCAGTGGAAGTTATTGTAATATATTAGGTTTTCGCTGAACAATTTCTATATAAGTTGTTCAATGGCATTAGTTACATTTGTTTTTCAATCCTAAACAAAGTAGAAATAGTAAAAGCTAGAACAAATTAAGAATTGATTAGAAGGGAAAGCAAATGATAAGATGTTAAATTTTAGCCCAACCTTATCTGCAATAATTGACTTCTGATATACTCTGTCTGTTGGCAGGGCATTTCACATCCCTAGTCAATGATCCAAGGATATTCAATAGAGGCTTATTCCCCATGGGGGGAGGGAGGGGTCTCTGTAAATGGATTTTGGGCAGGCTTTCATTGTCAACACAGTCACCGACATTTAACCCCCTCCCAGGGGGACAAACAACAGAAAAGAGGGTGAAGGGAGATGCTGGGCAATGTAAGATAAGATAAAATAATAATTTGTAAATTATTAAGGGTTCAGGAAGGACGGGGGGAGCGGGGAGGGAGGGGAAGGTGAAAAAGGAAAGTGAGGAGCTGATTCCAGGAACCCAAGCGGAAAGTGAGTTTTGAGAATGATGAGGGAAATGAATGTACAGATGTGCTTTACTCGATTGATGTATGTATGGATTGTAATAAGAGTTGTATGAGCCCCAATAAAATTATTTTTAAAAAGTGCTAAGAATTTAAGCTCTAATACAATGGTTCTCAATTTTCCTAATGCTGAGACCTTTTAATACAGTTCCTCATGTTGTGATGACCCCCAAATATAAAATTATTTTTCTTGCTACTTCATAACTGTAATTTTGCCACTGTTATGAATCATAATGTAAATCTATGATATGCAGGATGAATTTTCATTGTAAAAAATTGAACATAATTAAAGCGTAGTGATTAATCACAAAACAATATGTAATTGTATATTGTGAAATATTTATTTCTAATTACAAATAAATGAAATTTTGTCTAGAAGCATAGTGTAGCATGGGTAGCAGTCTTAATTTAACAACAGTAAGCTACATTGCTCCATGTTGCGACAGTATGTGTAAAAAGCCAATGTCAGTGTGAAGGTTGAGACAGCTTCTTTCTCACCAGATCAGAATGTGGGTGGACTCGCCTGGAAATGAATAGAGGAGCAGTGTCTTGGTTCCTAAGACCATCAGAAATATGTGTTTTCTGATGGTCCTAGGCGACCCCTGTGAAAGGCTTGTTTGACCCCCAAAGGGGTCGTGACCCACAGGTTGAGAACCGCTGCTCTAATACATTTCCCTCCTCTGATCTTGGGTTTTGTTATTTACAATCCTTGGCTCATTCCGCTTGGGATGCTTCTTCCTTGTGGATTTAGCTGTCACCTCACTTAGATGGCTGCTTGTTTTAAGACTCCAGACACTATTCTGATAGCTGGGCACTATCTGATTTCTTCGCCACACTTTGCTACATCCTCCTTATCTATCACTGAAGGGGTTTTAACCAGATTTGTCTTTGAAAGAATCCTTGACTTCTGGGTAGAATCTGGCTTGTGGGGAGTGAAGGCTGAAGGCAGGAGGCAATAGTAGTTCAGTAGAATTCTCACCACACAAGAGACCTGGGTTTGATTCCCAGCCAATGGCCCTCCTGGACAGCCACCTACACTATGTCAGTGAATACTTGCGTGTTGTTGTGATGCTGGACAAATTCAATGGAGCTTCCAGACTAAGACAAGCTAGGAAGAAAGGCCTGGTGATCTACTTTGAAAATACAGCCCATGAACACGTTCTGGCCCACAGCAACCCAACCTGGAAAGGATCCTAGGGACCATGCAGGACTGCGCAGTGTTCTGAGGAGCAGGACCCAGCATCGCCATGAGGTGGAATATACATGATGGTAACTAATAGCAACAATGAAAGCATGGGGTGGGGATGAATTTGCAAGTGGTATTTCATAGGTAAAGTTGGCACTAGGTAAGGATGACTTGCTGGATGGTGGGAGGAGGGGGTGGACCCAACCACCTCAGAGCAGATGCCAGAACTTAAAAAAAAAAAAAAAGCTACTTTTTTTTTTCCACGTAAGAAATGTCTGCTTGGTTTGAGCCACGTGTGTCCTTCCCTGAGAGGTAATGGGGACCCTCGGCCCTGGGAGGGGCCCTGAGCAGCTGCCAGAGCTGGTGTTGGGGAGGTGGGGGACACATTCTCCCAGTGCCCTCCCTGTAAACTGCATGCAGGACCAGCTGTGTTTTCTCTGCCTCCTGACATCACCACCAGTCATAAAAACCCCACTGGGGGAATTATGCTGATGATTTGGGCCGTGATGCAGGAGACAAAGGAATCCAGGGCCCTGGCTTGAACAGTCACAGGTCCTGCCGGGTGGATGGCAGCTGGGAGCTGGCATGTGTTACTTTTGACAACCATCTACATTTGCTCTCAAGTTCAATAATCCGCCTGGCTTTGAGCAGACTCTGGCGGCCAGTGCAACACTAGCCCCGTCAAGCCAGGGGCCGTGGCTGGAGGGAGCACCTCATGCCCTTCCCATTCTCCTCTCTGCAAAGCTCAGGGTCTTGGTTTCTCTGACCACAGGTGACCCGCTTTCCTTGGCTTTGGGGTCCTGGCTCAGCACCTTCCTCTGGCCTTGCTGCTTGCTCTGGTCCTTTGCGAGAACACCTGCCTTGAAGCTGCCTGGAGTCTTGTGTGTGTAGCCCTCGGGCCTCTGGCTTCGGCAGGAGGTGCTTGCTAATGGCTCGGTAAGAACCTAGAACTGCCCTCTTCACACTCAGCCCGCTGGTGGGGCTCTGCTCTGACAATGAGCAGAATTGACATCCTGATTTGGGGGGTGGGGAGAGAGAGGGGCTGGGGATATTCTTCCACAAAGCCCGTTGAACTGGATGGACCCTATCAGGTGAGTACGGAGATCATGTACAGGTACTATAGAAATGTGTGTTTATTCATGATCATTATTAGAGCCTGCAGACATGAAAGAGAAAGCCCCTTTCCAAGTGCTAGATGGAGCTTTGGTGGCACAGTGGTTAAGGCTGGGCTACTAATTGAAAGGCTGGCACTTGGAAACCATCCGGGCAAAAGCTCTGGCCAACTGCTTCCATTAATATGAGAGCCAAGAACAACCTGGTTCCCGTCATCAATCGACCCCATGGCACCCAACAACATGTGCTGGGTGATAACAACTCATGTTTTAGCATGTTTGCCGGGTGCCAGGCCCCGTGCTAAGCGCTTTCACAATTCTCCTCCCACAACCAGCCTGTGTGGCAACTCCTCCTATCACGACCACGCGATAGCTGAGAAGATGGAGGCACAGGGAGACCGAAGAAGGCGGGACGCACACTGCACGTGAGTGATAGCCAGGGTCTGAACCCTGGCTGTTGACTCTAGAGTGGGTGCCCCTCCCTACTCCACGAGGTCTAGTGACATCCCCGCACCTGCAGTTGCCATGGCCTGTGTTCTCGCCAATGTGTATGTCTTGCTGGTTGTATGTGGGCCAGTCAGGGTGCAGGACAATCCGTCCGAGTCCAGCAATACCGTAAAGTCATGGTAGTTTCGCACAAGGAGTAGTGGGCTCTTCACCCTGCTGCAGTGTGGGCCCTCTCCTCGCACGCCTAACCGTACATGAGAAATATTTTTATTTTAGGTATTTCTCTTTACACAAGTATTACATGTCTTCATTCTCATGGTGCACAATGGGTAAAGCACGCAACTGTAAGGTCAGTGATTTGAACCTACTGGGGATCGTTTGGGAGAAAGGTGTGGCAGTCTGCTCTCCGAAAGATAATCCCGCATGAGAGATTCTGCAGTCCTCTATGTTGCTCTGAGTCAGAATGGAATTGACCCAACTGTGCTTGGTCTATCACACGCACACGCGCACACACACACACACACACACATACACATACACACACCCACACCCCTTGTTTTTCCCTATTATGTAATAAAAAGGCTCATTTAAATCTATATTGCTTTGTAAGTTGTCTTCCCCCCCCCCCCCCAGTATATTTCAGATGTCTTTCCTCTAGAACCTCTGGTGTCCTTCCTTATTCCATTTACTGGTTGCATGTGTGTTGTTGCTAGGTGCTGATGAGTCGATTCAAACTCAGAGACCCTGTGCGCACAGAATGAAACAGAGCCTCGCCTTTCACCGCCTCACAGTTATTGTTTTGCCTAAAGCCATTGTTGTAGCCACGGTGTCAATCCGCCTCATTGCTGGTCTTCCTCCTTTTCACTGACCTTCTTTCCCTCACCAAGCAGGATGCCTCTTCTGATAGCATGTGCCCAAAGTATGGGAGATGAAGTCTTGACATCCTCACTTCTAAGGAATATTTTTGGCTGTACGTTTTCCAAGACATGCATGTTTGTTCTCCGTGCAGGCTGCAGTGTTTTCAATATTCTTCACCAACACCATCATTCATATGCATCGTTTCCTCTTCACTCTTCCTAATTCATTGTTCGACTCACACACACACACACACACACACACACACACACACACACGAGGCAATTGAAAACCCCATGGCATGAGTCAGACTCTAAGTGAATTCCTTGCTTTTCAACACTTTAAAGAGTTTTATGTGGCACATTTGGCCAATGCAGTATGTTGTTTGATCTCTAGACTGCTGCTTCCATGAACATTGATTGTGGATTCAGGTTAAATAAAATCCTCAACAACTTTCCATCTTTTCTCCACATTATCATGGTCAAGTTCTGAAGATTTTGGTCTTCTCTACACTGAATTGTAATTCGAACTGAGGTTGCAGTCCCTGATCTTCATCAGCAAGTGCTACAAATCCTCCTTAAGCACCGTTGTGTCATTTGCATATCATAGGATGTTAACAAACCTTCCTTCAGTCCTGATGCCAAGTTCTTCACAGAGTCCAGCTTCTTGAATGATTTGCTCAGCATGCACACTGAATAAGTATGGTCAGAGAATACAGCCTGTGTTAGGCAGGGTTCTCTAGTGAAACAAAGCCAGAACACTTATGATGTTATATATAGGAGGATAGGTTTATACAGCGAGAAGGAGTATACCAGCTAATTAGTCCACAGAGGGCTCAGTTCAACTCATGTTCATGGAACAGTCAATATACTGGAAGTCCTTCAGCTCACGTTGGCTTTCATATAGCAAACCATCTTAAACATACCAATGAAATACAAAAATCTAATGTGATTAATTAGGTAAGACAAGTAAAAGCCATAATAGCAAAATAGCAAGGGGGAGGGAATATTAAAGAACTAGAGGAAAGTTATGAGGTTCATCAGTGCCATACTGCATCCTGGATTTAGCATCCCTCCCATATGGCCCTCTGTGAGGGATTGTGCAATGATTTTTCAGGCGGGTTTTGAGTCTCCACAAAGTCACACCCCTTCACATCAGTTTGGTTGCTTGTTTTTGAACTTGTTTTAGGTTGCTTGTGATTGAACTTCTGATAGCTCTTCCTGTCCACCCCTCATGATCACACTGGCTGGTGTGCTTCTTCCATGTGGGCTTTGTTGCTTCTGAGCTAAATGGCTATATGTTTCACTATACGTTTTTAAGACCCTAGATGCTATATCTTTTGATAGTCGGGTACCATCAGCTTTCTTCAAATTTGCTTATGCACCCATTTTATCTTCAGTGACCATATCAGATAGGTGAATATGATACAATGTCACATTTTAGAACACACCGTTCTTAAAGTGAAGTAAGAGTTAAGCAGAGGCTCAAAAGTCCCTCTGCTTCCCTGTTGCCTTTGTGTGTGTGTGTGTGTGTGTGTGTATATATATATATATATATATATACAAGTACACCTATATATGTTTACATATATATTTTCCTCTTTCTCTCCTTTTTTTCCTTCTGCCCCACTATCATTTACCCATCATGCTCCTCTCAGTAATTTCTCTCAGATACAACTTGATGGATCAAACATGACCAGAAAAGCTACATCCTCCTCACCATCAATTTTAGAACACTTGCTGTTCCCTGTAAGTATTGTTGGCTCCCCACTCACCTCTCCCCATCCCTTCCCATGCCCCCAGGAACCTTCGGGCCAGTTGCTTTCTCCGTAAGATTGCCTATCCCGTCTACCATATATAGATAAATACCCAAAACCAGAACCAACCAAAGCAAACAAACAAAAAACCCACACAGATAGTCACAAAACTCATAGGGTTATTGACACAGAGCAGGTGAATTTCTCTCTGTTAAACAGAGAGAAAAAAGACATGTTATAAACCAGCAGTCCAGTGTGGCTTTCTTCCAGAGCTGCATATCTCAGGTCCCGCTTACGTAATAACTCATATACACCCTTTTAGTCTTCAGCATTCGTGTCCAAAAGGAGAGCATATTAAACATCCCGTTGCTATTCTGGCAGTCATTATACCCTTAGACTTTCAGTGTGGCCCGCTGGTGAGTAACCCCCGACCAGTTCATATGGGATGCCAACTGCTGCCTCCCGAGTCAGAAGTCAATGATCGTGATACGTTGGGGATTTTGTGGCTTTGCCCCCATTACTGGTCTGTTGTGCTCCCCTCTTGATTTGCCCCCATGTGTGTGGGTCAGACCGACTGTTCTCCCTAAGCTGTATCTTCAGGACTATTCTCTGCTGTGCTGTCATCTAGGGTGAAGACGCCATGTCTCCAGTGGGCTCTGCAGTCATCTCTGGGAATGAGCTGCTCTGAGCAGGAACATCGCCTTCAATGATTGGGCCCCAGAATGAGTTCTCCTCTCGCTCTCCCTTTCCCAACACCCCCATTCCACTGTGTTTGTTTTTTTAAAGACTGCCTCTTGGCCCATGTACAGGTTCCACGTGAGCATGAAGAAGTGTGCTGGAATCCCCATTGTCCTCATCCACAGTTTGTTGTGATCCACACAGTTGACTGCCTTTGAAGAGTCAACAAAACACAAGCAAACATCCTTCTGGTGTTCTCTGCTTTCCCCCAGGATCCCCCTGACATCAGCAATGATAACCTTTCTGCCAAGTCCTCTTCTGAATCCAGCTTTAATCTCTGCCAGTCCCTGTCAATGTACTTCTTCAACTGTAGTTGAATTATCTATTTTCCTATCATTGACAACATGGTATTTCAAATTTGAATAGTCGTTTTATTAAGTGTCCTTCTCTATAGGCACATAGATATTATCCTGGGACTGACAACATGCTACTTTAAGATAGTACAGTGTCCTTTTAGATGGCGACAAGTTCTTCTTGAATTCGTCACTCCTAACATAGAAAACCATACAGCTGTCTGATTCAAAATGGCAACACCAGTCCATGCCAGCTCACTGAGACCTAGGATATAGATTTGTGTGTGTTCCATTTCATTTTTGATGACTTCCAATTTTCCTAGGTTCATACTTTGTACATTCTGATTTTTAATGGCCGTGTGCATTGTTTCTCCACCAGTTGTCTGTCAGTTTGTCATACTGTGGTGATTTGTGGGTTGCTGGAAGCTATGTCACTGAAGTGAACAGGTTTTAGTGGAGCTTCTAGACTCAGAACAGACAATGAAGAAGCACTCAGCCTCCCACGTCAGAGGAAGAAGCTGCTGAAAACCTTAAGAATAGCTTAGAAGCATTTTCAAACACTGACACCCTAAACGAAGGAAGCCGAACATTATTGGAGATACTTCCAACAGATCGGCACTCAAACTGTGACTGAAGAGGAGATGATTTCTTGGTGGGGTCTCAACCATGATGACGTGAGTTGGGCAAATCCTGTGGGAGTGGACTCTTCTGGATCTTCATTCTCTGATGGGGCACCACTCAAAGTAAAGAGAAAGAGCTGCAAAAATCTTCTAATGATTGGAACTTGTAAGGTGCAAAGTATGAGTTTAGGAAAATTGGAAAGGGTAAAAAATGGAATTGAATGCATGAAGATTCATATTCTAGACATTCGTGACCTGAAATGGACTAGTACTGACCATTTTGAATCAGAAAATCAAATGATTTACTATGCCGAGAGTCACACAATCAAGGGGAATCGGTTGTTATGCATTGTCAGAGAAGATCTTGCTAAATCCATCATGAAATACAATGCTCTCTGTGATAGGATTATATCAATCTGACTTCAAGGAAATCCAATCTGTACAAATATAATTCAGTTTTATAAACCAAAGACATAGAAGAATTCTACCAACAACTGTCAAAATTGATCAAACATGCAATCAAGATGCAGTGAATCAAGATGAGGTTCTTGGAATGCAAAAGTTGGAACCAACGGAACCAAAGAAGGCACAGTAGTTGGAAAATATGGACTTGGTGATAGAAATGAAGCAGGAGAACGTGAAAGAATTTTTCAAGACCAACGACTTGTTCATAGCACAAACCTTTTTGTTTTTCTTTTTAAAAATACTTTTATTGGAGGCTTTTATATCTTTTATCACAATCCATACATTCCTCCAGTGTGTCAAGCACATTTGCACAGATGCTGCCATCATCATTTTCAAAGCACTCTCTTCCCACTTGAGCCCCTGATATCAGCTCCCAATTTCTTCCCTTCCTTCCCCTGCCCGCCCTGCCTCACTAATCCTTGATAAGTTATAGATTATTTTTTTCCATATCTTACAATGTCCTTGTCGTCCCTCACCCACTTTTCCGATATTTGTCCCCCTGGGAGGGGGTTCTAGATTGATTCATGTGATCAATTCCTCCTCCTTCCCCCACCGTCCCCTAATCCTCCTGGTATCTCTACCCTCCTTGGCCCTGAGGGGTTTATCTATCCTGGATTCCCTGTGTTTTGGGCTCTTATCTATAGCAGTTGCATAAACCTTTTTCAATAACATAAAAGGCAACTACACACACAGACTTACCCAGATGGAACACACAGAAGTCAAATTGACTACATCTTTGGGTAGACTCGATGGAGAAGCTCAATATCAGCAGCTAAAACCAGACCAGGGGCCAACTGTGGAACAGACCATCAATTGTTCAGTTGTAAGTCTGAGCTGAAGAAAATTAAAATAAGTCCACAGGAGTCAAAATATGACCTTGAGTCTATCCCACATGAATTCTGAGATCGTTTCAAGAACAAATTTCCTGCATTAAACACTAATGACAGGAGATCTGATGAGCTGTGGGAGGACATCAAGACCTTCATTCATGAAGAAAGCAAAAGGTCATTCAAAAGACAGGAAGGAAAGAGAAGACCAAAGGTATGTCAGAAGGGACTCTAACATTTGCTCTCAGTTGTAGAGTAGCGAAAGGAAATGAAAGAGAGGATGAAGTCAAGGAACCAAATAGAAAATTTTGAACAGCCGCTTGAGAAGACAAAGCTGAATATTGTAACAAAATGTTCAGGGACCTAGAATTCAAAAACCAAAATGGAAGACTAGGCTCAGCATAGCTGAAACTGAAAGGACTAAAGAAAAAATTCAATAGGCACCGAGTAAGCCATATTGGCCCATTCTTCTGGACACACCCTGAGGACTCAGAGTGAGTGCCATAGAACTTTGGGCATTGAATCCTGGATCTATGGGGCACACAACATGCTCCAAAGGCCACAACAGAGAGCTCTGATGCTGAAACTCCACTAGGTGAACTGGACTCTACCTCAGACACACCTGTAACCTGAGGACTTCAGATGGAAAACTCATGGTGTTTGAAGACGTATAAAACAGCTATACCACTAGTATTGAACTGTCAGTAGGCAGACAATCATTGACTTACTATATTAATGGCCCATATGTTATAATAAGATATATATTATTTGGGCAAATATGTTATTAACTGTGGTAGTTACATAATCTGTTATCAATCTGAGACTATTAAGAGTGAAGGGATGGCATTTAGCCTGTCAATCAGGTGGCAGCTTGACCTCATTTGGAGGTGCTAAGGAGATAAATAGCTCACTGGAGGTGGGACAGAGAGACACTCCCGGTAAATCATTCCTGTTGACAAGACATATGGAGCTACACTAGAGCCCTGGAGCCGAAGGAGTCACATGGAGACCCCTATCAGTGCTGAGATGCTTCCACTTCCACTGGATCCACAAGACCTTCCACCCACTGGCCTGTGATCTTCCTGCATTTGGCATCATTGCATGTGTTGCGTGAGTCTGAAGAGGAATTTATAATAGATTGGTATTGGACATATGGGCTAATTCATATTGGACTTATGAATTTCAGCTAGACTGGGCTAGGATATTTTCTTTATGCACTCTTTGATGTAAAACTCTCTCTTATACACATATGAATCTCCCTGGATTTGTTTCTCTAGGCTACCCGGACTAATACCCTAACATTCTCAGTGTATCTTCGAAGTTTTCCCTGACAACTAACTCCCATTGTTTGTGTAAATAGCATCCAGCCAAGAAAGGATTTATTCTGTACAATGTGAATAACTCAGGTATTGACATCATATGCATGTGAAAGTTGAATGTTGAATAAGGAGGACTTTAGAAGAATCGATGCATTTGAATGGTACTGGGGAAGAATATTGAA
Source organism: Tenrec ecaudatus (assembly GCF_050624435.1). Classification (NCBI taxonomy): domain Eukaryota; kingdom Metazoa; phylum Chordata; class Mammalia; order Afrosoricida; family Tenrecidae; genus Tenrec; species Tenrec ecaudatus. Next base: position 185,640,713 of record NC_134531.1, on the reverse strand, counting down.
AGTACCATGGACTGCTAGAAGGACAAACTGATCTGTGTTGTAAGAAGTTAGGCCAGAGTGCTCCTTAGAGGCAAGGATGGCAAGACGTCATCTTGAATTCTTTGGACATGCTGTCAGGAGAGACAGTCCCTCGAGAAGGACATCATGTTTGGTAATGCGGAGGGATGGTGAAAAGGGAAGGCCCTCGGGGAGATGGATCGACACAGTGCCTACATCAATGGGTCAGGCAAAGGAACAATTGTGAGGATGGTGCAGGACTGGGCAGTGCTTCGCTCTGTTGTGCACAGGGTTGCTATGGGTCAGAGTCAACAACAATAACAGCATCAGCGGTTCTTCTTCTTTTGAGTCATGCCCATTAGCAAATGAAGGTCCCGAAAGCCTTGATCCATCCACATTGTGATGGTCACCTCAGCTTTAAGGAGGCAGCTCCTCCCTGCTCTTATTTTGAGTGTCTCCCAACTTTTGGGTTGGAAGGATTTGCCATAATTTATTATGGATTTACCATGTGCTATAGTTTATTGTGCCAGCCTGGCCGATAAACACAAGTAGGATTAACTGAAGGGCAGAGGGATAAATGGCTAGGTGAGCCTCACCTTGGTTGTTCTGTGCCTCAGTTTAAAGGGGCACACTACCTGTGGGATGCCTAGCCTATGGACTGTGTCGCTGTAAGTTGAGGTCCCTTTAAGCCCACACGATTGGAATGTTCATCTCTGGAGCTGGGGACCAACAGTTGATGACAGTTGGGGATCTGCCTTGCTGTTTGCTGCCTGGATATATATAGCCCAGCTCTCTCTACAGAAGGGGACTGGCACCTGGCAGCTCTCAAAACTTGAAGGACTGCTAGTGTCTCACTGCTTTATAATTTAACTGTTAATTTCTTGTAGTATCTATCTGTATATTATTTAATGGTTTATTTCTTGAATTATATATCTATCTTTATAAATATATTTATATATAATTACTAGCAATCTGGTTTGTCTCTCTAGAGGACCCTGTCCAATACACCATGATTTATTTAACCCACTTGACCGGACACTTTCTAAGCAACATAGATCACTTGAAAATGTGAGTTTCCAATGACCACCGAATTATAACCAATAAGCAATCAAGTCGAGAATGGAAGGAAGCAGTTGAGGGCAGAGTGAGGGAGAGATGAGGGTACCTCTGTCCTAGTTAAGCACGGGGGACTCTGCTGCTCTCTTCTACCCTGGGCTTGACCCTATTGTCTGACTGTGACATTTCTCACAGTGCGAAGACCCAAACTCACACCTCATGACCATAGCCTTGATTTTCCCTCATGGTAACCCCCTGTGCTATAGACAAGAGCCGCCCTAAAGGGGTTTCCTGGGTGTAATGTTTTCAAGAGGAAGATGGGGTGTTCTGTTCCCACAGGGGCAGTACTGACTCGATGACAGTGGGTTTGAGTCATGTGGAGAAAAGCAGATGGCCAGGGCTGTTTGCTGCAATGCTGCAGGGCAGGTTCAAAGTGCCATCCTGGCTGTTGGTGGCGGCGATTGCTGGGGAGTTGCTTCTGATTTGTGGTGACCCTAGGTGCACCACCCAGCGACCTCCACAGCAAGGTCAATGCTAACGCCATCCAGGCCCTTCAAGCGCCCCTGGCCTCCTCTGCTGCCCACAGGAGATTCAGATAGAGGTGGCAGAAGGTCCCAAGCCATGGTGACACCACCAAGCGCTGCAGAGACCAGGGGTGGTTACACGATGTGGGCTCAACGGTGCCAGAAGGACAGCCTGTGGCAACCTGCATTCCACCCAGGCTTCCTTGGGTGAACCCAAAGCCCCGTTCCTGTTGAGACTTTGACAAGCCTGGGAACTGCCTCGGACCCTGCTTGCCTCTGCACACTCTGAAATATGTCAGGCAGGTGTTTCCAAAGAACTTATGCTACAGGGAAATCTATCCTGATGTAATCTGACTAATTTGGCTTTTGCCTTACTTTCAAGAGAACTAGTGATTTGTAATGGAAACAATCCTAGGGCCACTTCAGACAGGGTTTGGAAATGTGAGCCGGTGAGTTCTGCAGGTGCTCCGGTCGAGGGGAGGGGCTGTTTTCATTTTACATCTCACGTTTGTTTACTTAACTGCGCTGCTCTGGGAGGGGGAAAAAGTGACCCTGGAGGGGTCTAACAAGTCATTTTTCATTTTGAAAAAAGAAGTGGTTTAGTATTAAGAAAATTAACATCCAGGCGCCACCTCCCAGGTCCTGCAGGCGACAGGAAGCACATGGCTCAAGAGGATACGTTTCCTGATTCCCCCAAGACATGTGTTCAGACTGCGATGTACCTGCGCCACTTGGCAGAGGCGTCAGTTATAAAGCGGGAAGCCGTGTTTTCCTTGCTAATTCTTGGCTACCGAGTAGGGGTTACTGAAAGCTCCCTTTCCCCCTTCAGAGCTAGGTGCCTTTGAAAAATGGTAAAGTTATGGATTCAATTGGGCGTTCAGCCAATAGAGGGGTCAATGGGTTCCGGCGGTGGGGGGGGGGGCAGTCTGTCTGGTGGGCGGAGAGGGCCAGGCCTCACCTTCCGATGTAACAGTTACAGAGCACCCGCTGCCGCCCCACCAACGACTCACCTGACCATGGTGAGGGGTCCGCAAACATCTCCGGGTCAAGATGGCAGCCGTGGGGTGGGGAGACAGCAGCTGCAGAGCCCGCCCCACTGCAGGGGCTTCAGTTAAAAAAGCAGGAGGGAGACAAGCAGGCCCTGCCTGTCCCTCAGGCTATTTCGTGCCGGTAGAGGGCAGTATAGAGCTATTATCAGCATGTTATGGTTAGCTGTTATGGATTGGGGTCCACATCCTAGTGACCCCCATGCACAAGGGAGTCAATCCCATGCTGCCCCATTCCGGACCACCCCATGGTCAGCTGTAGAGATGACTCTTGTTTGCTTTTGGAAGTAGGCTGTGTCTGTCTTCACCCAAGAGCGCTGATGAAACTGGCTCAGGATCCTAAACTCAGTCATCCAGTCGACTCCCACTCAGAGCCACCCCATACATACCTTACACCTCTGTGGGCTTCTGAGCCCTTACATCTTTACAGGAGCAGAATGCCTCCTCTTTCTCCCTTGGAGTATCTGATGGGTTTAAACCGCTGACCTTGCTGTTAGCATCTTAATGTGTAACCCGCTATACTACCAGGCCTCCATTCCTAGCAACACACAGAAGCCTTCTCTGGCGGCTGGGTGGTGGCTGTGCATGCGGTGCATTGATTGGGAATTGAACCAGGTATCTTGTGAGAGGTCTGGCTGAAACACCACTTCCCTGCCGGCAGCAGAGAAATGGCTCTTTGTCACCAGGGCTCACCTGTTCCCCGGAGATTGGGTTCAATCCTTGGCCGGAGGGGTGAGGGCTTACTCTTGTGGTTCCTTTGGTAATATTCGCTTTTTCTCCTGCTCCTGGCCTCTGTGTTCCCATAAGCTGCCTTGGGAATGGCCCAGAGGTCTCTGTGCAGGAAGCTCAGTGTTTTCACCAGTCCACACACCCACAAACCTGCCCTGAGTATGTCCTGAGGACAGGCGAGGGTAGGGGCAATGGCCGCATTAGAGGCCCCGGGGCTTGCTGCCATCTTGTGGGGCTCTGTGGACTGTTTCCCCTCTCTCCTCTGCCCTCTGGGAGAAGGAAGCCACGTGGTTTTGTTTTCTCAAATAGGAGAGTTCCTTGAATACGCAGGTGCTCCCGGAGACTCACCTCGCCCAACAAACACGCTCCCCTCCTGCAGAACGGTGGCAAGCAACGTGTTCCCTAACTCACACACGAAATGTCGCTGTGCCTCACTGAGCGCTTAAAATGACTTTACATAGACCCACAGACTCATATGTGGCCACGGCCTAATGACACGGAAAAAGGCCTTAGAAACCTGCTAATCCGACCCCTCAGTTTCTGAGTAGGAAACAGGTACCCGCGGTCATCAAGAGACAGCAGTAGAGCTGGCATTGGAACCAAGACTCCTCAATTCTTTGCCCAGGGTTCGTCCCCTATGCCATGTGTCTTGATGGACAGTATGCAATTGTCATCTATTGGGTTTTCAACAGCTAATTTTCCAAAGGTGATTGCTAAGCCTTTCTACCTAATAGGTCTTACCCTGGAAGCTCTCCTGAAACCTGTCACCCTTCTACCATAGCAAGATGCAAGTCACCACAATATGGCAAACTGACAGGGAGGTTGTGGCCCTATAGATCCTTCCTATAAAACACATCTCAGATGGACCCCTTCCTCTCTGGTCCCACTGCCTTGGTTGGGGCAAGGAGGGAGCACAGAGAACATATGAAACTTCTCTGAATCTACTGTACCTGACAACTCTTTGCTCACCTGTGGCACAACATCAAGCTAACATGTCTCTGAAGAATGTCTTTGAAGATGATTGTGTTAATGTTTGGAAGGGCTTGGTTGGAACAGAACTTGTATCCACTGCTGCTGGGAATTGGTAGACTTGACCCGACATAATTTTGCCATGTATGTCTTGTACCTTGAGATGATTCATGGGCTCTAATTTGATAAGTTTTGAAATGGAAATTTGACACACATAAAGTGAAACGAAAGAGTTGTGCAGTTAAGTGAATAAATCTTGAGTAGATAGTGTGATAGATTTTTACAAAGCAAACCCATCTAGGTACCCTATCATTCAGATCAAGTCACAGTATATTACCAGTACTCCAAGACCTTTTATGTACCCTCTCTTAATCACAACCTCCCCCCCAATTAACCACCATTCCTGACTTCTGTTATCAGATACATTTTGCATGCTTTGAATTTCATGTGAATGGCATCCTGCATAATACACTCTCTGTGTCTGAGCTGTTCCATTCAGTGTTTTATCTATTGAGTCTCATCATGGTTTTGTGTGTGTTAGTAGCTTATTCTTTTTCATTGCTGAACAATGTTCCATTGTATGAATGTTAACTTTATTTTAATTTATTTTACCTGTCAGTGGACTTTTGCACTGTTTCTGTTTCTTAACGTTTATGAATAATTTTAAAAATCTACCTTTTTATTGTGATCTAGGGGAAGGTTTACAGACAAGATCAGTTTTCTATTCACCAATTAACATACATTTTGTTTCATGTCATTGATTGTAATGCCCACAATGTAACATCATTCCTTCTAAGGTGGGTGTATCTCTGTAGTGTTATTGTTTCACTTATAGAACTTGTCTGTTGAAAGAGAGGGGGGAACCATACCTCAACCTGGTGCACCCAGCCTTGAGGGTAACATACTGGCAGGAAGCAGTGAACTAACAGAGAGGTATGTGAGTCCAGGCTGGTTTCTCTCCCAGCTATGTTGACCCTCCTCCCCAGAAGAATGTACCTCAGAGGACAGCACTGAAGATAAGAAGGAGAGAGAGAGAGAGTGAGTGAGAGAGAGAGAGAGAGAGAGAGAGAGAGAGAGAGAGAGAGAGATATCCTGGCCCACCAAGCTTTAAGGACAACAATACTGCTTGGGACATCCAATTCACAGAGAGGACCATAGTATCGGCCCCACCACAAGACACAACATCCCCTTACTGATCCACAGTGCTATGGGGTTAATGTTAGAAACACAGCACTGGAATTGTGCCCAGTCTGACACCCCTCCTCCCCAAACACCAGGGCATACATGGAGGGTGTGCAACAGAGAAGCCCCCAAGGAATTCTGAAAAGAGACTTTGGACTTGGAGGCCAGGGCTTGGCACTGCATCAGACCTGATCAGAGAACATTCATAAGGGTCAGCAGACAGACGTAGAACTATTCATAGGCATTTTTCTCTCCTTTCTCCCCATGCCTATCAATATAAGTTACGCAGGATAAACAATCCCAAGGAGAAAACAATGGGACTGACAGTTCTGGGGGGCCAGGGGACAGGAGGAGGTAAGGGAAAAGGAGTGGGGAACCAACAAACCCAGGTACAAGGGAACAACAAGAGATCTAAAATCGATGGGGAGGAAGGCATAAAATACCTGGTGGAGTTCAATCAAGTGCAGTGTAGCCCAGAGGAAGCACAGAGAGCTGAATGAAGATCTAGCATGACAGTGGGACAGGAGGAAAGTAAAAGAAAATGGAGCAAAGCGCTAGAAGGCAAAAGACATTTGTAGAGGTGTAAACATAGGCAAGTACATAGGTAAATATATAATAATAAGGATATAGGCTTATGTACATATATTTATAGGTTAAGTATTAAGGTAGCAGATGGACTTTGAGCTTCTACTCAAGTACTCCCTCAACACAAGAACACTTTGTTCTAATGACCAGGCATTCCATGATGCTCATCATCCTGACATGATCACTGAAGACAAAGTGGGTGCGTAAGCAAATGTGGTGAAGAAAGCTGATGGTGCCTGGCTATTAGAAGATATAGTGTCTGGGGTCTTAAAGGCTTGAAGTTAAACAAGCAGCCATCTATCAGGGAAACAATAAAGCACACAAGGAAGAAGCACACCAATCCAAGTAACCACAAGGTGTCTATGGGATCAGGTATCAGGCATCAGAAGACCTCAAACAAACAACTATTTCTTTTTTTAAAAAATCATTTTACTGCGGGCTCATACAACTCTTACCACAACCCATACATCTATCTATTGTGTCAATCACATTTGTACATTTGTTGCTATTATCATTCTCAAAACATTTGCTTTCTGCTTGAGCCCTTGGTATCAGCTCCTCATTTTCCCCCTCCCTCCCTGCCCCTCCTCCCTCATGAACCCTGATAATTTATAAATTATTATTATTTTTCCATGTCTTACACTGTATGACATCTCCCTTCACCCACTTTTCTGTTGTTTGTCCCCCAGGGAGGGGGTTTCATGTAGATCTTTGTAATCTGTTCCCCCTTCTATCCCACCTTCCCTCCACCCTCCCAGTATCGCCACTCTCACCACTGGTCCTGAGGGATTCATCTGTCCTGGATTCCCTGTGTTTCCAGTCCCTATCTGTGCCAGTGTACATATTCTTGTCTAGCTGGATTTGTAAGGTAGAATTTGGGTCATGATAGTGGCGGGAGGAACCATTTAAGAATTAGAGGAAAGTTGTATGTTTCATTGGTGCTACACTGCACCCTGACTGGCTCGTCTCCTCCCTGAAACCCTTCTGTAAGGGAATACCCAGTTGACTACAGATGGGCTTTGGTTCCCCAGTCCACACTCCCCCTCACTCACTGACAATGATATGAATTTTTGTTCTTTGATGCCTGATACCTGATCCCATAGATACCTCGTGATCACACAGGCTGCTGTACTTCTTCCGTGTGGGCTTTGTTGCTTCTGGGCTAGATGGCTGCTTGTTTATCTTCAAGCTTTTAAGACACCAGATGCTACATCTTTTGATAGCTGGGCACCACCAGCTTTCTTCACCACATTTGCTTATGCACTCGCTTTGTCTTCAGTGATCGTGTCGGGAAGGTGAGCATCATGGAATGCCAGTTTAATAGAACAAAATCTTCTTGCATTGAGAGTACTTGAGTGGAGACCCAATGTCCATCTGCTATCTTATTACTAAACGTATACATATATGCACATAGATCTATTTCCCCATCATCATATATAAGTATATTTACATATGTACTTGCCTATATTTAGACCTCTATAAATGCTCTTTGCCTCCTAGTTCTTTCCTCTATTTCCCTTTACTTTCCTTTTGTCCTACTATCATGCTCAGCCTTCATTTGGGTTTCAGTAATTCCTCTCGGTTACATTGGCTTTGATTAAACCCTACCAGGCCTCTTGCACCCTCCTTGATTCTGGATCACTAGCTGTTCCTTTTTTTCTGGGTTTGTTAACACCACTTTCTTTCCCCATCCTCCCCTTCTCCCATGAGCTCTCATTGTTTTCTCCTCAAGATGGTTTATCCTGCCTATCTTATCTAGCCCTATAACGCCGAGCGTGACACTTTTGTAATATTTAATTAATATGTTTTGGTTGTTATAGATATTGATAATAATAATATGCACAAAAACAAGACAAAGCAAAAGAAACAACAAAAGAAAAGAAACCAACAACGAAAAGTCAATGACAAAAAAAGAGAAAAGCCTGTAAATAGTTCAAGGTCTGTTTGTTGACCTTTAGGAGTGTTTTCTGGTCCAGTCTGATGGGGCGCCACGCCCTGACCCAAAGTCTATTTTTGGTATCCCCTTGGACTTTCTTGCTCTGCTCCCCTTGCTGTTTTGTTGCATGCCCTTAGTGTCCGATCAGGAGCAACTCCCACACTGTGTCTCCAGTGTTGTCCCCTGTAGGGCTAGTGGGTCAGTTAGGGGTGTCGTGTCTTATAGTGGGGTCGGCCATATGGCCCTCTCTGTGCATTGGCTGCTCTGAGCAGGGATATCGTCCTCAGGACTTGGTGGGCCAGGGTGTGCTCCACTCTCTCTTCCTCCCTCTTCATTTTCTCCTGTGTGCTCTGATCAGACATGTCCCTCTCCCTGAGCTATAGTTTCAGTGCTGTCCTCTGAAGTAAATTCTTCTGGGGGGAGAGGCGGCTGTTCATGTAGCTGGGATTGGGCCCGGCTCCTCAGACCTCTCTACTGGCTCCATGCTTCATTCCGGTATGTTTCATTCACATCTCGGAGCACCGGGTGGAAGTATGGTTCCTTTTCCCAGTGGAAATATAAACAGTACTCTCCCCTTGGGTGGGTTAGTGTCCTGTTCCCCTACTACTACAAACAACCATTTCTATGTGAATGAAGGAGTTGGAACTGAGACCCAAAGCCCATCTATAGACAATTGTACGTCCCGTCACAGAAGGGTCACAAGGAAGGGAGGAGCCAGGCAGGGTGCAGTATAGCACTGACAAAACACACAACATTCCTCTTGTTCCGTGGTTCTCAACCTTCCTCATGCTGTCCATGACCCTTTCATACAGTTCCTCATGTTGTGGTGACTGCCAATCATAAAATTATCACCATTTGTACTTCATAACTGTCATCATGCTAGTGTTATGAATCTGGTGAACCCTGTGAAAGGGTCATTCAACCCCCAAAGGGGTCATGACCCACAGGTTGAGAACCACGGCTCTAGTTCTTTAATGCTTTCTCCCCCTCCCCACCACCCACTATCATGACCCCAGTTCTGTCTTACAAATCTGGCTAGACCAGAGCATGTACACTGGTGCAGATAAGAGCTCTGGACATAGACTCCAGGATAGATAAGCCCCTTAGAACTAACAATGAGTGTAGCAATACCATGAAGGTGGGGGAAGGTTGGGGAGCAGGGGGAACCATAGCAATGATCAACGTACAACCCACCTCTGCCTCTTCTGGGGAAAGAACAACAGAAATGTGGGTGAAGGGAGACAGCAGATGATTTGAAATATGAAATTGAAAATAATTTATAAATTACCAAGGGTTCACGAGGGTGGGAAGGTAGGGGAGGGAGGGGAAAAGAGAGGAGTTGATACCAGGGGTTCAAGTAGAAAGAAAATATTTTGTAAATGATGATGGCAACATAAGTATAAATCAAATGAATTGATACAATTCATGTGTAGATTGTTACAAGGACTGTAAGAGCCCCAATAAAATGATTTATTAAAAAATAGAACTTGTTTGGTAACTATTTCCCCAGCAGTGGGGCTTGAGTCCTAAGACCTGTGTAGGTGCAGGTTCAGTAGGTACTGCCAACAGTTTTCACGTGGTCTCCCTGACTCTGTTGTAGAGGTTGGTGCAGCCTGTTTGCCTGGTCTGCCACCTTGCTAGGAGGCCACAGCTTTCCAAGCAGTTGTACCAATTTACATTCCCACAGAAATACGAGAGTCCTAGTAGCTCTGTAATCTTGCCAACCCTTGGCGTCAATTAAAACAAATCTAGACATTCTGGGGGAGAGTAGTGATACTTCATTGTAGTTTTAATTAGTCTTTCATAAATGGCTAATTGACCATTTAGATGTGACCTTTTGTGAAAAGCCTGTCTGGGTGTTTTTTTTTTAGGTGGTGGTGTCAAGGAGCCTGGTGACATAGTTATGTGCTAGGCTGCCAACGGAAAGGTCAGCAATTCGAACCCACCAGCTGCTCTTTGGCAGAACGATGAGGCTTTCCGCTGCCACAAAGGTGGACAGTCCTGGAAACCCACGAGTGTAGTTCTTCTCTGGCGTGTGGGGTAGCTAGGAGGGGGAAGCAAGCTTCCGTGGGATTTCGAGACTTAGACACATTAGGGGGAAAGGCCTGGCAATCTGCTTTCCAAAAATTAGTGCAAACCTACCTGATGGATGCCAGCAGAACATTCTTTGCCTCTCTACCTTTGGATGCACCATGGAGGTATCCATGGCTGCAGGAGAGCGTCATCCTTAGTGAAGGAGAGGGTCCGCGAAGGCGAGGGACCTGCGCAATAGCCCCAACAATGGACTTGAACTTGGTTGTGATTGTGAGGGTGATCCAGGACGGGGCTCTATTTTGTTTCACATATTAGTTTACTGGGTTTTTAGTAAGTTTATATAGCAAGTTAGGTTTCCATTGGACAGTTTCCATTTGACGTAGTACATTGATCACAGTGTGCCACCAGTTCCTTCCCTACCCTTGCATGGACAACGCTTGGGTTTGTTGCACATCGGATTTATGGATCGGAGGCAACCCAATATTAACTTTATCGATCCATCCATCCACTATCTGTCTTCTATGTGTTTTCACATGATCAACAAAGCAAGAGCAATGGAGTATGTCTTGTGGCAGGAATGAGGAAGTGGTGGCATTGAGCGTTAAGCTCTGGGTCAGGGCACAGTGGGGCAGCATTCACTGGTGACAAGAACTAACAGGATTTGGGTTCCGCGTGTGTGCCACCTGCTCTACCTGCATGCTTTCTCACACTCCCATCTCAGTCACCCCAGCGAGCAGGCCCAGGCTGCTGGATTCCTTCTCCAGGTCCTGGGATCTGGGCTTCAGACTCCGTTCCGTCTGTCTCCCCACCGCATCGGACACTCTGCAAGCGCAGACGCCTTGTGGCCCGCTCTCCAAAATATTTCTAGTGTCCAATGAGCCCCCCGCTCAGCCTCGGGGCCACTGGTTGTTGCTGAGTGGATGAGTGCGTTCCTGCATGCTAGAATGACCCCCCTGAGTCAGAGGGCTCAGCCGGATCACCTCTTACTGATCAATTCTTGGCTGAACTCTGCTCTGGAGCAATATCGGCCACGCTCGAGGACAGGCTTCGCCTGAACCCTAGCATGAAAAGTATCAGATGGGTCTGCAGGTGTAGCTCGGCGACATAGGGCAGCCTGGGAGCGGGCACGGGCTGAGGGACCGAGTCTAGAGTGTGAGAAACTATCTGAACGGTAGATTCATTAGGTCCCTCATGACTTTAATGACCAGGGCGGGAGGAGAGAAGTAATAACGAGTGACATTTATATAGTGTGTTACAATTTACATAGCGTTTGCATGTGCATTACCTCATTTAATCCGGAAGGAGCCTGGGGTGGGGTTGGAGCCCATGGCCCTGGCATTTGCCTGCCTGGGTTTGCATCCTAGCTCCGCTGTTTGCTGTGTGACCCTGGGGTGCTGGTGCTCCCAGTGTCCCCACTTCCTTAGAGTACAGGGCGACGCTGAGCGCACCAGGCGCCTAGGGGTGCTCTGATGGTTAATCAGGATGTCTGTCAAGCACTGAGGGTCACTGCCAGAGCCACGTGACCCCTGCCAGGTGCTCCATCTCCAGAGCAGGCCCAGGATGTCTGCAGGCACAAGACCCTTTTGAAAAATAAAATTGTGCTCAGAGCTATGCGGCACACAATCTGCCATGCTAGCCACCTCTCAGTGTAGACTCCAGGAGCATTCATCACCGTCACCAGTGCACACTGCCATCACCACCGGGCCTTTCCAAAACTTTGCCTTGTCGCAAAACAGGAAAACCGATTAAGCAGCGGCATGCAGTTTACAGCGGCTTCTTCCTAGGCAGTGTGAGGCGAGTCCTTCTTCGATGTCTGTTCTCAGTCTGGAAGCTCCACTGCAACCTGTTCCCTTTGGGTGGTGGCCCTGCTGACATTTGAAACACCAGCGACAGAGCTGCCAGCATCACAGTAACACACAAGCCACCAGAGTGGACAAACAGACAGACGTGGTAGAGTGGAGGGGCAGCTAAGGAGAGGAAGACCCTCAACAAGATGGACGGACACAGCAGCTGCATCCGCAGGTTCAGGCACAGGAGCCGTTGTGAGGACGGCGCAGGACCGGGCGGCGTTTCTGATGTACACAGGGTCGCTATGGGTTCCAGTCGACTCGATGCCACCTAACAGCAACCACCACCACTACCACGCTGCTTCCGGCTTCTTCCAGCTCCTGAAGAGCCAGCAGTTCAAACCCATCAGCCACCCTATGGGAGAAAGACGAGGCAGGAGCAAGATGAGGCACTGGACTTCCATGAAGATTCGCAGGCTCGCATCTCCAGTGGAGCAGTGGCGCTCTGTCCTCTAGGGTCAGTGGCAGCTGGAATGGGCCCCAGGGCAGTAGACGTTGGGTCCAGCACCTGGAAAAGTCTGTTCTACTTTCAGTCTGCATGCATTAGCCTGTCCTAGGTACCACCTGGACGTGGAATCGCAGCATTGTTTGCTCTTTTGGCCTTACTTGTTTCCCTCAGAGTTCCCAGGGCTCACGTATGCCGTATCAGGACTCCATGTCCCGTAGGGCGGAGGAATGCCTTGTGTGCTGAATACCACACTTTGTTTATCTCCCTCGGCTGTTGGTGGACACATGGGTGGTTCCACCTTCTGGCTATTGTGACGAAGGCTGCACCCCCACCTTGGTAGACAAGTCTCCATTTGAGTCTCCACGGGCAGTTCTTTGGGGGTATGTCTACATGTAGGAGTGACCTCCAATGCCATAAATTCACTTTATGGGTGTTAGGAGTCACTGGGAGCTATGATGGCGAGGTGGGGTAGCCACTGGTAGGTCAGGGGCGTACACCCACTAGTCCCTCTGTAGGAGAAAGGTGACAGGCCCAGTAACCCCAGACTCACTGCCATGGAGTCAGTGCTGACCCATAGCGACCCTGCTGTGGGTCTCTGAGACTGTCACTGATGGGTCAGCCCAACATGTAACCACTACATCACCAGGGGTCCTCCCGCAACCCATGGGGCAGTACTGTCCGACAGTCCCTGTAAGCTAGAACGGACTTGAGGGCAGTGGGTTTGCTTTTGGTTTTGTATGAATTGAATTCTATTTCCCAAAATAAATGTAAATCCTAACCCCTATGCTTGTGAACGCAATCCAATTTGGGAACAGGGTTTTCTGTGTTAATGAGACTGTATCAATATAGGGTGTATTTTAAGCCCATCACATTTTGAGAGGTGAGAGAGCACATTAGGCATAGAAGAAAGCGAACCCAAATGGGGCAAGATCAGTGGCGCTTGGAGATCTTCAAGGAATAAGGGCAAGAAGGGGAAGGAGACTGGAAGGAGACTGAGAGAGAGAGGGAGGGAGAGCGCGAGAGCAAGCGCGCGCGCGAGAGAGAGAGAGAGAGAGAGAGAGAGAGAGAGAGAGAGAGAGAGAGAGAGAGAGAGAGAGAGAGAGAGAGAGAGAGAGAGAGAGAGACTTGCCCAGGAGCAGGCAACCCAAATGCAGGCATGGATTTTCGACACAGTCTGTCAGTTTTTCATACTGTGATGGATTGCGTGTTGTGATGCTTGAAGCTACACCACTGGTCTTTCAAATCTCAGCTCCATGAGCATTGATTGTGGATCCAAGCGAGAGGAAATTATCATTACTACTTGTTTTTTAGTAATGACTTTACAGGATTGGGTAGAACTGCCCCTGTAAGTTTCCAAAACTATAATTCTTTGTTTTTTCATAAATCATTTTATTGGGTGCTCTTACAGTTCTTATAATAATCCATATATCAATTGTATCAAGCACATTTTTCATATGTGACCATCATCATTTTAAAACATTTTTTTTCTACTTGAAATCTTGGTATCAGCTCCTCTTTTTTCCCTTCTTCACCCATCCTCCCACCCTTGTGAAACCTTGATAAATTATAAATTATTATTATTTTCTTATCCTACACCCATCCACTATCTCCCTTCATCTACATTTCTGTTGTTTTTCCCCCAAAAGGGTGGGGGTGGGGTTATAGGTGGATCATTGTGATTGGTTCCCTCTTTCTCTGCCTCTCCCTCCCCTCATGGTATTGCTACTCCCATTACTGTTCTTGAGGGCTTTATCTGTCCTGGATTCTGTGTGTTTACAGCTCTTACCTGTTCCACTGTGCATGCTCTGGTCTAGTTGGATTTGTAAGGTAGAACTGGGGTCATGATAGCAGGGTGAGGGTGGGGGGAGCATTAAAGAACTAGAGGAATGTTGTATGTTTCATGGGTGATATACTGCATCTTGGCTGGCTCATCCCTTCCTTGTGACCCTTCTGTAAGGAGATGTACAATTATCTACAGATGGGCTTTGGTTCTACACTCTGACTCCCTGTTTTCAAATCAGTAGATTTTTTGTTTTGGATCTTTGATGCCTGATACCTGACCCTTTTGACACCTCAGGATCACACAGGCTGTGTGCCTCTTCCACGTGGGCTTTGTTGTTTCCCTGCTAGACGGCCGCTTGTTTAACTTCAAGCCTTCAAGACCCCAGATGCTATATCTTCTAATAGCCAGGCACCATAAGCTTTCTTAACCATATTTGCTTATGCACCCATTTTGTTTTCAGCGATCATGTCAGGAAGTGTCACAGGATGCCAGGTCATTAGAACAAAGTGTTCTTGCATTGAAGGAGGACTTGGGTAGATGCCCAATGTCCTTCTGCTACCTTGATACTTAGCATAAAATATATGTACATAGACCTATATCCCTATAATAATATATTAATATATTTACAGATATACTTGTGTTAGACAGGGTTCTCTAGAGAGACAAAACCAGATTGCTAGTAATTATATATATATAAAGATAGATCTATAACACAAGAAATGGACTGTTAAATTATATACAGTGATAGATATATAATACAAGAAATGAACTGTTAAATTATAAAGCAGTACAAATGGCTCAGTGCAACTCACTCCCGTGAAAGAGTTGTGAGACACTGGCAGTCCTTTAAGCTTGAGGGCCGCCAGTCTGTCTTCTGTAGAGAGAGCTAGGCTATATATACACAGGCAGCAAACAGCAAGGCAGGTCACCAACTGTCAGCCAGGTCACCAACAGTCGGTCCCCAGCTCCAGAGATGTACATTCCAATCATGCAGACTTAAAGGGACCTCAACTTACAGCGACACAGTCCACTGGCTAGGTGTCCCACAGGTAGTGTAGCCTCTAAATTGAGGCACAGAAAAAGCAAGGCAGCCACACACTGGTCTGATGATCAAAGAGCGAGAGACAAGAAAGGCAAGGCTCACTGAGCCATTTATCTCTCCACCCTTCAATTAATCCTACTTGTGTTTATCAGCCACGCTGGCACAGTAAACTATCTCACTTGTCTATATTTGTACCTTTATAAATGTCTTTTGCCTCCTACTTCTTTTCTCTATTTCCTTTTACTTTCCTCCTGCCCCACTATCATGTTTGACTATCATTTTGGCTCTCAGTACTTCCTCTTGGCTACAATGCACTTGATCAAACCCCACCAGGCATTCTTCACCTTTCTCGCCATTGATTTTAGATCTCTTGTTGGTCCTTGTCCCTGAGTTAATTGGCTTCCCTCTTCCTTTCCCCCACCTCCCCTCTCCCATGTCCCCCGGAAATGTTGACCCCATTGTTTTCTTCTTGGGATTGTTTATCTTGCCTATCTTATATAGATAGACATGGGGGGAATAGAAGAAGAAGAAGAAGAAGAAGAAGAAGAAGAAGAAGAAGAAGAAGAAAAATAAAGGGTGGGGGAGGGTCTGTGTGCTGACCCTTATGTATGTTTTCTGACTGAATCTGATGAGGTGCCAAGCCCTGCCCTCCGTGTCTGAAGTTGTTTCCAGGATTCATCAGGGGCTTCATGCTTTGCTCCCCTTGCTGTGCCCCCTTCATGTTTTGCCCTGGTGTGTGTGTGTGAGTGTGTGTGTGTACCAGACACACTCTGTCTCCAGTGCTGTCAATGAGCAGCTATCCTGTCGCAAGAGGAAATTATTGACAACTTCATCTTCTCTCTGTTTATCATACTGTGACTCTTGGTCCAGTTGTGAGGATTTTGATAGTCTTTACATTGATTTGCAATGTAGAAAAAGCTATGGAAAACGTTTTATGCCTTGTTATATAGCATGGCGGAAATTAAAGCATCAGTATCACATGATACAGTATCACTCTTTTTCCAGAACCCATGTCCCCATGTCCTGCCACAGCACCCAGCTTCCTATGGGGACCACCACGCCTGAAGGAACTCAGTCCACGGTTCCTGGATGGGGTGGGGTGTTTCTATTTTCTCCAGATGGTGTGGTGTGTGATCTAGATCCGACTGATCCGAATATCACATCCCTTAGCAATGAGGATTAGTCCCGGCATGGACATATAACCCAAACCGGAAAGATACAAGGCTTCTTCGCTCATAGCTAGGAGTCCTGGGGGGGGGGGGGGGGTGTGTGTGCACATGGTTACCATGCTCTGCTGCTAGCTGAAAGGCTGGGCGATTGAGTCCACATGGAGCTACCTTGTAAGAAAGGCCTGGCAATCTACTTCCCAGCCCCCACCCCTACCTCCCAACCAAACCAACCAACCACCACCAACAAAAACCCAACTACAAACCAGCTACTGAGCGCTCTACAGAACACAGTTCTATCCTGATGCACGTGGGGTCACCGTGGTTTGGAATTGCCTCACTGGGACTGGGACACAGCTGCTGCAAAGATGTATTGCATTTCTGCCCGGGAGGTCGAGAGGACAGGCTACAGCCTGGGGCTCCTGAAACCATTTTGCCCCCACTGTGAGGATAACCTCGCTGAGCATGGCGCCAAGTCAGAAGCTGAGTTGAGAGATGAAGAGAGGGAGGCCGAGCTCCAATGTCGCCTGCAGCTGTGACAGAAGCTGGGTGACCCTGGGCCTCTGCAGTGCTACCTGCCCTGGGTTGAAGAGTGGGTCCCCTCCCCCTAAATCCAGTTCAGCCAGGACCTCAGACTGTGGCCTTTATTTGGAAAAAGCATGGGGTCATTGCAGGTCACGCTGGAGTAGGGTGGGCCGTGAATTCATTGTAACCGGTGTCCTGTAAGAAGAGATGAGGACATACCGGGTGAAGCTGGCTGTGTGATGACAGAGACAGAGATGGAGTGACAAAGGCAAGGAAGAGCAAGGGCTACTGACAACCACAGGCGAGGAGAGGGCACGGAGCTGGTCCTGCTCTAGAGCCTTCAGAAGCGGCACCTCTCTTGGCGCCTGGATTTGGGACTTTGTCACTTCTAAGACTGTGAGAATACCTTTCTGTTGTAACCCACTCGTTTGGAGTAATTTGCTGCCATAACACATGGAAGTGCCTTTTACTAAGCAACAATGTGTTCCAGCAACCATGTGTTCCCGGCACTAGGGGTTACGTGTGAGGCTGTTAGGGACGGGCCCGAGGCGCGAACCCTCCAGCCGCTCCCTAGAAGCTGTGTCTGTTATCTCCTGTGCAGCTTTGCATCCTCTGGGACCCCGTGGAGCCATTCTGCCTTGTCCCATATCAAGTCAGAATCAAAATAGACTCTTGGCAGTGCTTTTGGCTGGGTTATCACCCTTTTACTACTGCCGCAGCCTCCCCAAGAAAGCCATCTGTGGTTGTTCAGGCAGCTTGGACTCACCGCCCCTGTGTGCACAACCGAGCACAGTGCCGCCTGGACCTGCCCCATCCTCCCCGTGGTTGATGAGTTTTAGTCTAGTTGATGCATCCATCTCATCAGCCCATCTTGCTCAGGGTTTCCCTCCCTGACCTTCTAGTTGACCAAAGACGATGTCTTTCGTGACAGATAGTGAGAGTCTAACTCTCACTCTCTTTACCTCTAAGAAGCATTCTGGTTGGATGAGTGTGTCTCTAAGACTGACTTGCCCATTCTTGCCCCTCATGGTATATTCAATATTCCTTACCCATGCCACGGTTCTCGTACATCTGTCTTCCAAGAAGGTGGGAGCAATCCCCAACAACAGAGGAGTCGATCCAGCTCCAAGATAGGCAAGGGCTTGACCTCTCAGGAGACCCCTATCCTTCTGCCAAGGGCACAGCCCCTCTTCTCAGAAGGTCAGCCCAGAGTGGGAATTAAGCTCTCCTGCTCTGTCTTTCCTTGCCCAGAGGCAGGGGCTGTACTTCCTCAGGAGAATGTCACAACAGCAGGAAATGGGGAGCCTGGGGCAGGCGGCATCTCTGGCTCCATCCACCACCCTCAATTATCCTCATGACAAGCAGATTTGAACCAAATTGGATTTAGTGCATTACACAACTTTTTGTTGAACAAATTTGTGAATTAAGGGAACAGCTTAAAGCCACATCTTTATTTGGCATCATCAAAAAATATGACAGGCATACGGGAAAAGGACCTTCCGGTCTGGGACAGATCAAAGGAGCCCCGAACTAGGCTTCCCAGGGTCACTTTTCTTTAACCCAGTTCTCATCAAACCACCAGGAAGCTCTGTCTTCTCCGAGAGCTAGGCATTGGCCCCTAGTTTGACACCAGGGTGCAGCACCCCCACCTCAGATGTGACCCCAGCAGGGAGGACCCTCTTCCTCTCCTTGCATAATTACTCTCCCACTCACATCAGAACATACCCCGGCTCTCTTTTAAGTTCCAGCATTTAAACCAAAAGGTTTTTTTCTCTAGCTAAAACTCAACCTCCCTCTATGAAAATTGTTGTGTTAGTTTCAACTCAAATGTCTCCCCCTCCATGAACCCTTGGTGAGGCCAAGACACAGTAATACAATTCATTCGTCAATTAATTAGTTGCCTTTGGCATCTCTCCCAATGACTTGGAAAACAGGAAGATGTCCCATCCTTGCTTCTTGCTGGCTGGAGGACAGACGAGCTCTTGGAGGGGCAGGGAGGGGACCTCAACTTCTCTGCACCTGTAGCTGTTTGTGTCAAGGTTTCCTAGAGAAGCAGAACCAGGAAGCTTGGTAGCAGCTGAGCATGTTAACCATTCAGGGACCCCGTATTTATAAAGAGAGAAAGATTTATATTTGGGAATTGGCTCATGTGATTGTGGGGGCTGGCACGTCTAGGATCTGTAAGTGAGGTAATAGTCTGGAAATTCTGGAAGTCTTGTCTATGTTACAGTCTCAAGTCTTGAGGCAGAATGCCTTCTCCTTGGGAAACCCCAGTTGTTTGTCCATGAAGGTCTTCAACCGACAGGATGCGGCCCACTCACTGATGCAGGTGAGCTGCTTCATGTACGGTCAACGGATGGACTACTAATTCCATGTCAATACCTTCATAGCACCTCCCAGGCTAGTGTTTGACCAGACAGCAAGGCACCACAGCCTAGCCAACCAAACTGGTTTATAAAATTAACCACCACAGTATCTTATGTGCAGTAGCCTGTAATGAATATTTATTGCATAATAAATTTAATTGGCATGTGATTACTTAACCATAAAGTGAGGACTTCTCAATAGAGAATACCGCTGGTCTACAGGGATCAAGACTCGAAGTCATGGCTCAACTTTTTTACTGGAAAGAGAGGATGTTCTGAGGTCTGGCCAATAGCTGCCGAAACCTGCCTCCCCAGTCCCATCCACTGGCAGGCCCTGTTGATTCTATTTTCAAACTCTCTCTCTGTAAAAAAAATTTTTTATTGACATATAATTCACATATTGTACAATTAAATCGTTCAATCGAGTTAAAGAGTTGTGCAATATCACCACCATCACTTTAGAACAGTTCCTTCTGTCTTGTACTCATTGTCATTAGCTCCCCATTTCCCCCAACCTCCCCTGTCACACCCCTAAGGAACCAGTAATCCAGTTACTGTCTATAGATTGACCTGTTCTGGATTTTACATGCAGAAAAACATATGAAACAAAAGCAAAGCAAACCAAACCAAACCCAAAACCCCAACAAGACAAAATAAAACAAAAGAAAGTATAAAACCATAAAAACTAGAACAAAGTTAAAATGGGCCAAGACAGAGACCAAATGATAAGGTGTTAAATTTTAATCCATCTACCTCTGTAATAATTCACTCTCCAATGCACTCTGATAGCAAGGGTGCTCATGTACCCGGTCTTTGGTCAAAGGTGAGTCACCAGAGGCTTAATCCACATGGGGTCCTGGCAAATGGATTTGGGGCTTCCAAATTGTCTCATGATTCTGCCTGGCTTCCAGGCCTCCACTCTGTGCCAAGCTCTATCTCTTGCCTGGGAAACTTGTTAATTGCTTTCCTCATTTTCCACTCTTCCTTTTCTGACTCTGAAATTACATTGTCTCCTAGTCTTCCTGCTTATTCACTTTTTGCTTACCCTACTAGCCTGTAAACGTCTTGTGTCTGACACGTGCTTAGCCCAATAAATCTTTCTGGATGAAGCAAAGGGCCCATGAGCATTTGCCTTTTCAAGCAAAAGACATTTTCTTCCCCAAAGGGAAGTCTACTCTGCCAATACATATATATGAAAACAGGCCCTCTAATAACTCAACTAGGAAACACTTTGCTAACCTCATTCAAACTCTAACAGCCTTAGACGTTTTTAAAAGTGGTCATACTCTTCTTTTTAAGTGTGTCACGTGGTGTCTTTCAGACCAGGACTTGAAGGACGGGAGTGAAACATTCTGCCATCGCTCGAGTGGTTCATCTTGTCCTTGACCAGGCTGACCCATTCGTTTGTGTAACTCTGGTGGTTGGGCACTCCCATCTCATCCGCCCTCAGCTTCTTGTCACAATCCTGGGATCTGACCTTTGAGCATGACTCCCATGATTTGGATCTAAGAGGGTTGCCCCAGTTCGCCGACCCAAAGGTAAGTAGGACATGAAGCGTGGTATGGCCTAGGAAGCTCCAGCTAATGAGATGACCAACCCTATCTCCAGCTCCTTCGTACCCTCTCAACCCAGCAAATTTGACCTGGAAAATGTGAACTGGCAGCTAGCAGAAGTGGGCAACTAGACAAAGTAAACTCACTGCCATTGAGTAGATTTTGACTCCTAGTGAGCGGGGCTCCAAATCGACCCAAGCATCCCAACAATCCCGAGGATGGCGTATTACAAGCAACATCTCATTCTGTGTACACGGGTTGCCATGAGTCGGAGCCAACTGCTACCAACAGCCAGCTATGTATTACAGATACAGATGCGCTGGGGATGGGGTTAAAGTCTAGTGTGCTCAGGCTAAATTTGGGTTCAAGTTATTTATCATCGACAATGTTAGCATCAAAGGTGTGAGGTCCAGCCTCACGAGTGAAAGGGTCCTAAGGAGTGGCTGTGCCATTGAGGGAAAATAGGCAAAGTGTGCAGGGTGCTCACCTTTCCAGAAGTCAGGAGCGAGAAAGAGAGGGAATGTATTCTCCAACAGACTTAGGTCCTGCTGGCCCTGCCAATCACACACATCACAAGGTGGGCAGTGTCTTCATCTGAGAATCTCATTAGGGGAGCAACCAGAGACCAGTAATGGGGGCAGGCAGAGGGGAGTCCACTGCCCTTTGAGTGAGGAAAACAATAGAGTTTGTTTGTTGTCAGAGGCAGGTAGATTGAGGTGCATGGAGAGCAGCCGTATGCTTGTGAGGGGCATCTTTAAAGTAGCACGATTCTGATACCAGGGGCTCAATACAAAGTAAATGTTTAGAAAATGATGATGGCAATATATGTACAAATATGCTTGATACGATTGAAGTATGGATTGTTATAACAGCTGTGAGAGTCTGCAATAAAATGATCTTTTAATTAAAAACAAAAACAAAACCCAAACGTAGTAGCACTATTATGGGGGGATATTGTGGGGATGATTAGTAGTCAGACTGTGACTGGGAGTCATCTCTAACTTACGACTGTGAAGGCCTTCCTCCTCCAGAGTCGGCCTTCCAGACTCTTAATTATGCGCATAGAGAATTGGCCTCATAACTCTCTTCCAGGTCCTCAATTTCCCACAAAAGTTACCCCTGAAATCTCTTAAAAAACACCTCAGAGCACATACGTATTACGTGGTTTCACGTGTGCAGCTACAATGTGTGTAACATGTAAATATAAATACAAGAACATTGCACTCAGCTGCATCTTATAGAACTCTTCTCGACGTCATTGCAAGACAGAAAAAAAAAAATTCTGGTTCTAACCTCTCGACAAACCTTCACAATAGGAAACTTCTTTCCTGCAAGCTGATCACTGTGCCGCTCCTGTAAATCAGATCATCTCAGAGTTTATTTTAACTGGAATTTTGCAAAGCCAGGAAGTGACTCTAATAAATGGTCCATGTATGATAATGTTATTAAAGCGAAAAGATCATAGAAAGGGGAGAATAAATAATAAAAAAATCGGAAGGTTGTGTAATTTCTATAATCAGAACCACTGAACTCCAAGTTTCCCGGAGAGAAAGGACAAAGGGGACACTGTGTAGATAAAATCATTGTTGTTGATTCCGAACAAATTAATTGGAAGAGGAGTTTTCTCTGGGCATAATTTTTGAAAAAGTTAAAGTCATCATGGTTCTGTTATAGAAACTTTGCTATTTTTGCTTGTTCAAAAATAGATTTATTTTTTTAAAGTATTAGAAGGCATGACGTTGTTACATAGTTTAAAGGCAAGAAAATAGATAAAATAAACAGTGAACTGTTTCCCTCTCCTCTTGTCCCTCACCTGCCCACTCTCAACCCTGTCATTCCAGTGTTGCATGTGCCCACAGTTTGTTTTCAGGCTTGTTTGTCATCATCATCATCGTCATTGTGGTATCAACAACAACAACAACAACAACAACAACAACAACAAATGACAGACTTTTATTCCGTTTCCCCTTTCTCTCCACCCCCTGCTGTTTACATTTGGCAACGTGTCTTTCAGAGTTTCCTACCAGCAGATGGAAGCTTTCTTCATTCTCTTTTACAGATAGCTGCGTGAGCCCCCATTGTTTAGATGCACCCCCATTTATTTAACCAATGACCTAGGGATACCATTTGAGTTGTTTCCACTCTTCTGCTATTCAGAAGGAGCTAGGGAGAGTGACCTTGCACCTGTGTAATTTCATACACGTGTAAGCCCATGTGGGCTAAATTCCCTGAAGTGCATTCTGGGTCAAAGGGTAAATGCCTTTGTGAGTTTGCTAACTCTTGCCAAAGCTTCCTGCTCAGGAGTCTTCCCAGCTTACTTCCGCCAGCAATGTCAGAATGCTGAGTTGCCACACACTCTGTCTCCATTGGACAGCGTAGAACTTCCCAGGTGGGTTTCTGAGACTGTAACTCTTTATGGGAGTAGAAAGTCTCGTCTTTCTCCCAGGGAGAGGCTGGGGATTTTGAACTGATGACCTGTTGGTTATCAGGCCCATGAATAACCCTCCTGTTTACAACCAGGGTCCTGTTAACTTCCAGGGAAGAGAGAAAAGGAATTATTATTATTATTAGGTCTCTTATTAGGGACCTACTAGATGGAACCCCTGAGAGATACGAGCAGCTTATGTGCTCAGCTGCTAACTGAACTGTTGGAGGTTTGGGTCCCCCCAACAGCACCCTGGAAGAAAGGCCTGGTGATCTCCCTCTGGAAAATCAGCCACTGCAAACTGTGGAGCACAGTGCTACTCTGACATCATGGGGTCAACCTGAAGGCACGGGGCTTTTGTTGGTTCTATGTGCCAGACAGAGCCCTGGAGGTGCAGTGAGCTGTGTCGGGCTGTTAATCTCAAGGTCAGCAGTTTGAAACCATCCTGTCCTGTCGGGTCGCTGTGAGATGGCAGTGCGTTTTGGGTGGATGCCTGACACAGGGTGTGAATGTGCACAGCTGCGCCCTAGGAGGCAAAGTTTACTTCTCGGATGTTTTCCAATGAGGGTATCGAGTCCCAGAGCAGTTCAGGAAATTTGCCCGTAGTTTCAGAGCTGGTAACTGGTGAAGATGGACCTTGAAACTGTGCTTTTCCCAAGGTGAGGCAGGAAGTTTTGTTCGAGGGTCGGTGCGGGCAGGACTTGGGCCTCCTGCAGCTGTGTGAATCATGTTTAAGAATCAGCAGTGGTACCGACAGCAGACCTACCGTACTTTCCCAGCGACTTTATTTTCCTGATTGGCACAACCATATCTGATTGCCTACCTAATTAGAGGAGCTCCTGTCTCTTGTCGCCTCTGCTCCAGGGCCCAGCTCCAGGCCCTTACAAGTGCCGTTTGAGGGTGGAGCAGGACTCCTCCAGGTAAGCCTCTCCCAGCAGCACATCCAGCCACCCCTCCAGGTCCCGGACCCACTGCTCTAGCTCACGCAGCTCTTCCTCCAGCTTCTCCAAGAGAATATGCAAGTTATCCTTCAGCCAGTGCTTGATGAACTTGGCCGGCACTTCTGAGCTGTCATTTGCCTGGTATTCAAGCCCCTGAAAGGCAGACATCGAAGGTGCATTTTGAGCTTCCTCAGGAGTGAACAGTGCCACTAGCCTTGAGGAGTCCCCTGGGCCTCTGTACATGTATTCATCCACTTTCTCTAACTGACCAGCTCCTACTTATCCTTCAAGACCCGGCTCACCAATGACACCTCCTCTGGGAAGCCATCTCAGATTTCCTCAGCCCATACTTGTCCCCTCTAGCACCTTCCTGTCCATGTTACCTTGGTAGCCACAGCATTCGGAGAGTAGTGACATTCGCTGATCCTTTCTGACACCTCCCAGCTTCTTCCTGAAAGAGGCACAAGCATCTCCTCTCAATCAGGGAATATGAGTGAGCGCAGTAATAAGCGTGGGGGATCATCCCAATGGAATGAAGAGGAGAAGGAGAAGGCAGTGTATGGAGGCTGCCTTGGCTTTCAGCCATCTCTAAAATACCCTTCCCCGCTCGGTGTGGCCTCAGTCCCTCCCTCTCAGGGACTCCAGAATGTTCACCTGATATCCATGTGCCCAAGTACAGCACCAACGCCAGCAATGCCAACAGCGACTGGGGGCAGAGAGAGAGAGAGGGGGAACAGAGTGAAGTCCTGGAGGGCAGACTCTCTCTGCTCACCTCACCTGGGGACAAGCAGAGCAGGCTGTAAGGTGGTTTTTTAGAGATTCACTTTTTGTAGTCCTCAGAATCACGTGTGAAAAAGACAAACAAACCTGTCATCAAGTTGATGCCAGCTCCTGGAGGGTAGGATAGACCTGCCCCGTGGGTTTCTGAGAGTAGGGTTCTTAACGGGAGCAGAAAGATAAGGCTTTCTCCCATGGAGCTGCCAGTGGTTTCAAACTGCCCACCTTGTGGGTAGCAGCCAGTGTGTAACCACTACGCTACCAGGGCTCTTTAAAATCACATCTGCATACTCCCCCCCCACCTCCGGGCACACATAGATAGCACAGCAATCAATCCGCTGCCATGTAGGGTGCGATTTCCTCCTTCCACCCGCACAAGAAGGAAGAGCCTCTTGTGTTCTCGCTTCTCGCCTTGCATTGACACCTTGTGGTGGGAACTCATGTTTTAGAGCCTCAGCCTCACTGCAGTATGATTGACAGACAGGAAACGCACAGTGGAAGCGTGGCTTGATGAGTTTTTGCATATGTGTACGTCCTCACTGGAGGAGTTCCACGCCAGTCAAGACCTAGACCGTCTTTGCACATTGCAGTCCATTCCCCGCCTGCCCACCCCAGTAGAGGGACCTACAGAGCCGCTGTCTCTTACTATGGGGTGTCCTGCCTCTTGTGTAACATTATAGGAATTGAATCAGCAGTATATACCCTTTTATGTTTGGCTTCTTTTTTCTCCACAAAATGTTTTTAAGCTGACTCTATACTTTGGTGCGCTCGTTTGTACTGCAGAACAGCTTTATTATTGCGGGAGTGTACCACCATTCATCTGTTTACCTGTTGATGGGCTTTTGGGTTGCCTCCAGCCTCCAGGATGAACTTGGCTATTGTGAATACAGCTGCCTTGAGCACATGCGGGGCAAGCTCTGGGCGATAAGAGTGCAGGGAAAACTGAGGAGTGGCGGTGGTTGAAACATGATGAACATATTCAATGCCACAAAACTGTACACATGAAGATTGTTAAAATATAAATATTTTGTTACCACGAAAGTTTTTAATAAAAGTCTTTATGTGGCTGTTGTTGCTGGTAGGTATTGCCTAGTCGTTTCCAGCTCACAGTGACCTTATGTACAACCGAACAAAACACCGCCCAGTACTGTGCCATCCTCAAAACTGTTATGCTTGAGGCCATGGTCACAGCCTTTGTGTCCGTCTGTCTTGTCCAGGGCCACCCTCTTTTTGGCTGCCTTTCTACTTTACTATGTGTGATGTCTTTCTCCAGGGACTAGTCTTCTGATAACATGTCCAAAGTACCTGCAGATGAATAGTCTCACTTCTCTTAGGTTAATATCCAGAAATGAACTGATAGGTCATGTGGTAAAGGTTGGTTTAGCTTTATAAGAAACTTCTTAATTCTTTTCCAAAGCGTTTCTACCATTTTTTAAATTTCTGCCAACAATGCAAGAGAGGTCTAGCTGTTTCACATCTTTATTAATGCTGGTACTATCAATCTTTTTAGCTGTTTTTCCTTTGTTCTATTTTTGCTTCCTAATATTGAAATTAAGACAATTATTTTTTAAAAACTTGCTTCTTTCACAAGATAAACACACACACACACACACACATCTCATTCATACTCAACTCCATTGAGTCGGTTCCAACATATAGAGATCCTATAGGACACAGTAGAACTGTGCCCCGTGGTTTCCGAGATCACAACTCTTTCCTGGAGTAGAACACCTCCTTTTTCTCTTGAGGAGTGGCTGGTGGTTTCAAACTGCTGACCTTGAGACTAGCAGCCCAAGTTGCAAGTAACTATGCCACCAGGTCTCGTGTGTGTGTGTGTGTGTGTGTGTGTGTGTGTGTGTAAGAACCACTACATGTCTGTCAGTTTGTTGTACCGTGGTGGCTTGTGGGGCTGTGATACTGGAAGCTACATCACTGATGTTTCATATACCAGCAGGGTCAACCAAAGTGAATTCAGAGCTTCAGATTAAGAAGCAACTACAAAGAAGAAATAGGTTGTCCACTTAAGAGGAATTAGCCACTGAAAACTGGTCAATTGCTGAAATATTAATGACCAGAAACACCACACTGTTAGAGAGTGCCTGACGTAGGCCCCTCAGGTCTGAAGGCACTCAAAGTATGATTGAGGAAGCGCTGCCTTCTCAAAGTAGTTGACCATCATGATGTGGATGGAGCAAAGCCTGTGAGACTTTCATTTGCTCATGGAGCATGACTCATAATTAGAACAAAGAGCTGAAAAAGTCAATTAATAATTGGAAGTTGGAATGAATGAAGTATGAATGTGGGAAAATTGAAAGTTGTCAAACATGAAATGGAATGTACAAGATACAAATCCTAGGTATTAGTGAGCTGACATGGACTGGTATGACCATTTGAATCAGACAACCACATGCTTTACTATGTCAGAACCGACAGATTAAAGAGGAATGGCATGGCATTCATCATCAAAACAAGCATATCAAGATAGACCTTGAAGCACAATGCTGCCCATGATAGGATAATATCTGTCTGCATGCAAGGAAATCCCATCAATGTAATTATTCTTCAAAGTTATGCCCCAACCAGTGAAACCAATGATGCAGAAAGTGAAGAATTTTACCAACCTCTTCAGTCTGAAATTGATCAAACATGTAATCAAGAAGCATTGATAATTATTGGTGATTGGAATGCAAAAGTTGGAACAAAGAGAAAGGGCAATAATTGGAAAATAGGTTTTGGGGGATAGAAACGAAGCTGGAGATCACTTGATCGAATTTTGCTAGACAGTAAAAATCAATGACAACTCTTAAGCACTGCAAGACATGGACAAAACTTGAGAACGTTATGCTTAGCAAACTCAACCACTCTTACAAAGATAAATATTTAATGTCACTATTGTTATAGGGAAAAACAAAGAAGAGATGTGGTTTATACACCAATAGACACGATTTTAAATACTATAAGGAGGCCAGGGAAGAGAGTGAGAATAGGGAGAGAGGAGGGAAGGGGTGGTGGAAAATAAAACAAAACAGAATGTTTAACAGGATTTTGTTGATTTCATTTATTGAGATGGCTGTGTTGCAACAGATACACATATCTATACACACATTTCTATATCCACACATATCTACACATTATGCTTGTTTAAACGCCCCCCCAAATTCCCTCCAGATTTCTTATCCCTCAGACCTAAAGAGTGGTTTAAATGGCTTAAAAAAAATGAAGAAGAAAGGGAAGATTGAAATGGATTTGGAATCTTTAGTGACAAACAAGTTCATCTCAAACAAAAAAGAATTTTGTAACACCAGTGGCTTGTTTATAGCAAATACCTTTTTCTAACAACATAAAAAGGGACTATCTCCAGATAGGAGATACAGAAATCAGATAGACTAATATGTGGGAAGAGATAATGGAGAAGTTCAATATCAGCAGCTAAATGAAGGCCAGGGGCAGATCGTGGAACAGACCATCAATTTCTCATATTAAGTTCAGGTTGAAGGCGAAGAAAATTAAAACAAGTCCACGAGAGTCAAAATATCCCCCCTGAATTTGGAAAACATTTCAAGAACAGATTTGATGCATTGAAGAGTAAGGACAGAAGACCTGATGAGCTGTGGGAGGCCATGGCGAACACCACTCCTGAAGAAAGCAAAGGGCCAGGAAAGAAGGAAAAAATCAAAGTGGATGTCAGAAGAGGTGAACATGGGTGTGCATGTATCTGTTCATGTCATAGCTCTTATTTCTCTAACATACATACTTAGTAGTGCGATTGCTAGTTTATATAGCATTTGTACTTCCAATAATTTAGGGATTTTCCACAGTGGTTACACTATTTATAGTCCACTAATAGCGTAAGGAGGTTATAGTCTCTCCATACCCTCACCAACATTAAAACAAACAAGAAGAAAGAGCTCTGATTAGTGCTGCAGTGAGCTGTCTCATTGCTGTTTTGATCTGCACTTCTCTTCAATGACTAATGATCATTCACATTTTTCATGTGTTTATTGGCTTCCCGAGGGTGTTCTTTGGTGAAGTGCCTGTTCATGTCACCCACATTTTTAATTGAAAAACTTTTATTGTGAATTACATGAAACTTTACAGAGCAGACTATCAGTTTTGCATTCAACAGTTTGTCCAGGTTTCGTTTCAACTCCATTGCAGTTTCCTCAATGCACCATCACTTATTCCACTTCCTCCCCAACCTTCTTGTTTTAATTCCTGCTTCTTTCTTGACTTTGTCCTTGTGTGAATGTTGCCCCTTTGAGCTACAAGGGTTGAATATTCTAATTGATGCATCCTTCTCTAGCGTTAATGTTACCTTTATAAACTTGTCTGTTGTTGGGCTGAACATTGATTGCCTAAGGGGCCTAGTCTTAGGGGTTTCACCAGTTTCTAGCTGATAATTAAGTTTAGTATTTTTTATGATTTTGATTTTTATCCACAAACCATTTTATTAGAAGCTAATCTAGACATCATACTATTCACGTTGTTCAATCATGTCAAGCAGTATTGTACAATTGCTACCCAAATCAGTTTCAAAGCATGATTTTGGATTTTGTTAAAGATTTTCTTTCACTTAATCCAGGATCTTCTATATGATCCCTTTTAGTAGGTAAAGGTAGCTGGGCACCATCTAGTTCTTCTGGTCTTAGCCTTGAGACTGGTGTTTGTATGGTCCATCGGCTTAGTTGTTTCAATGTGTCTTCAATACACAAGCCACCACAGTACAGCAAACTGATAGAGAAGTAGTGTTTTTTACTTTGTAATTATTTTTACTTTGTAATTGTTTTGTTACAAAATTATATCTCTGGTTTCATATTTTCAATATTGTAGGTTTGTTTTGAAGACCTGGTGGCATATGTGTTGAGTTGCTACCACAAGGTCACCAGTTCAAAACCACCAGCTACTCTGAGGGAGGAAGATACAGCTTTCCCATAGGGTCAATATGAGTCAATACTGACGTGATGGTAGTGAGGTTTGCTTTACTTTAGATACGTTCATATCTGAGTTGACTACTGGGCGATGTCATGTATATTAATATCAAGTTGTTATCTGCTGTTGTTTGTTTTCTGCTTGAAGAAGTCCCTTTAGTATGACGTTGGTCTGGCTTTTACAAATTTATGCTTATCTGGGAGTGTCCTAATTTTGCCATCACATTTGGAGAATGATTTTTCTGAATGTGTAATTTTTAATTGGAATTCTTTTTCCCTTTCAGAGTTTTATATATGGCATCCCATTGTCTTCTTGCCTGTGCGGTTTCTGCTGAAAATTAGAAGCTAGTATTATTGATTTCTCTTTACTCAGGATTATTTTCTTGTCTTTCGTTTTGGAAAGTTTGATTGTAATATGTCTTGGTGATTTTCTTTTGCTACATTTCCTGTTTGGGCTTGTTTAGCCTCTTGAATACATATTAGGGGATGCATTCCAGGATACCAGGGAAATTTTCTTCCACGAATTTTTGACAATTTTAGCTGTGCTTTTTTGGTCTCTTACTGTTCTAGTATTCCAATTGCATGTGTTATGCTTCTTGATGATGTCCCACATTAATTCTTAGACTTTCTTTGGATTTTTAAAAATCATACCTCAAGTAGATTAGCATTGAGAGGTTTGTTTTCAAACTCCCTAAGGTACCTTTCCAATCCTCTAATTATATTATATCTCTCAGAAATCATGGTATTAATCTTCTGGATTTTTATGTGCTATTCTTGTATAGTTTCTAAGTTTTCATTTATTTTGACATACTGTTCTTGTAGTGCTTTCCTGAATTCTTCTAACATGTCCCCCTTGTCCTTTCCTTGGTTGAATCTGTAATTTTCTCAACCTTATCCCTATCCATTGAAAGTACTTAAGTATCATTCTTTTGAACTCTTTGCCACTTCGTTTGAACACCATTTCTTCCTCAGGAAACTCTTCTGGCTTTGTCTTTTGGTCACCTGTTTGAGGTACTTTGTTTTGTTTCCCTGTGTGAACTAAAGTGATCTATGTTCACGGCATTGTAGTGTTGTTGTATTTATTTGATGACTGTATGGCTGTATGTTGGTGTGTTCTTAGCCACTCACCACCTATCTCCTTGTGGGTGTGGCAGAATTGTTCTCTGGTATGCAGCACATGTGGCTGGGTTTTGCTGATATTGTCTGCTGATTGTCTACCAATCAGGTAATAAAGAGTGGATAGTTGCCCTTGACCAGTAGGTGGGGCTGTAGGAGGTATGGGTATGACTTACCTGTGCGAGCACAGTTGCTTTCTCCTTACATCTTTGCAAGCCATTTGTGTTATCAGACAGCTGTCTTGAACAATACTGATCAAAATATAGACTAGCTGAAAATGCACCCATTTGTTTACCACTTTTGTTAAACTTCTTGGCTTAGGCTGACTTGTCTAGAGAAATAAATCCAAGGACACTCATCCATGTAGAAGAAAGAACTTTATATTAAAAAGCAATTTTGCATCAAGAAGGCACTCCAGCCCAGTCCAACTCACGTCCATAGATCCAGTGGTAGTTGGGCTTCAGACTCACAGAGCTGCAGGCTGGTGATGTAGAATGCAGGAAGATCACTGACTGGTGGGTGCAGAGCTACGTGGGTCTAACTTTGGTTTAAACAAAGCAGGGTGTCGACTGCTCTCAGGGTGGGGTGACCCACATGGGGCCATACAGAGTCCCAGTGAAGTCCCAGCAAGGAGGAAGACAAAGTGGCAGAGAAAGAGGCTGTTCCCAGAATCCCTCACTCTCATAATAAGGCTACACTCCCAAAAAGTTGTCATCAAGCTTTTACTTGATTGGCGGGTTTGATTACAACCTAAGCAAGAAGAGTCTCTTTGACATGAAATCATCCAACTACCACAACATTCAATCTACTTTTCTATCCTTTCCAGTAAAATTCAGGTTTCTAAGATTATCATCTAAATGTGTTTCAGTTGGTCTTTGTGTCTTTGTTGTAGAGTCTGTGGAGTGTGTCTGCTTAGTTTGCCATCTTGTTAGAGTCTTGTCTTTTTCTTAAGGTGTTGACATTTTCTATACATTTTAGAGATTAGTGGCTCGTACAATATGCCATTGCCAAAATTTTCTTCCCAATCTATAGGTTCTTTTTGTACTCTTTTGGTGAAATATTTCGATGCACGTAGTGTCTAATTTTTAGCAGGTCTCCATTATGTAGCTTGTCTTCTGGTGTTTATTTGTTTTCAGTTATCATTGGTAGTGTATTTTTGCCATGTAGCAGGGATTCTATATTTGTCATTATTTTTCCATTGATAATTTCCACAGCCCTAGGTTTTACAATGCTACATTGAACACTTATGACAGAAGACCTGATGAACTGTGGGATGATGTCAAGAACATTATTCATGAAGAAAGCCAAAGGTCATTAAAATGATAAGAAAGAAAAGGGCAAAGTGATTTTCAGAAGACAAAGTAAAAACATTATAATGGAATGTTAACAGCCTAAAGTTAGAAAACCAAAAAGGAAAAACACAGTCAGCATATCTTAAACCAAAAGAATTAATTGAAAAAAAAAATCAAGCCTCAAGTTGCACTACTGAAGGATTCTATGGGCAAAATATTGAATGATGCAAGAAGCATAAAAAGAAGATGGAATGAATATACAGAGCCCCTGTACCAGAAGAATCAGTCAACACTCTACTATTTCAGGAGATAACTTATGAGTAAGAACCAAGTAATAAGTTCAAACTGCATTGAAAGTATTAGCCAAAAACAAGCTTTCATAAATCGATGGGATATCAAATGAAACATTTCAACAAGCTGATGAAGCACTGGGTGCATTTACTCATCTATGTCCAGAAATTTGGAAGACAGTTGTTTGGCTAACCGATGGCAGAGATACATATTTTTACCATTCCAAAGAAAGGTAACCCCACAGAATGCTCAAATTATAGAGCAATATCATTAATATCATATACAAGTAAGATTTTGCTGAAGATCATCCCACAATGGTTGTAGCGCTACAGGGGCAGCAAGCTCCCAGAGGTCCACGCTGTATTCAGAGGAGGATGTGAAGCTAGGGGTGTCATTGCTGATGTCAAATGGGTTTTAAATCAGGGAACACCAGAAAGATGTTTACTTGTGTCTCATTGACTATGCCAACACATTTAACTGTGTAGATCATAACAAACTGTGGATAGACTTGAGAAGAACGGTAATTCCAGAACAAGACATTGTGCTCATGTGGACCTTGTACTTAGATCAGGAAGCAATTGTGCAAGTAGAACGAGGGAATACTACTACATGGTTTAAAATCGAGAAGGTGTGCATCAGGGTTGTATCCTTTCAGCATACTTACACAATCTGTGCAACAAACATAATCAGAGAAGCTGAATAAAATGAAGACGAAGTGGCATCAGGATAGCAGGAAGACTTAACCTGCCACATGTAGATAACCCAACTTTGTCCACTGAAAGCGAAGAGGACTTAAAGCACTTACTGCTGAAGATAAAAGCCCGCAGCCTTCAGTTTGGACTACAGCTCAATGTAAAGAAGACGAAAATCTTCACGACTGAACTATTGGGGAACATCATGAGAAATGGAGAAAAGATTGAAGTTGTCAAGAATTTTGTCTGGCTTGGATCCCAATCAATGCTCGTGAAAGTCAAGAGATAAAGTGACTCATTGCATTGGGTAAAACTGCTATGCAAGACTTCGTTAAAGTTGTTTTTTATTAAAATCATTTTATTGGGGGCTCGTACAATGCTTCTCACAATCCATACATACATCCATTGTGTCCTGCACGTTTGCACATTTGTTGCCATCATCATTCTCAGAACATTTGCTTTCTACTTAAGTCCTTGGTATCAGTTCCTCATTTTCCCCCCTCCCTCCCCACTTTCCTCTCCCTCATGAACCCTTGATAATTTATAAATTATTATTTTGTCATATCTTACATTGCCCGACATCTCCCTTCACTCATTTTTTTCTGTTGTCCGTCCCCCAGAGAGAAGGTTATATGTAGATCCTTGTCATCGGTTCCCCTTGCTACCCAACCTTCGCTCCACCCTCCCGGTATCACCACTCTTGCCACTGGTCCTGAGGGATTTATCTGTCCTGAATTCCCTGTGTTTCCAGCTCCTATCTGAAAAGTAAGGAGGTTGCTTTGAGGAATAAGGTGCGCTGGACTCAAGACACAGTTTCAGTCACCTCATATGCACGTGAAAGTTGGATATGGGATCAGGAAGACTGAAGAAGAATCCGAGTGTTTGAATGATGATGTTGGAGGAGAATATTGAAAGTATCATGGGATGCCAAATGGATAAACAAATCTGTCTTGGAAGAAGGGTGGCAAGAGTGCTCCTTCGAGACATGGTTGGTGATATTTCACCTCATATCCTTTGGACATGTTGAAGGGCAGCGAAGAAGGATTGGGACAGTGGCAGCAGCAACGGGCTCAAAGGGAAGAACAATTGGGAGCCCGCACAGGGCTGGGCAGTGTTCCATTCTGCGGTGCATCGAGTTACTGAGTTGGAATTAACTGGATGGCATCTAGCAACAACAGGTGTTTAATTCACCTTGAGTTTGTTTTTGTATCTGATGTGAGATCTTAGTCCTGTTTCATTATTCTGCAGATGGATATCCAGTTTTGGCAGCACTGTTTGTTAAAGAGACTATCTCGTCTCCATTTCATATGTCGTGACCCTTTGTCAAAGATCAACTGAGGATAAGGACTTTGAAAACCACTGTCTCCTGACAACCTTTTCATGTCAGAGACACAGGGCCAGTTTGTTCCTTCTAATGACTGATGAATATTCCGAAGTCTGGTTTGTCTTCAATTATTTAATCCCTTGTCTATCAACGTACTGCCTAGCTTTTTGTTTTCTTTTCATCAGTAATATCACTGAGTTTTCATTTTGGGCTCCATGCCCATTCTGTGCTATGCGCTATGTGCGATGAAAGGAAGAATGTGAATTAGATTTTTGACCATTGCTGGTGCTATCTTGTGACTTGTGGGAGGATCATTCTTTTTCTTTCTCTAAGCCTCAGTTTCTTCATCTGTGAAATAAATTTTGAAATATCTTGAGAGATCTTTTGAAAAGGGAAAATAGGGGCTCTGTGGCTGAATAATTTGGGAGATTATAATAGGTTTTGTGTTAGCTCGACTGGGTTAGGATTCTCAGGGATCTGGCAGTTGGGATTTAGTAATTCCCCATGATGTGACTGAGCACAATGCAATTGCATCCGTAATGATGAACAGCCTATGAGATGAACAGCCTATCAGTTGCAAAGAGACTAGAGGGGAGGAAATGCCCTTACTCAGATCACAGGCCTGCTATAATCAATTGAAAAGAACTTTCCTGGGGGGTTTGGCTTGTTACAGTATAAGTGGACCCTGTGGCAAAGTTGGCTTGCTTTTGGCTGGGTCTGTATCCTGTATTTGGCTCATCAACCTTTGGTTCTGTGGACTTGAGCCAATGGCCTGCATATGGCCTACCAGTCTTGGGAATTGTCAGCAGCCAGCCATTGGATTGATTCCTTCCTTAGATTAATTCCCTCTGCAATCAGAAGCCTGAACTATTGATCTTGAGTTAAATTGCCTTTGCAGCCACCAGCTTGTGGTATTCCTGACAATCTTGGGTTCATCAGCCCCTGCAGCTATATGCGTCTGGAAAAATATCCAGTCAAATATATGACCCTCAGACTTGGAACCTGCCTGCATGTGAACTTGCCCACTTCAACAACTATGTGGCCCATTTTCTTGATATAATTTTCTTCCTATATATACACATAATATGCTTCACTGGTTTTGCTTCTCTAGAGAACCCAGCCTAAGACAGAGATTCAGTGGTACAAAGATAAATGGGTTTCCTTGCTACAAGACTTCTCAGAGCCTTTGTTGTATAAATGTGAATGTCAGTCTCCAAGAAGGGGCTAGGATATGCATTGTTTTCCAAATGGAAGGACCATGGAACCATTTAAATATATTTCCCCCTAAAATTTATGGAGTTAGATAGCCATGTGACCCTTTTTAGGAAAAGCTGCAGTGTGATGTCTGGCCCTCAAAGCTCCTACTGTGCTATAGGCCCAACACGTCAGAATGAACAAGTCAACAGATCTTTAAAAAAAGCATCTGTAGATATGCCATTTGCTACCCAGGCTAAACTGCTTCAATGGCTTCTTATTGTTCTCAGTTGAAAATCACCCCCTTTTCCACATGAGCAAGGGTAGTGGTCTTCACAGCCTTGTATTCATCACTCTCTCACTCTCCCCCGGGAGGCAGATGAGGGCAGTCAGTAACTGACCCTGGCTAAAGGTTCTGGAATCCGATGGCCCTATTTTCCAATCCTGCCTCTGGCAAATCCTCCCAGCTACATGGCCTTCAACAAGCCATTTTTGCCTTCCTGAACCTCAGTTTACCCACATGTGAAAGAGGTTGATAGTAGCTGCCTCTCAGGAATGTTGTCAGTGGTAGAAGAGGGGTTGGATGGAAAGTACCATGCTGTGCACATAAGTATTCATAGTTTCCTCTTTGACGCGAGTTCTGCCATTTGGGCATATTCTCCTGTTTTTTTTTAAAGTTTATTCTTGCATTGAACATTATGTACCAATACCATCTGAGAACAGGAAATGGAGCAAAAAAGCCTGCCCTTCTGGAGCATGTCTATTCACTGGCAACAATGAGACAGAACTACTAGTCATTGTTTCAGCCTCTCTACTGGCCTTCACAGCTGGGTTGCAGGGAGAGTTGGGTTGAAGGCCCATCACTGAGGTGGAGCTTCCCCTTCTGTCTGGAGGAGTTAAGGAAGCCCAGACTG
Source organism: Tenrec ecaudatus (assembly GCF_050624435.1). Taxonomy (NCBI): domain Eukaryota; kingdom Metazoa; phylum Chordata; class Mammalia; order Afrosoricida; family Tenrecidae; genus Tenrec; species Tenrec ecaudatus. The sequence goes on along the minus strand of NC_134531.1, from coordinate 185,604,031 downwards.
GGAGGAGCTAAGGGAGCCCAGACTGGGAGGAGCTAAGAGAGCCCAGACTGGGAGGAGGCAAGGGAGCCCAGACTGGGAGGAGCTAAGGGAGCCCAGACTGGGAGGAGGCAAGGGAGCCCAGACTGGGAGGAGGCAAGGGAGCCCAGACTGGGAGGAGGCAAGGGAGCCCAGACTGGGAGGAGCTAAGGGAGCCCAGACTGGGAGGAGCTAAGGGAGCCTCACCTGCTTTTTGTCCTCACAGTGGCTATCTCTTCTCCTTTCTAGCAGGTTGGCTGCCAGCCGTGTCCTGCTGCCCACCTGTTGGATCACCATGGCCTTACTTAGGCTGCCTTGGGGCAAATGGGGCACCCCCACCTTGTAGGCTGAGGGGTGGCCTTCTCTTCCTCTACCTGCGGTCACCAAGCATCCCTCCAGCATGGCTTCTGATGTCACAGAGGTGTGGGACAGCAAGGCTCCGCCTTCTCACCACTCTGATTTTTAGTCCCCTCCCTTACATTTTCCCTCTAGATAAATGTTGAAAACAAAGACAAGCAAACTATGCATCAAAATATTATATTTTAGGCAGATGGTTTTTCTTACCTCTTTTCTGGTTCATTCTAAAATTCTTAGTGAAATGCTAATTTCTACACACAAAACAGTGGAAATTATTTTCAGTTAGAACTTTTAAGATCATTGTAGCATCACATGCAGTAGTAAGAAATAATATGAGGGGTTATCCTCCCCCCCAAATCAGGGAACAGCTCCGCTAGGCGGAACTTTCGTAGTATGCATTTTTCCTGCTAGCCAAGCAAGCATTGAACAACTCACTCTGAGTTGGTGCACCCATTAGCATCACCTGGGAAGTTTCTCTCTGGTCACAGTGAATTTTTTGTAAAAGTACTTTTGCTTTAACCTCATTTTTTGTGATAATTGATTTAATATAACAGCATGTGGCTGTGAAACTTTGTTTCCTACTCAGGAAAAATACGGCAGAAACTGTTGTGATGTTGAACACAGCTTACAAGGACAGCGCCATGGGAAACACCTCAAGTGTATGAGTGGGTTACGTGTTACAAAAGAGGTGACGTGTCACTGGATCACAAACCTCATTCTGGATGTCCACCAACTTCCTGAATGGGTGAAAACACCAACAAAATCCGTGCACTTGTGCTCAAAGATCGATGAAGGACCATTGAAGAGATAGGGAGTTATTTAGACTATCTTGGGTTCAGTTCAGCGAATTGTAATACAAGATTTGGGAATGAGAATGGTTGCTGTGAAAATTGTGTCTCAGGATCTGACTGACCAGGAAAAAGATCACTGAGTGCAAACATGTTGTGCTCTGAAAGAACAGCTCCAAAGAGACTCAGACATTTCCCCCAAGTTCATTACTGGTGAGGAGACATGGTGTTATTCTTATGACCCCCAAAGCAAACATTAACTAAGGCAGGGGAAGATGCCATCATCATCGTGACCCCCCCCCTCCAAAAAAAAAGCTTGGCAAGTGAAATCAAAGAACCAGACAATGCTCATTTGGTTTATATGATGTGATGGGGACAGTGCATTTGGTGTTCATTCCACCAGGTCAGACTGTTAATCAAGCTCTCTATTTAGAGGTTCTGAAAAGATTGAGTAACAATGTGTGCCAAAAAAGGCCTGATTTGGGGCAGACTGGGGACTGGTTTTGTCACCATGATAATGCACCTGCTCACACAGCCATCTCAGCACGCCAGTTTTGGGCAAAAAACAGCATGCCTCCCATGCCCCACACATCTTACACACCCGACCTTGCTCCATGCAACCTTTTTTTTTTTTGTTTCAGTGAATGCAGAGCATATGAAAGAACAGCAATTTGACAATGTAAAAGAGGTGAAGAAAAAAATGAGGGAGGTGCTGTCAGCCATCCAAACAGATGAGTTTGAAAAATGTTTCCAAGAATGGAATCACACATTTCACAAATGCATTAAGTGTAATGGAGAGTATTTTGAGGGTAATAAGGTTGTTTTTGTAAAAAAATTCAAGTACATAGTTTTGGTGGGGGTTGGGAATTCTGAAGTTTTTTTGGGGGAGTACCCCTTAGTATATCCTGTACTCAGTTCCTGGCAATGATAACATCAGCTTGAAGAGAGCAAGAGCATACTGTGTGTCTTAAAATCTGGAAAGGTGTGCATCAGTGTTGTACTCTCTCACCATACTTATTCAATCTGTGTGCTGTACAGGTAAGCTAAGGAACTGGACTGTGCGAGGCAGATCGTGGCTTCATTACCCTGCAGCTATGAAACCCCAGTCAAACATCTGACCCACAGACTTGAAACTTGCCTGGAACTTGTACCATCGAATGTGTATATGTAAGTTCGGGCTGAAGGTGAAGAAAATTAAAACAGGTCCACAAGAGCCAAAATACAACCTTGAGTATATTCTACCTGAATTTCAAGAACATCTCAAGAACAGATTTGCTGTGTTGAACACCGATGAGACAAGACCTGATGAGCTATCAGATGGCATCAAGAACATTATTCATGAAGAAAGCAGAGGGTCATAAAAAGACAAGAAGTAAAGAAAGGATCATAGTGGGTACCAGAGGTGGATACTCTGAAACTTGCTGCTAATCATAGGAAAAATGCTAAGCTAGGAAACATGAAAGAAAGGATGAAGTAAAAGAGAAGAATAGAAAATTTCTTGAGAAGACAACGTCCAGCATTATAATGACAAGAGCCCAGTCCTGGCACTGGAAAACCAAAGAGGAAGCACACAGCACATCTTAAAATGAAAGCACTCAAGAAAAATTTCAAGCCTTGAGTTACAATATTGAAAAATCATATGGACAAAATATTGACGGATGCAGGAAGCCGCAGAAGAAGATGGAAATAATACACAGAGTCACGGTACCAAAAATCATTAGTTGACCTCCCACCCTTGCAGGAGGTAGCATATGAGTAAGAACCAATTGTACTGAAGGAAAGTGTTCAAGCTGCATTAGCCAAAAACTATGTTCCAGGATTGATGGAATACCAACTGAAATGTTTCAGCACCCTGGAAACACTCATCTCTGTTAGGACATTTGGAAGACAGCTACTTAGCCAACTGGCTGCAAAGGATCCATATTTGTACCTGTTCGAAAGAAAGGTGACCCAGTAGAATGCTCAAGTTATAGAACAGTATCATGGAAATTACATACAAGTAAATTTTTGCTGAAGATCATGCAACAACAGTTGTAGCATTTAGATGGATAGGGAGCTGTCAGAGGTTCAGGCCAGATTCAGAAGAGTCTGATGTCAGATGGATTTTTCCTCAAAATAGAGAATACCAGAAAGATGTTTACTTGTGTTTCATTGATTATGCCAAGGCATTCTACTATGGGGATCTTAACAAACTATGGGCGGCCTTGAGAATAATCGGAATCCAAGAAGACCGACTTCATTGTGTTCATCCAGAACCTGTACATGAATCAAGGCATACTACGTGATTTAAAATCAGGAAAGGTGTGTGTCAGAGCTCACCATTCTTATTCAGTCTGTATGTGGAACAAACCATCAGAGAAACTAGATTATATGCAGAAGAATGCAGCATCAGGATTGGAGGAAGATTTATTAACAGCTTGCAATATGCAGATGACACAACCTTGGCTTACTGACAATGAGGAGGACTTGAAGTGCTTGCCGATGAAGATCAAGGATTGTAGCTCTCAATATGGATTACAACTCAAGGTAAAGGAAACCCAAATCCTCCCAAATGGGCCAATAGGTAAGATGCTGATATATGGAGAAAAGATTGAAGTCTCCAAGAATTTCATGTTGATTGGATCCACAATTAATGCTGATGGAAGCAGCAGTGAAGAGATCAAAATCGGTGGTACAAAATCTCCTTAGAGTGTCCAAAAGCAAGGATGTTAATTTTTGAGGACAGAGGTGTGCCTGACCCAAGCCGTGGCATTTCCCCCAGTTCATATGCATAGATTAAAAAACGCTGAAGTAGAATCGGCATGTTTGCATTGTGGTGCTGGTGAAGAATATTGAAAAGTATTGTGGATTGTCAAAAGAAGGACAATCAGGTTTGTCTTAGAAGAAGTATGGCCAGAGTTTGTGCTCCTGAGAGGCAAGGATGGCCCCTCTTTGTCTTGCATACTTTGGACATACTTTCAAGAGAACCCAGTCCCGAGAGGAGTTCATCATGCTTGGTAGTAGAAGGGCAGTGAAAAAAGGAAGGCCCTTGACAAGATAGATGGACACCGTGGCTGCAACACGGGCTCACACATGAGAACATATGTGAGGATGGGCAGGACCAGGCAGTGTTTCCTTCGGTGTGCATAGAGTTGGTATGGCTCAGAAACGACTTAATGGCACTTCAGAACAACCACAAGAGGACAATTGGAGGGTTAGGATAGGATGAAGGCTCATCTACAACTTGCTATTTGCACAACTACATCTGCTGCTGCTTGGGAGAAAGACTGGGCTGTCCACTCCCATAAACAGTAACAGTCTTGGAAAATTACAGAGGTAATTTTATAGTGTCACTATGACTTGGCATTGACTCGATGGCAGTGAGTTTGGTTTTCAAAGGAGCCCCAGTGGGATAATGGTTCCATGTTGGGCTGCCATCTGTAAGGTCATCAGGTTGAAACCCTGAGCTGCTCCTCGGGAGAAAGATGCACTTTCTATTCCAGGAAACAGTTACAGTCTCAACTCACAGGGTCAGTTCTAGCCTGCCCTATGGGGTTACTATGAGTCAGCATTGACTTGATGACAATGGGAGAGAGATAGGTACATGACACCATCTTGCTTGCTAAAAGCGAGAAAGATTTAAAGTACTGACTGACAAAAACCAAGGACTAGCGGGTTAGGAAAGGGTTACATCTCAATGTAAAGAAAATAAAAAGCTTCATAACTTGCCCGTATTCCATTTTACTTGTATCCACAATCAATGTTACGGACAGTCAATCAGTCCAAGGATCTATTGTATTGAGGCTATCTGTTAAAGGGCCAAGGTGCTCATGCCCCACCCACACTATGTTCTGTCATCTCAGAAGGACTGCAGAAGAACTCATGCCTTTGAATTATGGGGTTATGAAGAATACTGACGGTAACACAGATTGCTAGAAGAACACACAAATCTGCCTTGGGAGAAATACACCCAGCATGCGCCTTAGAATGGACAATGGAAAGACTTTCTCATACTTTGGGCAGGAGCAGCTCATCTCTGTGGAAGGACAGAAGGTCAACAAAAGAGAAGAGGACGCTTAACAAAATGGATACACGCGATGACTGCCACCATGGGCTCAAATATACCCAAAATTGTGAGGATGGACTCGCACTAGGTGGTTTTCATTCGACTTTCCCAAGGGTCTCTGTGAACCTGAACGGTCTCAACACCTAACAGCGACACCCCTACTCCAAAGAACTCTGTGCTCTTCCATTTGCACCACATCAAAGTGGCAGTCTGAGTAGCATGTCACGGGACTCCATTCAAGTGCCTTTGAAATGTGCTTTCAGGAACTAGGAGGCAAAGGACATTTATAGAGGTATAAACATAGGCACGCACATATGTAAATATATTTATACATAATAATAGGGGCATGGGTCTATGTACATATACGTGTATGTTAAGTATTAAGGTAGCAGATGGACATTGAGTACTTTACTCAAGTATTCCCTCAATGCAAGAACACGGTTTTCTAATAACCTGGCATTCAGTGATGTTCACCTTCCTGACATGATCGCTGAAGGCAAAATGGTGCATAAGCAAGTGTGGTGAAGAAAGCTGATGGTGCACAGCTGTTAAGAGATATAGCTTCCGGGGTCTTAAAGGCTTGAAGATAAACAAGCAGCGTTGGGGAAAGGCCAGCCCCCCACAACTAATCATGAGTTTGATAGGCACAATTGTACGGTTGAAATTATATATATAATAAAGTCATAGAGAGCATGAGAGAGAAAAGAGTGATTGAAATAATGGAATCAGACACATTTCATGGTAGCATGCTCACCTCAGCCCCACTCGGTGGCCCACGTGGAGATGGGAGACCAGAGGCAGGAGAGAAGGGCAGGGGAAGGAGGACAAGGGGAAGGGAAACAGGGGAGTGAGGACCAGAGGAGAGAGGAAGGGGCCGACTAGAGGCGAACTGGGCTCTTCATTGCTAACCAAGGCTGATATATCTTTGGGGGGGGCATGCAAGCCCACTAATTACAGGTAAAGACGTACGGCACAGGAAGGGGTTGCACTGTAGGTTATACAGCAATGACAGGGGGACAATCTAGGGATATACACACAATAGGAATGGGAGGGATTGAAGGAACACATATGACAAGAAGGGCAGATCCTAGATTCAGGATGGCTGCCTAACTTTGAATGTCACTGAGCAGGTGACCTGTACTCTGGCTCACTATAGAAACCATTATCAGTAGGGTGTAAACCCCACCTACAGGGACCAAACTGATGACAACAAGCCTTTAGGGAGAAGTAGCCCATTGTCCTTAACAGCAAGGAGTAGGCCCTACCTGTGGTGGGCCCCAACAGTAGTCTGGCAACTGACTGCCTTCAGGAGGATGTCTCTAAATATCTGACCTCCCACCATAAGCTGGCAAATAGCCTCTAATGTTTGTCATGTCTTTGGGGGAGACAAAGTTGGGGAAAAGTCTCTTTATAATCCCCCAAAGCAGTCATGTAACAGGGAAACAAAGTCCACATGGAAGTAGCACACTAGCCTGTGTGATCATGAGGTGTTGATGGGATCAGGTATCAGGCATCAGAAGTCCCAAAGCAAACAATCATGTTGATGTGACAAGGGGATGCGGGTGGAGACCCAAAGTCCATCTGTAGATAATTAGACATCACCTCACAGAAGGGTCACACGGAAGGAAAGAGTCAGTGGGGGTTCAGCATAGCACCAATGAAACACATAACATTCCTCTAGTTCTTTAATGCTTCCTCCCCATACCCCATCATGACCCCAATTCTACCTTGTAAATGTTGCTAGACCAGAGCATGTACACTGGTACAAATAAGAGCTCTCAACACACGGAATTCCAGGACAGATAAACTCCTCAGGAACAATAATGGGAATAGTGATATCATGAGGGTAGGGGGAAGGTGTGGGGAGAGAGGAGGGATTGATTTTTAGGATTTATGTATAACCCACCCCACTCATCCCACTCGTGGTGACAACAACAGAAATATGGGTGAAGAGAGACAGTGGGCAGGGTAAGATGTAAAAACAATAATAATTAATAACTTATCAAAGGTTCATTAGGGTGAGAGGGTAGAGAAGGTGGGGAGAGAGAAGTTGATACCAAGGGCTGAAGTAGAAAGAAAATGTTTTGACAAGGATGGTGGCAACAAATGTACAAATGTACTTGACACAGACACAATGGATGTGTGGATTGTTATAAGATCTGCAAGAGCCCCCAATAAAATGATTTTTTTAAAAAAAGAAAGCAATTTGGGAACTAAAAGAAGTTTGAAGGGAGAAGAACAGGGTTGTATGGTGGGTTTGGTAAGGTTTCCATTGAAGTTTTTCAAGTGTGAGCAGGTGGGTGAATGGCAAAATAAAAAGTTGGCCTTTTCTTCACCAAGGCAGCTTTTGAAAACTTCTTCCAGTGATTGTCCTTGTTCTCTGGGGAAGCTATCAACATTGCCCCTTGGGATCTCCCAACCCAGTTGCCGTAACTGAGCTGATCTGTCTGCCTTAACTTTAACTGGCCCATTAGATCCCCCTGAAGATGCTGTGTGGACTGGACCTTTTTCTGTGGAACATTGGTCATCCAAGACTTGCCCCTGGTGATGATTCGTTCCATAAAACTGTCTTTATTAACTTTGATGCTGCCTGGAAGACTGATGGAAAGCTGAGGTCTTTGAGTTTGCTGATCTTTGTGTCAAAGTTTTGCACCCAGTCCGCTGAAAGCCTACTGAGTCCAAGATGCGCCCTTAAAATCGAAAATGCCAAACCAGGTGTGATTTGTAAACGCCAGTAGGTATCATGTCAGTGGTGATTCTGTGGTCTTCTCTTCCATTGGTGCATAGCCTTCAGTCACAACGCCTTCATCCATTGAGGTTGATGATTTCCCCTCTCTTGGCTCATCTTTGAGGACTTCTCCACATTAAAATGCTTTATATATGTGATATTGCTTAACATATATATGCTTTATAATATATATAATATATATGCTACATATATATGATATTGTTCCATGTGGGGAAGCATTGCATGAACTTATGTCAATGATTTGGGATGTCCACTTAAGTTTTGTTAAAACTTTGCTATTAAGCTTGGCTTCAAGATTTTTTTCCTAACGGCACAAAATATAGCTTGTTGTTGTTGTTAGTTACCATGGAGTCAGTTCTGATTCATGACAACCCTATGTATAACAGAATGAAGTATTGATGGGTCCTGCACCATCCTCAGCATCCTGATAGCACAGTGCTTAACAAGAGGGGCTGCAAGGTCAGCAACCTGAAAGCGCCGGTCGCTCTGTGGGAGAAAGAGAAGGCTTTCTACTTCCATAAAGTCCCAGTCAGAAACGCACAGGGGTGGTTCTACACGGTCCTACAGGGTTGTTAGGAGTCCGCGTTGACGCCATGGCAGTGAGTGTTTTTCCTCGTTTGGTGCCCTCTCACAGCTGTTATGTTGGCGCCCATGGTTGTAGCCATTGTGTCAACCCACTTCGTTGGGGGTTTTCCCTTTGGGGGGTCAACTCTATACTAGTCACCATGTCCTCCTCAATGAGTAAGTCCCTCCTGATCACATGTCCAAAGTCCATGAAGCAAAGCCTTTCCATCCATGCTTCCAACGAGCATTCTGGATTACTTCTGCCAAGATAGATTTGTTTGTCCTTCTGGAAGTACCCGATACTTTTAATAGTCTTTGCCAATCCCATAATTTACGTGCTTCAATTTTTCTCTAGTCTTCCTTATTCATTGTTTAGATTTTGCAGACACAGGAGATAATTGGAAAATACCATGGCTCGACTCAAGCACAACTGAGTCTTTAAAGTGACATCTTTGCTTTTTAACACGCTAAAAAGGCCTTTTGCAGCAGATTTGCCCAATGCAATGTATCATTTGATTTTTTTTTACTGTTACTTCCGTAAGCACCGGTCGTGGTTGTGAGGTGCTGTCAAGCCAATTCCAAGCCAGAGGGACCCTATGCACAACTGAAGGAAGCATCGTGGGGTCCTCTGCCATCCTCCAGCTGTTCCCACACCGAGCCCATTGTTGCAGCCACCGAATCAATCCGTCGTCACATCGAGGCCCTTCCACTTGACCACACATGATGTCCTTCTCTAGGGACTGGTCTCTCCTGACAATATGCACAGAGCGTTTAAGATGAAGTCTTGTTATCCTTGTCGCTAAGGAGTACTCTGGCCTCACTTCTTCCAGCACGCATCAGTTTGTCCTTTCAGCAGTCCACGAACTTTCCATGTTCTTCTCCAGCACCACACTTCAAATGCCTCAGGTCTCCTTCGGTCTTCCTTGCTCAATGTCCAGCTTTCACACGCATATGATGCCATAGGGAATATCATGGCTTGGGCCAGGCACACCTTTGTGTAACATCTTTGCTTTTCAATACTCTGGAGAGGTCTTGTGCAGCAGATTTACCTAATGCAACAAATAGAACCAAGCAAAATGAAAACTCTTACTTCAGTCTTTTTCTTTTATCATGACGTTGTCTATTGGTCTAGATTTTTTTTCTTTGTTGTAATCCACAAGGACAGCTGCAGCCTTCGCCCTTCATCGGCAAGCATCTCAAATCCTCTTCTCTTTCAACAGGCATGCTGCCGGTTGATAATGACCCTCCCTCCAATCCTGATGTCTCATTCTTCTTCACAGGGGCCAGCTTCTCAAATTATTTGCTCATCCTATGAATTGAATAAAGAGGATGAAATGATACAATCCTGACACCCGTCTCTCCTGATTTTTAAACCATGCACTATCCCCTTGTTCTGTTTGAACGATTGCCTCTTGATCCAGGTACCAGTTCTATATTGCCGCGATTATGTGTTTTCAAATTCCCGTTCTTTACAGAGTTATCCACACAATTGAATGTCTTTGCACAGTTACTAAAACAGAAGTAAAAAACTTTCTGGTATTTTCTGCTTTCGGCGGATCCACCTTGCATCAGTAATGACACCTTTGTTCCACATTCTCTTCTGAATCTTGCATGATTTTCCTGGCAGCTCCCTTTCAACGCATTGCTGCAACCATTCTTCAGCAAAATTTATCTTTCAATAATTTCCACATTTTGTTAAGTCACCTTTTTGGAAGAGACATAAATGTGATTCTCTTCCAGTTAGTATGCCAGGTAGTTGTCCTTCAAATTTCTTGGTAACTCAGTTTTAGTGTTGTTTTGGTTCATGTATACCTTCTCCTGTGTATGTGTGTGTCTGTGTCTATTCTGATCTTTTATCACAGGAAAAGGTAGATACCTTATGAGGGTGTGAGGATTGTCTATAAGCCAATGGTAATGAGCCAAGGAATGTCCAGGACTACTAACAAGGAAGGTCTTGACACCTGCTGGTGTTCTTAGGGGAAAGTAGATGTGGAATTCCAGTCAGCTTCTTGAAATACTAAAAGTAGCTATATTTATGCTTTCCCCTGTATACCGAGTTTGCTACACAGGAATTTAATACAATCTCTAATTTCTTTCGGTTCCTTTGTTCTCTGTGTCCTAATTACTATTATCTATAGCTAACTTATTTCAGAATACTGGAAACTGTAGTAGGAACTTTGTACGATATTATTTCAATTTTACCAATGAGAGAGTGAGAATTTAAATGGTTAAGTCACTGTGTTAGTGTGGGTAGACTAGAGAAACAAATCCAGAGACACATGCGTGTAGGAGAGAGTTTTATATCAATGGGTAATTCTATATTAAGAAAACATCCCAGCCCAGTCCAGATCAAGTTCTTAAGTTTGGTATTAGCCCATAAGTCCGATATTAGCCCATAGGTCCAACTGTAGTCTAATTTCTTCTACAGACTCACACAGCACCTGCAATGATGCAGAAAGCAGGAAGATCACATACCAGTGGTTGGAAAGTCTTGAGGATCCAATGGTGGTGGGAGCATCTCAGCACTGGTGTGGGTCTCCACGTGGCTTCTCCAGCTCCAGGGCTCTGGCTGCCATCAGCATAGCTCCATGTGGCTCATTAACAGGAACTCAAAGCAGAGAAAGAGAGTGTGTCACACCTCCAGGGAGGAAGAAAAGAAGTCCCAGAATTTGTATGAGAAGGTCACACCCACCAGGAGGCACAATCAAGCCAAGATCTGATTGATAGGCTTAACTCCACCCCTTCACTCAAGTTGACAGGAGATGTAACTGCCACAGTCACTTTCCAAAGTTATGTAGCTAGAAAATGGAAATGATAGCTAATGACTAGGGTTGTATGTCAACCTGACTGGGACTGGTTTGGTATTTGGGATGTAGTCATCTCCTATGATGAGATCTGATATAATGTAACCACTTCCAGGATGAGATCTGCTATGAGCAGACAATCAACTGAAGGGGAGATTCCTCAAGGGTGTGACATGTTTCCAATATATGTGGATGCTCTGTTGATTTCTGCTGGATATGGAACCTGCATCGGGCTCCCACTCAGACCTCTGCCTCTTTGGCTTGAGCCAACAGCCTGCCATGCTGCCTGCTGATTCTGGGAAGCATTAGCTTCTATAGCCTGTGAGTCAGCAACCTGATGTCTTACCTGCTCACCCTGGATTCATTTGCCTCCACAATCTGTGTCTGACTTGCCAATCTCGGGTGTTTCAGCCTTTGTAGCTATGTGAGTCAGGAGAAGCATCCAGATGGATAACTGACCCATAAACTTAAAGCTTGCCAGTATCTCTGTGCATGTGAGCCATTTCCTTTAGAGAAATACATCCGTATATGTCTGTCTACACACATACATATAAACTTCACTAATTTTCCTTCCCTAGAGAATCCAGATTCAGACAGAATGATAACAGAACTCAAACTCATATTCACTGTCAGGGAGTTGATGCTAACTCATAGGGACCCTATAAGACAGGGTAGAACTGCCTCTGTGTGCTTCCCATAATATAACTCTTTATGGGAGTAGAAAGCCACCAACTGTTTTCATAGGAGAAAGATGAGGCTTTCTGCTTATGTAAAGATTTATAGTCTCAAAGACCCACAGCGGTAGTTCTACTTTTACTAGGGTTAGAATGGACTCAATTGCTTGGAGCTGTTTTTTTAATTTTTATTAAATTGGGGTCTTAAAAGCTCTGAGCAGCCATCTAAGGTGCAACTTTTGGTCTTGCCCTATCCAAAGGAAAGATGAGTGATGGAAATTGAAGGCATATGGAAACACATGGACAAGTGGACCATGTTAAAACCTGACTCCACAACTGAGACTAGAAGACATAGATGATGCCCCACTAACCACACCAACTGCTCTGAAAAGTATCACATTAGAAGGTCCTGGATAAAGTGGGACAAATATATGGACTTGAGCCACATAAGAATTATGAAAGATAACAGACTTTCAGCTACTGTAACTTTTACAGGCCTTTACCCTGTAGGACTGGAGTAGAACTCACTGTCTTGTTAGAATAAGCAACCATTTAACCAAAGGACAGCATTTACTCAAAGACAAACTTCAGAGGGTGAGAAAGAAGGAGAACAGGAAAACAAGAAATACAGGGAGGAAGTGGATAGGCAGTGGAACATTGCGGGGACGCCATCAGAACATGCATGAATTGTTGAGTGTAAAACTCTGGCCTGCTCTGTAAACCTTCCACTAATTCACAGTGAAAAGGCTAATAGTGTTGGCAACATGTTAGCCTTGCTAACATGCAGAATCCATTGGAAAGGGGAGGGTGTGGAGTTGCAGATGCAGTTAGGTTAAAATTTAGCACCTTATCATTTGATCTTACATATTATCCATTCAAATCTGTTCTAGTTTTTAGTATTTTTGCTTTATTTTCAATTAAGGCTTTATTTGTTATTCTTGTTAGCTTTTTAAAAAATGTTTTTCTGTATGTGAAGTCCAGGATAGGTAAATCTATAGAGACAGTGAGTGGAGGTAAGGTGGGGGAGGTTGGGGGAATGGGGAGCTAATAATGATGAGTACAAGAATGAAAAAAATGTTCTAAAATTGATGGTAAAACTCTTCTTGATGTGATTGAGCTATTGAATTGTATGATGTGTGAATTATCTGACAGTAAAACTGTTGAGAAAAAAAGATTATATATATATATATATATATATATATATATATATATATATATATATATATATATATATTTACAGGTTGCCAGTTCTGCTGATCCACAAAAGACTAAACCAACCAAATGGTCTTAAATTACAGCGTGTGTGAATTTCTATTGAGGATCATGGCTTATTCTATTAAATATCATGATTTCTGTAAATCATGTCTTGTATGGATCACTCATTGAGAATAAATTAGATATCACTATAAAAAATCAAATGACATATTGCATTGTGCAAATCTGCTGCACAAGACCTCTTGGAAGTGGTAAAAACAACAAAAATATCCCTTTGAGGACCTAACATGTGCCATGGTATTTTAAATTACCTCCTATGTATTAGACGAACTGGAGAATTAGTAAGCAAGATTAAAGAAGAATCAATGCATTTGAATGATGACTATTGGAATTAGCTTGGATGGGCAGAAGAACAAACAACTCTGTCTTTGAAGAAAGACATCAGAATGTGCCTTAGAATGTGGATGGCGAGACTTCATCTCATGTACTTTGGACATATTATCTGGAGGGTCTAGTCCTTGGAAAAGGACATTATGCTCAGAAAAGTAGAAGGCCAGCGAAAGAGAAGAAGAGCCTTAGTGGGGTAGATGGTTTCACGTAGTGGCCCAAACATAAGAACAAGGGTGCGGATAGCGCAGGATGGGACCACATTTTGTTCTATTGTACACCGGGTTGCAACTGATTTCACAACACTTAATAACAACAGCAAAGAGAAGACCAGAGATCCGCGGATAAGAAAGAGGCTTATCCCAGTGAGTTAGAGGACAAGGGACAAGAGTTCGAATCTCTCAGTTCCCGTCTGGGGCCTTGTCAAAAGGCACTCGGTGGTGTCTTGATCTCTTGATGGATGGTCTTTGAGTGCTGTTCTGCACCTCTGCCTGTCCCTCCAGGCAGCACCGCAAATGTTAAATGCAGATATGTCGATTGAGCTAGTCAATCAAGCTAATTATAGCACGTGGAAAATCCTGAATTACAGCAATAGAAAGAGAAGACATCAGAACTTTTTTCTGGGAAAGCAGTGGGTTTTCCAGGAAACCTTGTGGAGAACAGCAATGAGTGGGGAGCTCTTGGGTTTGCTTTGGGGGTCATTGCTGGGTGACGCAGCCTTGGGGCAGGCCGCTCACCGCCCTTAGAGCGCATGTTCAGAGGCAGAGGAGTGCAGAGGGTTGTGCAAGGGGGAGGTCATGTTGAGTGTACAGCCTGCCCGGGCCCCTCGCTTTCCAGTGTGGAAAGAATTGTGAAAAAGAAGGGTGTGCCATTGGCAAGGGAATTGGGGCGCATGTAGCTTCCTGAGTGAATGTGGGATTGAATGGGGGAGAGAGAGAATGGATGGAAATTGTGTGAATAGGAAAACAGATTCTGCAAAATAGCTACAGTAATCAGTGTAGAAAAGGTCCATTCTGCTAAAGTAGTGGTCTGTACTGTGTCTCACCTACCAGACATACCTGGGTTCAAATCCTAGTGTTCCTATAATGTGTCACTTGGGGAAGTGACATTACGTCTCTGAGACATCTGAAAAATGGGACTGATCATAATCGATGTCTTACAGGACAACTCCCCAATACCCTGCCATCCAGTAGACTTCTACTCATAGTAAATCCATGTAAGGTTTCTGAGCTTGCAAATCTTGACAGGATCAGAGAGTTTCCTATTTCTCCCATGAGTGACTGATGGGTTTGACCACCAGTGTTTGGGTTCACAGCCCAATGCTTATCCCAAAGTGCCACCGAATGCCTTTAGAGGGTTATTGGCAGGGCTCAAAGGGACAACTAACTGGATAGTGGCCTAAGGGCCCATCTCCTCCTCTTTGACCCCTCCATCTTTTTCCTTCTTTTCTTTGCCCCCGCTGCCTCCTTCCCTTCTTTTTCTCCTCTCTCATTTCTGTTCGTGAGTCCTCAGGCAGTTTGCGTTGTGCTGCTGGCTGGGAGTACGAGCTGCAAGCCCTCCCCCGAGGCCTGAACACCTGCTGCCATCGAGAGACAGCAAGGAAAACCCTGTGCAGAGGAGGCGTTGGGGTCATCGTGAGCTAGAATCAGTTCAATAGTAGGCGATTTGGCCTCTTTTTTTTTGAATTTGTGAATTTATTTTATTTTGCGATTTGGCCTTTTAATCTTCATTTTTGTTCTTTGTTTTGTCTCCAAATAGTTCATGACTGGCCGCTCCTGTGCCATTCAATGAAAAATGCTCTCCCAGTAATTGAAGAATGCAGAGACTGTGTGTGAAAGTCTATCCAGAAAGCTGATCAAAACTGGATAAAAGGCAGGTCTCGAGAGGAGTGAGTGGGGTTTGTAGGTGTAAGAGGGAGAAGACAAGGACGGCTTCATAGAGAAGAAGGCGTAGAGCCCTGGGGTCATAGTGGTTACTCATTGGACTGCTAACTTCCAGCTAGGCAGTTTGAAACCACCAGTTGCTCTGAGGGAGAAAGATGAGAAGAAGGTGTATCTGGGGGCACTGAAGCATCATGTGCAAAGACTTCAAACTGAGCTTCAACCAGAACCCATCCTGGTCTAGATCTGGGGCTTTACCATCGAACTGGTGGTAGAAAGACAAGGGCTATGAACTCAGATGCACAGAAGTACTGGATGATTAATGCAATCTCCTGGGTGTAACACTAACGGGCATGGTGGGGACAGTGGCAAACTAGACCCCATCTAGAAGGGCAGCCAGTTATTGTCATGGGCATGAGGGTTCGCCATAGCGAGATTTTCTTTTTTTCATGAGAAGCTAGCAATTTGGTCTTTTATGTCATCTCTCCTGACTTGTATAGGTCGGCAACGAATTCAACTTTGGAACTGTGCAGGCCAAATACAGGCCATTGCCATTGTGTTTGTGGTATGTCCGGTGCTGTGTTGGGCCTGAACACAGCTTGTTCTTTAAGCCTCACAACAGCGCTTCCATATGGGCATGGTCACAAATAGTGGCAAATGACAGACCCTCTCTGACTAGCCAAAACTGGAGAAGGGAAAACTTGAAGCTGTTAAAGGGGGTTCGTGGAATTGATAGGGTGGCTGGCCGGTGATCCAGGGAGAGGAAAAGCTGTGGGAAGCACAGTGCAGGGTGTATCCCAGGCTCGGCCCTAACTCAGAGCTGTATATTGGTAAATATATTTACGCTGGGCCACTGGGCTTCACAGCCATGAAAGAATTGTACATTCTTTTGGTGTGTGTATTCGTTACCTAGGCAACACATTACAAAACAGCTGACTTAGAATAACCCAAATTGGTTCGTCTCACTGCGCTGGAGGCCAGAAGCACAGAATCAGAATCAGTGGGCTGAAATCAAGGTGCTGGCAGCGCTTTACTCCCTAATCTTCCTGGCCTCTTCCAGCTTCGGGTGGCTGCCAGCAGTCCTTGGCTGTGGCCACATCCCTCCAATCTCTGTCTCTACACTCCTGCTGCCTCTTCTCCTCCTTAGGTTCCGAATCCCCCCCGCCTTGCTCTTCTAGGGATATGCATGATAGCCTTTAGGACCCACCCAGATAATCCAGGGTCACATCCCCGTCTCAAGAGCCTTACTGCAGTCCTTTCAGTCCCTTCATCTCCACAGCAGCAATTCCACATTGTGGCAAACAGACCCGCTGACTAACCAAAGTAGGGGAAGGGAACCTTGGGAGAGCTGTGGCCGCCATGAAGGGTGGCGGGGCTCTTTGTTTTCTTCTTTCTGTACAAAGTAACACTCACAGTTTCCAAGGATCAGGACCAGTTGGAAGGGACTCAATGGCAGTGAGTTTTGGGTTCTGACATTGCCTTTGGACTCACTGAGGATACAAAGCCCAGGGTAGTGCTTGGCCGGGCCTAGTCCCAGGTCTTCCCTCTAGTCATCGAAGGTGGGGAGAATGGGGCCCCAGTTGCTTTGGCAGAAGGAGGTGAACGGCCTCTAAGTAAAGTTGGATTGGAACACTGCTGTCAAATCATTGTTCCCTCCCCGTCCTCCCATCCGTGGGAGGAGGAGGCCCAGCTCTAGATACCAAACTGAAACTCAACTTCCCTCAAGTTCATGCCGAATCATCGTGATCCTATAGGACAGGGTAGAACCACTCCTGTGAGTTTCCAAGACTGTAACTCTTTATGGGAGTTGAAAGCCTCATCTTTCTCCCATGGAGTCCCTGGTAGTTTTGAACTGCTGACCTTGTGGTTAGCAGCCCAATGCATAGTCACTGCACACCAGGGAGCCTCAGCCTGAGAGTTCCTGAGAAACACCAGGTGCTACCTGGTGGCACCCTCCTGTGTGTCAGAGCAGATTGGTATTGCATAACAATTCTTAGTGCTTTTTTGGGGGTGGCCAGGTCTTTTTTCCCAGGTGCCCTGATTTGAACTTGAACTTCAGTCTTTCAGTTAGCAATGGAGCACTTTAAGCCTTTGCACCACCCACGGGCTACAGAGAGCCTGAGGGATGTGCCAGGGATGATCTCCCTCCCCAGCAGCATCTCCAGACCTTATCATGATGCCTGGCACTTAGTAGCTACCCCATACTGAACAGCTGGTTGTCCCCCAAGGCACCCCGCCCCCCTTGTTGGAGCAAGTGGTGCCTGCTGTCAGCTGAGGGGGCAAATGTATACGTTTGAGCCAGCCTTGGCACACGCCTGCCTGCTGGGGATGTGGGCCACACCAAAAATACCCTTCTGCATGGCCCATTACCCAGAGGGTGAAAAGAACTCTGAACAGTGAACCGAGAGGGAAAACGAGAGAGATTAATTTATGAGGCGTTCTGCAGCCTGGATGGCTCATTGCATACCCCTTCTGGCAACGTCGCCCCGTAATGTGCTTCTACACTTACTGTACTCCAACCTCCCCGGGCTCGTTTGTAACAAGCCAAATATTCCGCCGTTATTGTTCTAGGCACCTCCCGTTGGTCATTGGGCTCATTTATTTCCGTCGGAATTTCAGGACTAGACACAACTCTTATTACTCACTGCTTCAGAAAAGGAAGAAAAGAGCAATTGATATTTGGAAAAATGAAAAATATGTACCGAATATTTTGGGCCCTGAGGCCAAAAACAAAGAAAAAGGAGGGCGGGGGAGGAGGAAGGGAAGCTGGAGTGAAAAATAAGGTAGGTGCGCTCTGTCGTGGCCGCCTGCCCCCGAGACTCACGTCTAGAATGTCTGCAGGCAAGTGGAGCCAGGACAGGGATCGGAGCCTTCCATGGCCCCTGGGGTCCCTCCGCCCAGGAGTTCAGTTGCCATCTGCAGGAGCAGCAGTGGAAAAGATGGGCGCGTGGAGCTCGCGGTTAATTAGTTGAGGGTGTCAAATCTCGGGAGAGGGTAGGAAAAACCCCAAAGGGATGGGTGAAGTCATCGTGCTGCCCGGTTGCTCCCAAGCCAGAGGCTCTTGGGGAAAATGAACTCGGCAGTCCAAATAGATTGGCACCAAGAGATTGGCCAGGTTGGCACAATAAACTAACCCAGCAGCGAAGGGGTTTAGGTTGACGCTCAACTACAGCTTAACAACAGTGCACAGAGCCCCACATGAAAAAGTGAGGGGTATTTACACACTCCTTGGGCTTTCTTGAAAGAAACAAGTGGAACAGTGGAAGGGCCATGGGCGGCAGAGCCAGGCTGGCCCGGACACACATTTCCACCCTCATTGCTCCTTCATGCTGAGAGCTTGGGCTTTGTACTCTCCCTACCAGAAGCTCTGATGACACTGTGGGTTAAGTGTGAGGCTGCTAGCTACAAGGTTGGCCATTCAAACCCACCGGCTGCTTGGAGGGATGAAGGCGAGACTGTCTGTCCCTGTAAAGATTACCGTCTTGGAAACTTGGCATGGAGTTGCCAACTCATTGGAATCCCCTTGGTGGCGGTGGGCTTGGTTTGGCTTTTGTTAGGCCTCAGTTTCCCGGTCTTGGAGTCTCTGGGGTGGGGCAAACTGGCAGTGTGGGGGGGTGTAGAAATACCTACCTCATAGGAAAAACTCACTGCCGCTGAGTCATTCATTAGTGAATCATAGCCACCCTGGGGGGTTTCTGAGACTGTAACCATTTATGGGAATCGAAAGCCCCTCCTGGCCCATAGGGATGATGGTCAACTCCCTGTGCCCCACATGTGCCCAAAGGAAGCACTTGCGTGATGACCTCAGGAAAGCTTCACGGAGGCGGCAGTGAGGCAGAGACCCCTGCTGTGCTGGTGCTTCAGGGAGAGGGCAGCTGAGGCTGAGGAGGGAAGGGGCTCACCCAGACCACTCAAATAGAATTCCCGTGGAGGCCTGTTGCCTTCAGAGCTCCAGGTCTTCGGTGTTTTTTAAAAATCATTTTATTGAGGGCTCATATAGCTTTTATCACCATCCATCCATCCATCCATCCATCCATCCATTTTGTCAAGCATACTTGTACATTTATTGCCACCATCATTCTCAGAACATTTTTTTCTCCACCTGAGCCCTTGGTATCAGCTCCTCATTTTCCCCCTCCCTTCCTTCCTCCCTCATGAACCTTGATAATTTATAAATTATTGTTATTTTTTCATGTCTTGCACTGACCGATGTCTCCCTTTACCCACCTTTCTGTTCTCGGTCCCCCCCCCCCACCCCGGGAGAGGGTTATAGGTAGATCATTGTGATCAGTTCCCTCTTTCACCCCCTATCTTCCCTTTCCCCTCCTGGTATGGCTACTTTCAATATTGCTCCCGAGGGCTCTATCTGTCCTGGATTCCCTGTGTTGTGAGCTCTTATCTATACCCATGTACACGCTCTGGTCTAGCCAGATTTTTAAGGTAGAATTAGGGTCATGATAGAGGGGGTGGGGGAGCGAAGAGGAAGCATTAAAGAACTAGAGGAAAGCTGTATGTTTCATCAGTGCTATACTGCTCCCTGACTGACGACTCCAGTTTTAATGCCCACTCTTCTCTAACAACTAGAGTCTTAAAGGGAAGTTCTTAAAGCACAGAAGTGTATTCATTCAAGTAAGAGGTTGGCATACCAGGACCTCTCCGTCACTTTTGAGCGGATTCCAATGAATGAGACCCCAGGTATGGCAGAGTGGAACTGTGCTCCACAGGGTGTTTTTCATTTGGCTGTTTTTTCTTTTCTGAAGATCACCAGGCCTTGCTTCTGTGGTGCCTGTGGGTGGACTCAAACCAGCAACCTTACTGTTAGCAGCCGATCACATTCACTGCTTGTATAACCCAGGGATTCTGGGAGGTTGAGAAAGAATCTCCTGAGAAGTTCAGCACAGCCCCTTTTCCTGGGGTGCTGGGCCAGGTCACTACGTCTTTGTTGGTGCACAAGTTGTGGCTGGAACGCCGAGCAAAGAACACCCTTTCAACAGTGGAGCTACCTCAGGGGGGTCCGATGTCAAGTGGCAGCTGTTCCCGAGGGAGGCAGGGGTGAAGGCTCCCTCCTTGGGTGCCGGGTTGGGAGGGAGCAAGGACAGCGCTATTCTGGTCTTTTCTACGTGGTTTCTTTTCCTCTCTGACTGAGTATATTTGAATTGAACCAGGGAAATGGCCAAAGGCCTGTAGAATTGGAACCTGCTGGAAAACGCTCTGCGTGTCCGGCTTGACAGCACAGAGTGAGCAAGGCGTCTGCGTGGCAAAGAAAAGGAGCAGAGCTGAGTGTCGGACTGACAACGGGCCCCTCAGGTCGAAATGGCTCCAAGAAGAGACCGAAACATTTCTTCTGGCACTTTCTGGGCTGAGTGTCTCCCATCCTGCCTAACCCTCCTCTTGGCTCCCCACCCCCATGTCCTCCAGACCCTTCCTCAGAGGGGGTGAGGTTGGTCAAGGGGCCACCACGGGTAGCTGGATCTGTGCTGGTGATGCCCTGACCCAGGCCTGGGAGATAGACATCTCAGGCCAAGTCCATAAACCCCCAAGGCAAGGCTCCCACGGACCTTTCTCAAGGTAGTTTCTCTTCATTTTAAAAAAGTTTTGGCAGTGGGGAGGGTTAGACTCCTGGACACGATAGCTGCATGTCAGGTTGTGCTTTTATAAGGAACACCATGAAGCTCTGCTCTCTCCAAGACGTTTCCTGGGCTTTGTGGAGGAGCCGGGCAGGAGAGCTCAAAGGAGCTTTTGCTGGAATTGGAAGGGGGTGCAGACAGGGTAAGGATGGGTGTGTCATGCGCCTGAGTATGGTGATCCCACAGGAAACTTCTCAGGGTGTGGCCTCCAGGCACCCAGCAAGCACCGCTAGGATGGGAGGGTGGATGGAGCTGGAACTGGGACAGGAGAGGAAAGACCTGGGCTCCCGTCTTTTCCCCACCAATTCCTTGTTTCTTCACGTCTCTGTGCTGCCTCAGTAGCTCATCTGTAGAATGGCTGTCTCTCAAAGATGCCAACACTGACATTTTGACACAGGGCCATTGTGTCGAGGCATGGACACTGCATGGACAGATGGGTTAGAGTGGAGGATGACAGAGCTATAGGAGGGTAGGTAAAATAAAGTAGTACAGCTCAGGTTCTAGTACAGACAAGCACAGGTTTATTCCGAACAAAACACGTTTATGCACATCTCTGCAATCAGTGCCTGGTGGGCAGTGGACAAGTTCTCTCAGGAATATAATCGTCTCAGTCTACACAGGGTGTCTTAAAAAAAGAAAAAGAGGGACACTTTTTGTGCCAGGGTAGAACACAATTTTGAGATCAAGCTAATATCAAGTTTTAAACAGAGCTTAAGTGGACATCTGCCCAAACATTGAAGCGATGCAAAAAGTTTATGAGAATGTTCCTCAACCTAAAACAAGCTTATAGATAGATCAAGCATTTAAAGGAAGGTCAGGGAGACCTCAAAGGCAAAATCAAGGCAGAGAGGTCAGCTCAGAAGGTTATGGAGACTGCATTTTGGAAATCCAAATGGGTATTTGATGAAAACAACTCCAACTCAGCCACCGAGTCTGTTCCAATTTGGAGCCACACATTAGGGAAGAATTGAACGGCATCTTTGAGTTTGAGAGACTTTCAATCTTTACCATATTAGACAGCCTCATCTCTCTTCTTTGGAGTGACCGGTGGATTTGAACTGTTGACCTTGTGATTAGCAGCTCAAGGCATAGCCCACTCACCACGAGGGCCTCCTATGGAGTTTTTCAGTGGACACAAGACAACCACACGGGCTTAGTAAGAAGTTTTAAGAAAATCTAAAACAGCATTGATGAGAAAAAGGCCAGGGACATTGTGAAATGGATGTTTTGCCTATCAAAACAATGGACCTGTTCATTTTGTTTTTGTTTTAAAACAGTTGTATTGGCACGTCATCTGCATATCTTAACAATTCAACAGTTCAAGTTTATCAAGAAAGAGTTGTACAGTCTTTACCACACACAATTTTAGAACATTTCTTCTGTGTACTTACTGTTATTTGTGTAATTTTTTTCAATTTTGTCAAAACTATACACAACAGAACATTCTCCAATACAACAACTTCTACATGTATAATTCTGTGCTATTGAGTATAATTTTGAGTATAGTTTTCATGTTGTACAATCATTATTGATATCCTCCAAATTGTTTCATCATCATTGGCATAAACTCACTGCCCCCTAAGCACAAACTCTTCCTCCTTCACTCATGGTAACTATAGGTCAAGATTATTTTTTTAGTAGTTTTCTTGATATAATATTCACTTCCATAATTTGAAATCGTTTTTAAAAAGAGTTGTATATACATCATCAAAATCAGTTCTAATGCTCCCTCCCCCTCCCACATTCATTGATTGCTCCCCAATTACAACTCCTTGACAACTTCAGCCTTTTCTCCATTTATCAAGATGTTACCTAATGGTTCAGTTGTGAGGATTTTGGTCTTCTTGACATTGATTTGTAATCCACACTGAAGGTTACAATCCTTGATCTTCATCAGCAAGTGCTTCAAGTCCTCCTTGCTTTCAGCAAGCGTGTGTCATCTGCATACCTCAGGATGCTAGCAAGCTTTTCTCCAATCCTGATTCCACTTTCTTCTTAATATAATCCAGCTTCTTTGAGCATACAGATTGAATGACTACAGGGAGAAGACACCACCCTGATGCATACATTTCCCGATTTTACCATGTAGTATTCCCTTGTCTTGTTTGCACAGCTATCTCTTGATCCATGCACAAGTTCTGCATGAGCACAATGCAGTGTTTTGGCATTCCCAGTCTTCTCAAGGCTATCCATAGTTTGTTGTGATCCACACCGTTGAATGCCTTGGTAGAGTCAATAAAACACAAGTAAACATCTGCCTGGTATTCTCTACTTTCAACCAAGATCCATGTGACACCAGTAATGATATCCCTTGTTCCGAGTCCTCTTCTGAACCCAGTCTGAAACTCTGGCTGGTCAATATACTGCTGCAACCTGCGGTGGATGATCTTAAGAAAACTTTACTTGCACGTGTTATCGATGATATTGCTCTATCATTTATGCATTCTGTTGGGTCACTTTTCTATGGGATGGACACATAATGGACTTCTTCAAATCAGTTGATCAATTAGCTATCTTCCAAATGTCCTGGCATAGATGAATAAAGTGCTTCCTTCCTGTGCTTCATCAGCTTGTTGAAACATGTCAATGGGCATTCCATCAATTCCTGGAGTCTTGTTTCTAGCTAATGCTTTCAGTGCAACTTGAACTTTTTCCTTTCGCATCATTGGTTCTTGCTCATATGCTACTTCCTGAAATGGAGGAATGTCAACTAGCAATTTTTGGTACAGAGACTTTGTATTTTCTTTCCATCTTCTTTTGACGCTTCCTGCATCTTTCCATATTTTGCCCATAGAATCCTTCAAGACTGCAACTTTGCTTAAATATTTCCTTGCATTCTTTTAGGTTCAGAGATGTTGAGACTGATTTCCTAATTCTAGGTCTTTTCACATTTCATTATAATATTTGTCTTTGTCTTCTTGAGCTTCCCTTTGGAATGTTCTATTCAGCTCTCTGACTTCATCCTTTCTTGCATTTGCTTGAGCTACTTACTCTACCACTAAGCACAGGTTTCAGAGTCACGTGTGACATCTACTTTGATATTTTCTTTCCTGTCTTATTAATGACCTTTTGCTTTCTTCACAAATGATGTTCTTATTGTCCTCACACAGCGACTCAGGCCTTCTGTCATTAGTATTCAATGTGTCAAATCCGTTCTTGAGATGCTCCTGAGATTCAGATGGGATAAACTCAAGGTTGTATTTTGGCTCTCATGGACTTGTTTTAATTTTCTTCAGCTTTATCCTGAACTTACATATAAGCAGGTGATGGTCTGTTTCACAGGCAGCCCGTGGCCTGGTTTTAGCTGCTGATATTGAGCTTCTCTATCATCTCTTCCCACTGATGGAGTCCATTTGATTTCTGTGTATTCCTTCTGGAGAAGTCCACGTATAGTGTGTAGTGATGTTGAAATGGTCTTTGTGATCAACAAGTTGTTGGCCTTGCAAAATTTGATCATGTGATCTCCGCCTTTGTTTCTATGACCTAGGTCATGTTTTCTAACGTCTATCCTTTCCTCTTTGTTTCCAGCTTTTGCATTCTAATCACCACTAATTATCAATGCATCTTGATTGCATGTTTGATCAATTTCAGACTGAGGACAATGGTAAAATTCTCCATTTTCTGCATCACTAGCTTTAGTGGTTGGTGCATAAATTTGAGTAATAGTTGAATTGACTGGAATTCCTCGTATGCAGATAGGCATTACCCTATCCCAGACAACATGGTACTTCAAGACAGATCTTGAAAGGTCTGTTTTGACAACGAGTGGGATACCATTCCTCTTGACTCTGTCATTCCCCGCATGTTAAAACATAGGATTTTCTGATTCAAAATGGCCAGTACTAGTTCATTTCAATGCAATAAGACCTAGAATATCTATCTTTGTACATTCCATTTCATTTTTGATAACTTCCAATTTTCTTAGATGCATACTTCTTACAGTCCAAGTTCCAGTTATTAATAGATGTTTGCAACTGTTTCTTCTCCTTTTGAGTTGTGCAAATAAAGGTCCAGAAGACTTAACTCCTATGGACTTCACTCCATCCACATCAGTGTGGCTGACTGTACTGGAAGAAGGCAGCCCTTTCTCAGTTATATTCGGAGTGCCTTCTGACCAGAGGTGCTCGTCTTACTCAGGGGACTGACAGTATCTGACAATGTTCTGGTGCGATTCCTAGGGATTTCAGTGGCTGATGGCTCGGGAGTTGGCAGACGGTGCCTCCTCCATTCTAGCCTTAGTCTGGAAGCGCTTCTGAAACGTGTTCACATTGGGTGACCCTGCTAAGACACACTAGCTTCACATTTCAATGTTTCAATAAAATAAAATATTCTACGAATTTGTGGCATTTTAAAACTTATCTTCGTACGTTCCATGGATCCTTGCTCTCAATGACAGCAAAATTCTAACAGCCAAGGTGGTTCTGGCTGGGCAACCAGAGCTTCCTTTCCATGGCACTAGTGCCCTCCTGCTGCCTACTAGACACTATTATGTTACTTACCTGGTCCAGAGGCTCCTGGGTTGATGATGTGTACATTTCCTGAGACTTACTTTCCATTTAGGTACCTAGTCATGAGGTCTTGGATGAAAGCATTTAAATGCAGTTTAAACCAAATTATCTGCCATTGAATTGATTCCAACTCATAGCAAGCCTGTAGAACTGGGTAGAACTGCCCTTGTGGGTTTCTGAGGCTGTAACTCTTTATGGGACTAGAAAGTCTCATTGGTATCCCGGGGAATGACTGGTGGTTTCAAACCCCTGACCTTGCAGTTAGCAGCCCAATGTGTGACCACTACACCACCAGGTCTCCTTCTGCTAACCAAAAGGTTGGTGCTTCAAGTCCACCTTCAGGAATCTTAGGAGACAGACCTGGGAATTTATTACAGAAAAACCCAGAGAAGACGACAGCACAGTTTATTTTTATATATGTGGAGCTGCCCTGAGTCAAGTCGATTCGAGGGCATCTGTTTTTCCTTAGTAGCAGACAGAGAGGAAAGGCTCTGACTCCTTCAGTATTCCTTGGGTCTGGGACCTTGTGCAGACCCCCAAGTTCCTGTTCTGTCATTGTCTGTGGATTTGGATGAAGGAAAGGCAGTGACAAATGCTGTTTCCTCTGAAGGTCCCAGGCAGAGAGTTCAGGATGGGTGCAATGACCTGAGCGATGCTGTATCCTCCCATCATTCCACTATTGGAGGACGTTCCGCTATGAGGAAAGGTAGTAGACTTAAGCAGATGGGTAGGAGGCTCTGCTGTGCACCGGGGGGGACTGCTAGGTGCTTGGCTGCTCACCAAAAAGCTGGGGATGGAATCCACCCAGAGGTACTTGGGAAGAAAGTTTTGACCATTTGCTTCTGAGAGGAAGTGATAGGCAAATGCAAATTCTAGAAGTGCAGTTCTTCTCAGGCATGCATGGGGTTTGTGGACCAGAGACGGCGGAAGGAAGCGTGCAAACATCACTTCACTGAGCCTCCCCTCTCCCTCCCTGAGACTGAAATCCAGTGTCCCAATTTTACAAATGAGTGAAGTAAGACTTTGAAGTGAAGAGGCCCTTCTAAGATCAGAATGAGTTCCCTGCTGGTGGAGGCAGGATTCGAACTCAGGCCCGTTAAGCCCCAAATCAGACTCTTTCCATGTAATCTCTGGGCCAACTCTCCACGCCAGACCCCCCTCTCTGCCAAAGAGAAGACCTTTGCGATGTTTTGTGTCCTTGAAGGCAAACCAAAAGAATTCCCTGCAACTCACTGCTGGCATTTAAAGTATTGCTTTATGGGTTTTTTTGGTGAGAATACATCCAGAGGCCTATTACCCTTAGTGAAATAGATACTTTTCCAATCAAAGAGTC
This sequence comes from Tenrec ecaudatus, assembly GCF_050624435.1. Taxonomy (NCBI): domain Eukaryota; kingdom Metazoa; phylum Chordata; class Mammalia; order Afrosoricida; family Tenrecidae; genus Tenrec; species Tenrec ecaudatus. The sequence continues at coordinate 185,577,085 of NC_134531.1, read as the reverse complement.
AAACCAGAACTTGGCTTCTTAGAAAACCACTTGTCTGGAATGCGTGCCAGCGAGCAGACCGTCCCACAAGTTCAGGTTTTTAAAACCGTCTCAAACGTATGGAGGGACCTTTAGGGTGGAGGGTGGGAAAGGCGCATACCTTGCTACTTCTTGGGGAGTCCTGGGCAGGCCAAAGCCAAGTCAGCCTTTTCCCGGCAACCTCAGGAGGCTCCCTGCTCACCGAACCCCCAGCACACTTGTCTTTTATGAGCCTTTTCTTTCGTGAAACAAAAACAGTAATTAAAGAGCAAAACCTTCTATAAACAAGTGTCTATAGTTCTCGTTTGCTTAACTTTTTCCAACCTTCTGAAAAAACTGGAACCGAACTTGCCTCCTGAAGAAGGTTTGGGAAGTATTTTCTTTCAGGTTCATTCAAAATAGTCACACCCCCTTTCCCACCCCTTCCTGACTTCTGATGTTTCCACCATATCCTGGAGACGAAGAATGCGATCTGTTTTCATGGTCTCTCACCACAATGATGGCGGCATGCAAATGATGGCGGCTTTGGATATAATCTGGGACCTAGACCATCGTCTCGAATCTTGGACCCCAGGGTGTTGGACCGTTAGGACTGAAGGCCTTATGTTGACTCTGTCCAAGAACCAGCTCTGGGCTGGTTAGGGACCAGGTCATTCATTCCACACAGTCAACTGAGGATGGGAAGCAGACACAAATTGTGGTTCAGAAAGGTTTCCCTTAACCCTTCCTGCATTTTGATCGGAGGTTGATACAAATAGAAATTCTGTGTGGGGTGGAGTGTAGCCAGGAAGTCTCTGAGAAAACTCCATCTGACACATTTTTCTCGGAGACAGCCAGACAGAAATCTTTGAGGATATCCGTCTTCCTAAAAGAGCGGCTGGATTTTATGGTTACTACACCCTGGTTAGAATTTAATGGAAAAAAATAATTTTCTTGAGTCCAAGGAAAGGGCTAGTATTCCTTGAATAGCTCGTACAGTCTCTTAAGCAGGAGGAACAACCATTTTAAAAAGTCAAGGACCCAGGGGAGGAGGGTGTGAGTGTAGGTGAGAATGTGAGCGTGAGAGTGAGTGTGCGCGTGTGTGTGTGTGTGTGTGTGTGTGTGTGTTTGGAGAGGAAATAGAAGATAGAAGAATAGTTATTGTTGGGATAGATTTTCATTTCTTTTCAGAACAAGCAGGCTCATTTGTCTCCAGCTGAGAGGACAGATGATGTTGGGATAGAGTGACTATCTTTCAGACAAGATGAGGTTAAATATATATCGTCAAGCCAAACTATCCTTCTCAGTGCCCTTTCTTTGAATCACCACTAATGATTTTTATTGATCCATTCATTCTCGATCCATAATTCTCAATATCCTTCCATCATTCCTCTTTCTGTCTAGTCATCTGCCTCTCTCCTTTCCTCCTGCTTCCATGTCCGAGGTCCTGCCCTAGGTTCTTGAACCTGGGGAAACCTGAGCAACAGTGTTGGCCAAGCCAAGCTGAACAGATAATGCAGTGTGGGGAGAGCACACTGACAGTCTCATGGCACTTCAAAAGGGGAAATTAGAGAAGGGTGTTCATAGGGGCTCTGAGCTTGGGGATTTGAGGGCCCTGTTGGCATAGTGATTACACGTTGGCCTGTGATCCACAGTGTTGGCAGTTTGAAACCACCAGCCCCTCCAAGGGGAAAGACAGGGCTTTCTACACCTGTAAAGAGTTATAATCTTAGAAACTCACAGGGGCAGTTCTACCCTGTCCTATAAGGTCGTTATGAATCAGCACAAACTGAGTGACTGTGAGTTTGAAGTTTGGATCTTGGGCTCTGGAGGCATTGATAAAGGACTTACCTTGATTTCCAAGAGGTAAGGGAGGAAGTCCTGAAGGACATTGTCACACTCTGGTATATGTGTCTTGGAGGATTCCAGGGAACATGGAGGAGGACCCTACCTAGAGCTCTCCATCTTCTAGAATAGTTAAATCTTAAAGGAACTCACTAGTAGACAAAGGTGTTGGAAGTGTTATAGGCAGAATGAATGATCTGTGTGTATGTGTGTGTGAGAGAGAGTGAGAGAGAGCGAGAGAGAGAGAGAGAGCCAGCCTGGGTGCATGGCTTTGGTACCATATGAAAACTCAAATAGAAAATTCTGCTGAACCCCAGGCTCTGAAGAGAAAGAGAGCTCCAGGGGTGCTGGCTGAATCAGGGGGGCTCCCAGAGAGAGGGAAGAGGATGGATTTGGAGAAGAGGAAGGAAGGCAGTCTATATGATCAAAGGAGAAAAGATCTAGAGGATCAAAAGCATGACAATTCCAGATGGGAGAGGGAGCCATAGCAAGTTTCTCACTTGTACAAGTGAAGTAGATGGAAGACACAGCTACTCAACTTGTAAGCTCATATTCTGCAGCACCTATTACTTGCCAGGCAAGGTGGTTGATATGCGTCAGAATCAACTCGGTGGTAGTGTGTGTGTGTGTGTGTGTGTGTGTGTGTGTGTACTTATGCTGGGATGCAACAGTGAACAAAAGCAGAAGACAAGGCCCCTGCTCTTGAGAAACTGCCTTCCTCATTGCATTCATTTGCTCACTTGGATGCTCAATTAACAGGAATAAACAGTCACTAACTTTCCATTTTGCTAGAACAGGACCTCCCCCACCCTTCTTTTATTGTAGACCCCAATACAGATAGGAAAACAACACAAATGTGTGTATTAGTGAATTATTATGTGAACCAACGTCCTTTGTCTTAGTTATCTAGTGTTGCTACAACAAAAGTGCATCAAGTGGACGGATTTAACAAACAGAAGTTTGTTCTCTCATGGTTTAGGAGGCTAGAAGTCTGAATTCAGGATGCTAACTTCGTGCAAAGACTTTCTCTGCTCTAGAGGAAAGCCCTTATCACGAATATTCCCCTGTTCCCAGTCCAGGGACTCTGGGTCCAAAAATCTGAGTTTGGATGATGGCACTTCTTTCTTGGTGGTAGTACATCCCTCTGATCTCTGGTAGCTTGCTAAATTTCTTTTTTTTACTCTTAAAAGAAATTGACTTAGCAGCAATGCATGGTATCTGCATCCAGCAGCTTTTTCCTGCTGGGGTGTTTAAAGGACAGTGCGATAGAAATTCATTGGTTTTCTTGGCTTTGTGCATGTTAAACCCGGTATTTCTATTGATGCAATTAAAAAAGAAATGGACTTATAACAGAACCTAATCTTGTAGCTTGTAGACTGCCTTATTAACACAGCTGCCACTAATCCTAACTCATTAACATGATAGGGGCTAAGGTGTACAATATAGCGGATAATTACATCAGATCACAAAATGGAGGGAAATTGTATACTAATGAGAATCATGACCTAGCCAAGTTGACACATATTTTAGGGGGCTCACGGTTTAATCTACGACACCCTTATAATCACCACTCAGATCAAGAAGTAGAATTTTATCCAGAAACCTGTCACCCCACCTCAGAGACCCTCCACATGCCATCTCAAACTCACATCTCTCCCTGCCCCAAAGGTAACCAATATCATGACTTTTGTAGTTATCTTTTCTTTACTTCTCTTCCTGTTTGTATTTCCAAAATGTGAAAGCCTAGATATTATAATTTAGCTTTATTCATTAAGTAAAATTTTGATCCCTTTTAAAAGTCTCATTTTTAATCCGAATGTTCCCCCTACAGCCTTCTCTTTTCCCTGGAATGGTTCACTCAGATTCTTGGAATATGTGGGATTTTGATGCTCATATTCTTTTTGCATCGCTTCACATGTTTCTCTCTCCCCTATGTTTCCTGAGAAGTGGTGGCCGAATCAAGATGGATCAGACTCAGATTCAGTTTTCGGCAGGGAAGGCTAAGCAGTGGTGCTATGCAATTTCCATCAGAGGAATAATACCAAGTTTTTGCATTTTTGTGATGTTGACGACCAATGATGTTCAATGATATAGACGTTAATTTACTTGATGTTGCAGAATGGCAATAACCAAATGCCATAGTTTTCTTTTAGAGTGGCTAGGATAATTTTTGAAGCCAAGGTTTCCCCTGATCTCCTTTTCCGTTTCTCATTAGTAGGTGTACGGAGAAAGGACAGGATAAAAGCTCGAGTCATTGCATTTACTCAAAGTTCAATTGGCTTCTTACTAGCTACTCTAAGAACTAATTAGCCTTTAAAAATAAACTCCCACCGTGTGAGCTTAAAGATATTTGATGGATTTCAATCCACTGCAACTCTCAGCCTTACTGAAGTTCAAATTGCCTTATCAGTGGCAATCTGTCAGTAAGGACCTTGTCACATTGACTTTGGATTCCTTTTTATGTGACTTTAGTAGTCTTTGATCATTTTCTACCTGTCTGACATGTCAAGCTATCCTGGGCTATCTTATATATTTCTTGTTCCAGATTTAGAACCAGACATTTCCCCCAGCGTCTGGTTTCTAGTAATCGGAAGTGGTGTTTCACGAGGGATCCCTGGTGGTATAGTGATTATGCAATCAGCTGCTAATTGCAATGCAAACCGTGCAAAACCATTAGCTGCTCCTCCGGAGAAAAGTGGGGCTTCCTCTTCCAGTAAAGAGTTATAGTCTCAGTTCTACTCTGTCCTGTAGGGTGGTTGTGAGCTAGCATAGACTCAATGTCAGTGAGTTTAAGGTGTTCAGTTTTGGTATTTCATTTGGTGTTTATTCTGCCGATCACAACTGATTTCCATCTACAATGATGAGAAACAGTAAGCCAACTGAAGAAGTAGCTGTGATCCTTGATCTTCATCAGCAAGTGCTTCAAGCCCTCCTCACTTCTATCTAGTAAGCAAGGTTGGATCATTCGCATATAGCAGTTAGTGAGCCTTCCTCCAATCCCGATGTCGTATTCTTTATAGAACCCAGTTTCTCTGATGATTTTCTCAGCATACAGATTGAATAAGTATGGAAAGCGATACAACCCTGACATCCATCTTTCCTGATTTTAAACCACACAGTATTTCTTTTATTTACCTCACATGACTGCCACTTGAACCACGTCCAAGTTCGGCCTGAGCACAAGGAAGTGCCTGAGACTTCTCATTCTTCTCCAGGTCATCCATAGTTGACGATGATCCACACAGTTGAATACCTTGGCAGAGTCAATAAAACACAACTAAACATCTTTTCGCTATTTTCTGCATTCAGTCAACCTCTATCTGATATCAGCAATGCTATGTCTTGTTGCACACTGTCTTTTGAATCTAGCAGCTCCCTGTTGATGTTCTGCTGCAACCTTTTTTGGATGATATTTAAAAAGCTATTGATCTTACAAAACTCTATCATCTCCAGCTTTGTTTCTATCACCAAGGTCATAGTTTCCAACTACTGTCCCTTGCTTTTTGTTTCCAACTTTTGTATAACAATCACCGATAATTAACAATGCATCTTAATTGTATGCTTGATCAATCTCAGACTGAAGAGATTACTATGTGTTTAGTTTATTTTTCACTAGTTTTAGTAGTTAGTGCATACATTTGAACTATAGGGTGCGTCTATCCTTGATTTTATGATTTATCGACTCTTTCCCTCCAATCCTGGTAACCAACAAATATTGTTTCTGTTTGTGTGAAACCTTTTCTTGCCTTTTCTATGCGTGGACTCATATGGCATCTGTTCTTTTGTGACTAAACTTACTCATTATAATGCCTTCCATGTTCACCCATGTTTTGAATTGTTTCCCAGATTCATCATAGCTTTCCCATGTTGTATAATATTTCATTGCGTATAAATGTCATATTTTATTTAACTATTTATCACAGATGGATATTTATTGTTTCCATCTTTTTGCTATTGTAAACAGTGCTGCTATGAACATGGGTTTGTATATTTCTATTTGTGCGATGGCTCAGATACCTAGTCTATCATGCTGTCTCCCTTTATTATTTCTTTTCAGATTTTCAGAAATTCCATTCATTGGTTCATCTGGAAATGTTCTAATTTTGCTGCTGTATTTGAGGGATAATTTTTCAGGATATGTAAATCCACTTTTCAATGTATTCTGTATAAGGGAAAGACTATTCACATCCCTGGTCAATGGTGAGAGGGAGTTCAACAGAGGCTTAATCTACAGGAGGCTTTGCAAATGGGGTTTGGGCTTTCACTGTCATCCATAGCCTTCTGCAAACTGGATGCTCAGAATTTAGGCTCTAAAACAATTTCCTCTTTTGGTTATGAATTTTATTATTAAAACTCTTTGGGTCACACAGACGGATGTATTTCTTCTGTGTGGATTTAATTGAAGCCCCCTTAGATGGCTGCTTGCTTTAAGACAGCCTTTCAGACCCCGGTTGCTATTATTTCTGATAGCTGGGCACCATCTGATTTCTTCACCACACTTTGATATAGCATCCATACCTTCAGTGATCACTTCATGAGGGTGAGTGTTGAGCAGGACCTTGTCACAGAAATGTCTTAGATTAGACTTTGGTTAACCGTGATGAGCCCCTCTATCTTGTTTCTCCATGTGAATTGTGATGATCTATTGTCTCTGAGAAACTGGCGTGGTTGCCTTTGTATTTAATGTGTGAATGTACATAGGTGTGCCTTGCCCACATTGTGGGGAATTTATTTAGATTTCATATGTCTGGGCGAGTGGAGTGGTTACACTACTCTGCTTATTAGCCTGGCAGCATGTAAGCACTTCTCCCTGTTTCTTGGTGTATGTGACGAAGGATGGGAGTGTGTGTGTAGTTCTCTTTCTGTTGTTCATATAGAGCATTTGAGGCTGTACATGCGTCTGGGCAGTGTGGGCACTGCGTTGTCTCCCACTTGGTGGCACAGAAAAGAGGGGAAAAAAGAGAAAAACCACAGTAAATAAAAAAGAACAAACAGTAATACAAAAGAGAAAATAATAAATAGAAAAATCAAAAG